>NC_142027.1:8657737-8961876 GCF_982192425.1 Myodes glareolus
GCTCTTAGTCTCAGTCTCGTCCTGAGATCCCTGGAGGTAGGATCAACATTTTCAGACTGAGGTTGAGGTAAGAGTCAGTGGTTGACTGCTTTGCTTTTCTGGACTACAGGCTGAACACCAATATCTATCTGAGTTTTTATTAATTGTGCTTCAGCCTGCTCCCAAATAACCAACACAGAGGCTTAATATTAATTACAAACGCTTGGCTGATAGCTCAGGCTTGTTACCAGCTAACTCTTCCACTTAAATTAACCCATATTTCTTATCTATGCTTCACTCTGTGGCTTCATGGCTTGTTACCTCATTTTCTGCACATCCTGATTCTCAATGGTTGGCTGGGGTCTCTCCTGAGTCCACCCTCCCTCCTCCCAGAGTCTTCTGTGTCTGGCTATCTCACCCATCCTTCCTGCTGGGCACCAGTCTGTCAGCTTTTTATTAACCAGCGAGAGTAATACTGTTCTCAGTGTAGAGACGGATGATTATCCCACAGCAGCATTCTGTGTGGAATGCCAGTCAAGTCGAACTTCAGAACTCGCCGTCTACCAGTGCTGAGCGAAGGTAGAGAGCAGACGTAAAGACGTTAACCCGGGGTGACCTGCAAACAGTCACAGAGGGAGGAGAAGTGACTCTGGGAATAACACTCGGGAAGGGTAGGGGATAAACACTCCAAGCCCACCAGCGCACCCTTAGAAACTGGATTCACTCCAGGATGGGTCAGACTGAAAACGACACTTGGAGCCAGCCTGCGGTCTGAAGCAACGCCCTTACCCAGCTAGCCTCCTCGCCAGTGGGGTCCAGATCTGGTTGGTTTGTAGGTAAACTGTCCACAGTTAGCACAAGTCACAAGTGCCACTAATCGATACCCATCCCCCACCCTGAGGCAGCAGCAGGTAAGTCCATCTAAAGGATCAAAACTAGAACACGGCGTGCGGCTGTCTCCTCCAAACTCGAAACCTCCTCCTGGGTGCAGGGTGGGGTGGTATTGTTATCCCGTATTTGGGAGTAGACAGGGTCTTTGATGAAAACTGGAAAAACCAAAACTGCCCCAATGGCGAATGTTTTGTCTTAGGTTTAAGTGCCAGGCTACAGTCTCCAGTGAGTCAGTCCTTGGAATTAAAGGAGGAAAACCTGACAATCCAGGGAGGTTCGCTGCTCGTCTTCTGTCATTACTGCTGTTTCGTTTTGTTTTCTGCCTTGTGTCGATGTCTGCAAACCTGCAGGTGGTCAGGTGCGGTCTGAGACGCAGTCTGGTTGGACGCCGTAGGCGTTCACGCCTTCTCCCTGAGATCCTAAGTCAGAGCTGCTGACTTGCTTCAGGAACACAACCCAGTTCCCAGGGAAAACCTAAATTAAGTCCCCAAGCAATCTGAAATTATATCCAAATAGTCTATTTATCTATAGACATTATATCTATATCTTCTAGCACTGCCATGTTATCAAGAACTTTAAGACCCACATCTTCTATCAGGACCAAGAACTTTTAATACACACGTCTTCTGTCACGGCTCTGTCAGCATCAGGAGCTTTAAGATCCTTCCCTTAAACAAACAAACAAACAAGCAAACAAGCAAACAAAATCTCAGTTCAGCTGAGCTACAACTCAGAAGCCAGACTGTGCACAAGCTTCTATTGTAAAGTTCTATTGCTTTTAGTGTGGGCACAACGGGGGCAGCCATCACCACAACAAATGTTAAAACAGTTCCAGTACTACAGAATGGATCTCCCTTCTGCCTCTGGATTTGCCTCTGGCCCATTTCATTTTAATGTAACCATGCAATATGCGGCCTTTGGGGGACTGTGATCTTTCCACAGATATGTCTTCAAGGTTTATCTCCTTGACAAGTAACAGTACTGCACCCCACCTTAATTCATTAATCAGGGTTTGTTTCAGAGTTTGTATTTATGAATATTTTTACAGTTTTTGCTTATTAGTAGTAATAGTATACGTGTGTGAATACATGTGCACAGGAGCACGTGTGCTACACTGTGCATGTGGAGGTCAGACGGCAACTTCCAGAAATCTGTTCTCATGTCCCGCCTTGCTGAGCTGGGCTCTCTTGCTATTAATGCTGCGTTGCATGCCTTCCTGAACTCCTGTTTCTCCTGCCTGCACCTCCGCGGTGCTGGGATTATGAGCATTGACCACTGCGCCAAACTCACATTTCTCCTCATTGCAGATAACTTAACATCATCTGGCCAGGTTGCTAGGTAACTGCATCTGTTCATCAGCCGAGGGGCATTTGGGTTGTCTCTCCTTGTGGCTGTTAATGAACGTGCTGCAGGACCTTCTCGGACAGGCTTCTTTTCTTTTCTCTGTGTAGCGTTGGCTGTCCTGTAACTTGTTCCGTAGACCAGGCTGGCCTGGAGCTCACAGAGATCCGCCTGCTTCTGCCTTCCAAGTGCTGGGATTAAAGACGTGCGCCACCACTGTCCACCTTTTTTGCTTCTTTGTGTGTTACACTCATGTTTCCTATCACAGCAGTCACGGGGTCTGAGTCGGACCTCAGCATCAGCCCCTGTGCTCACCAGCTCTCCCCGCTCCCCTTCGGCAGACCCTCCGCTTCACCCCAGCCCTTCTTTGACTTCCAGTTCAGGCCATGCTGCGGCCCAGCTCTCCTTCAAGCTCCCTCCTCCCCACTGCCCTCTCAGGGCTGAGTGTGCCTGTTGCCACTTCCAGGGCACGTCACCACCAGGGAGCAGTTCAGTGTCTCCACAGATAGCCGCTGTGCCTTCCCTCTCTCCATCCACTTCATACCTGCCTGGGCAGTTTCTCCTACAGTTGTACGAGAATTTTCTCTTCCTTTGCATTTCTCCACCTCTGAAACACCTTCCTCCAGTCTGACATGCGAATTCACCAGGAATTTTGGTTCAGAGTTTTAATCATAACAACAGCACTTAGAGACCTCCTCCTCCACCCTGGCGGCCTTGGCTGTGCCCACTCGTCTGCAGACCTTGGTCTTAGCTAATTGTTATGACTGGGTACACGCCACTGATACCTCGCTCGCTAAGCAGCTGTTCGGCTGCCACTGCTTTCTCGGTACCTGATGTATCTTCCCCCAAGAATGGCATGGGCTTGCCTCATGCTGTACCTGAGAACCCATCCATGCGCTCAGAGCTCTGGCTGTTTCCTCCCTTCTTTTCTAAGGAAGAAGGCAACGTTATCTGCATTAAGGAAGCAGTGCAGTGTAGACAGTCCAAAGAGCATTAATGGAATTTTACAGGCATTCCCAATGAATGATTGCCAAGTCACAGAGAAAGCTGGCTAACACCCTACAAAGGAATGAGCCATAACCTTCTTGGTTGTCTTTTTTTAAAGACAGAAATCAACAAAGTAGCATGAATTTACTGCATCTATGCTTATCAACCCATAAAAAGCAAAGTCAAGAAGCTATATTCTCTGGAATGAAGTTATTCTTGGCTGAGCTTACAGATGTCCCATTAGCTCATTGACACGATATCGCCTTCTGTCTCATTTCTAAGTTTCAGCTAAGTCTTCTTTGCTGTTTTGGGTTTTTTGGATTTAAAATGTGTAGCCTCATGTAGGTCTCATACAGCCCGGGTCTCAAGCTTGCTTACTTTGAACTCCTGACTCTGCCACCTCTACCTCCTATGTTCTCAGTGCGCAGGCCCGTACCACTGTGCCAATTTATGCAGTACTAGGGGCTGAATTTCGGACCAAATACAGGCTAAGCAAATGCTCTAAGTCATCTCTCACTCTGTGGGTAAGTTTTCTCAACAATTCTTCAAAAGAAAATTCTATACTAGCTATCTAAACACCTCCAATCCTATTTGAGAGATAGATTAGACAGACCCAGGAATTATTTTATATATATATATATATATATATATGTGTGTGTGTGTGTGTGTGTGTGTGTGTGTGTGTATGTATATGTATATATATAAATATATATATGTATATATATATATCCACATTGAAACTATGGATTGAATGTTTCTGAGTAGGCAAAAGGTTTGAGAAGAAGACATTGATCAGCTGGGGATGGGAGAACCATGAGAGTCTCACTCACACCCCACTGGGCTCAAGATGACCGAAACTGGGTGTCACTTGGCAGGATGTCACACAGCATTGACACAGCAACAGGAGTGCCGTTCTAGCTGCGCTCCCACACAGATGGCCACCGGCCCCCAGGCCAGCCCTGGCTAAGAACACAGACAGCCTGAGTTCCAGGACTGGCTGTTCAGGAATGGATGAGGTGAATTTATACCTCCATCAAGATGTCATGGGATCAGCCCTTCAAGGAACCATCTGGCCAGCTGGTTTGGGGGCCCACCCTATATCAGCTGGGATGGACGGCATTTCCTCTGTGCAGCCTCCTATGTGGACTAACAGCCCCATCCACCCATGCGGGTCATCTCCGTCTCCTGGTTCTCCACCAGCGTCGGGCCGTTCCTTCTCACGCTGTACTCTGGAAATAGCACAACTGATCACTCTCTTCATCTAAACTGCTTTACTTGCTCAGAAATGTTTAAGCCATAATTTCTGTTAGACTAAATAATCCAAACTGCCATCGCCTTAATTTTATTATCATTTCTGCTTTGCTGAGAACCTCCTGGGACTCCATTAAGGCCAGAAAGAGCATAATAAGGGCCCGGGAAAGATGACCTCACAAGCAGACCTACTATCTTTCTAACCACATCAACACTCTCTAAATCAAAGCTGGCACTGTTCATGGGTTTGCAACTCAGGGTAGTTTGCTGGTCTGGCCCTCATTGTCTTCACTGTTACCAAACATTTCCCTAAAGGGACATTCAGCATGTGGTCATCATTTTTACAGTCAGAAACTGTTAACAAAAGAAGAAAAAAAAATCCAGCATCATCTTCCTCAGAAACAGTGTTCGTGGACAGCAGCACTCAGCATTTTGAACTTCTGATTTTATTTCTTAAAGATCTTTGATTCTTGATGATTTATTTGTATAAGTCCCCACTTTACAAACACATGAAGCCTGAATGGACAACCAGCATCCCAAACTCCCTTGCTCAGAGAAACCTTACCTTCAAGAGTTTGACAGTCACCACTGCCATGAACAAATTCACCACCACAACGGTCCTCAAAACCAGCCCTTGAAGCAGTTCAGGCAGGTTTGAGAGATGAAACACAATGGCCCCTCCCATCCTGCAGGTGCCTGCCAAGCCAGGCCAGCTTAGGCAGTGAAGAACAATAACCACAGTGGCAGACCCTCCTGGGTGTACGAAGGTCCTTTGCTCCAGTGGGCCCAGGACATTGATTGCTACAAGGCTCTAGCCGTGGTCTTCGCAAAGGAAGTGAGAGTGGAGGTGGCCAGTGGTTAAATTCTGGCTGTTTTGGAAGGTGAGACAACAGGTTTTAGTCAAAGAGGTAGATGGTGGATGTGAAGGAAACACGAAATCCAGGATGACCTCTAAGACTTCAGCTAGAGACCGTGGGAGGCAGGACACCTCCTGGAAAAGTGGACAGGGGAGTTCAGGATGCCTGGTAGGATTTAAAGGGATTATGCATGTAGAGTGTTGGAGAGGTCATGGGGAGCCCAGAGAGAACCCCGAGTAGGATGGGATGGAGTTTAACACCATAGTTTTTTCAAAGCGGGGCTGGGTGGAATCCTAAGAGTGAGGAGAGACAGAAGGAGCCTAGGGCGCCCCAACACAAAGAGGAAGAAAGCAGGTCAAATCAGCTAAGAAGCCCACGAGGGATCCCAGGGCCAGCAAGCAACTTATCAGAAAGAAGAGGGTAAATCATACACCTGTGGAATTCTGTCCATGCTTCCCACACCCTTACCCCACCCACCACACCAGATCCAAGTCCCCGACGGATAACCCTCAGCAAAGTAGGCAGGGACAGACTCCAAAGGGCTCCCATTGCCCACATGAGGACATGAAGTTGGGAGACGGTAAGAAACTGCTATGGTCAAGTGGAGGGTGGGTGGAGCAGGTCTCCAAGCGGAAGTTCTACGCTCATTTCATTGCTTTCAAACTGACCAAGCATCCTAGAAAATTGTCATGGAAACCTGAGCCCTTCTCCTCCCCGGTGCAGAAGACAGGACAGCATCTGAGCAGCCTCCACAGATGTAGCAAAGCTTTCGGTTAGTCTCCTAGCACCAAGGGCCGGAACCCACACCACACAAAGAAGGAATGTCTTGTCCTTCTCAAATGTTCCCACACAGGCTTTAAGGGACACTCTGTTTGGCTGGGGGTCACTGAGCAAGCATTTCTACTTTCTGGTAGGTTCCACTACCTCTTATGAATGCCAGACAATCTCATCTCAGCCTTCATTCATACCCCTGGGGACTGTAAACTGCCCAGCCTCTTCTCCAGTGACAGCCCTTGGCTCTGACACTATCAGGCCCATCTGTCATACCACATTCACCTGCTCTGGGAGCTCCCAAAACGCATGACGACATTACTGCCTCTCATCTCCCTCATCAGTGCTCCACCCATGCCGGTTGTCCCTGTGCCAATGAGATGCCAGCTCTGTTAGCACACTTCCTGGGCCCACCCCACCATTTACACAGTGCTCGGTTTGCACCCCAATTGTTGTTTTTATTATGGCCTGTGACTTACAGAGCTGTCTCCACTTCTTCCCCTACCTGTGGGTACCTGGAGGTTGGCGGCACTGCCCAGTGCATTTCTGTATCCTGCGCAGTGCTGTGCACACGATAAATACACTCCTGGGGCAGTGTGCAGAGAAGAGAGCTTGGTGGGAACTTAGAGCGTGTGAAGAAGCATGCAAAAAGGAGGCCTGGGCTCCAGGAAGGCCATCTGTTCTCCTTTGAAGACCTGCAATGAAAAATGCTCTCAAGGAGGCTCAGCTCCACTCCCACAGTGAGGGTGACTGAGGCCTGAGTCTGGCTGTGGGACAGGAAGGGCCCAGGAGACGAGGTCACCCATACAGGAGACTGGGCTGCAGGCCAGTAGGGTCTGCTTCCTGAAGAGTGTACCAAGCCAAAAAATGACCTTGGGAACCAGGCAGGCAGGCTCCCAACTTAACTCCTCCCCTGCGGCTTTAGATGAGGGTATTTTCTCTGAATCTCATGTCTTATAGGCAGCGCTGGAAGACCGGCTACATTGCTATGAAGAGGGTAAAAGCACAACACGCATACTGAGCTCCAGCTGGCCACACGAACCTCAAGAGGGCAGGACCAACACCTAACTCCTAAGTCAGCTAGATCCAGAGGCAGGGAAACACAGCGTAGGGTTTTAAATACTTGCATCTCTATCAACTTGGACCTTCTCCATGACTGAGAATGATTGGTCCACGGTCTGTGATGCTCCATGACTGAGGGCTTTCTGGAACAGCTGTCAACCTGCAGATGTGTTGAGGATGTCTTCCCAAGGGCTTACCTCAAAAGCTTCCTGGTCCTCAGCCTCCATCTCTCTCCCACTTCTCTAGGAACACTTCCTGCCCTGGCTCTCCACAGGACTGAGCCAGTCGGTACCCATGGGCCACTGATGAAGCATCGCTATTACAAGGACTCAAGAAGATGGTGGGAGAAAGTAGAAGTGGAACTTTGGACCCTGGAAGGTTGAGAGGGTTGTGAGGAAAAGCACCACTTAGCCAGTATAGTTCTAGATCTGTTTTTCAAGGGTATCCTTTATTAAAGAGTATTATTATTATTATTAATTATTAATAATATAATATATATAATAAAATATTAATTATGTGAGATTAGGAACCTCACATCATGTGCCTCAGTGCACTCACCTCCCAGCCTTCCATGTCCACCCTCCCCCATGACCTCCCCACACACATAGAAAAAGAAAAAAACAAGTCCATTTTGTGTTGTCCATATATTCACTGAGTGTTGTAGGAGGAGGCTGCTTGTTCATTTCTCAGCTGCCCAGACCCAAAATAACCACAGAGAAACTGTATTAATGAAATCACTGCTTGGCCTATTAGCTCTAACTTCTTATTGGCTAGCTCTTACATATTAATTTAACCTACTTCTATTAATCTGTGTATCACCACATGGCTGTGGCTTACTGGCTAAAATTCCAGCGTCTGTCTCCAGCGGGGCTACATGACTTCTCTCTGACTCCGCCCTTCTTTCTCGCAGCATTCAGTTTAGTTTTCCCCACCTAGCTCTGTTCTAACCTATCATAGGCCCAAAACAGCTTCTTTATTCATTAACCAATAAAAGCAACACATATATAGAAGGACTTCCTACATCAGAGTGTGATCAAATTCCTTGAAGCTAGCCTTGAAGCTAGGGAGGATGAGTCTTCCTCCACTACATCCACACTTGAAGCCATCAATTGAGGAAAGCCATGCATTGGCCAGAACGGGGTAGAGTTAGCTCTCCCATGCTTACCCCACCACCTGTACTGCAGTGCTGTGTGCTGGCATGGGGCAGGGCCAGCTCTCCTGTGCTCAGGGACACTAACTTGGCTTTAGGTGGAAGCCCTGATCGTAGACACCCACTTGGACTTTGGTGGTGGTGACACAGGCCACAGACATCAATCCTGCCCTTGGTCATATCAAGACCATTGACCCTCTCATGTCCTTCAGTGGCTGCATGGACCATGAGCCTTGACACAGCCTCAGATGGTTACACATGCCACTCACAGCAGCATGGCTTTCTGAGGCAGCAAAGCCCGAGGACATCACCAAGGCATTGGGCAGAGGCACAGACTGCGTACATCCTCATGGATCTCAGGCTTCATCGTGGTCTGGGGCAGCAGCATGGACCATTGTCACCAACATGGCCTCTGGTGTCATCATGGATCAATGCCAATCCTTCAAGGAGTTCTAATCCAGAACACGAACCTTCCCCCATCTCGGGCCTCTGTTGTTGCCGATAACTGAGATAAAATGGTCCCAGACTAGCTCAGAATGGGGTATAATAAAGGGTTCTTTATTTAGGGGTAGACTCACAGATCTATAGTCCTCTGCATGAGCAGGGAACAGGAACCGAATCCAGCTGGAGAGAGGGAAGGAGGGAGTGAGAGAGGGAGAGAGAGCAAGTACACATTTCTAGTACCCAAGACCACACCCAAACTGGACCAACCAAAGGCCATTGGCTGAAGGAGTTCCCTCAGCACAGAGCCAGGGGGATCCCCAGGCCAGGCAGCAGGTTCAGGGGCCGAGTATGTGTGCATCATCCTGCCGACTCTCCTGGACAATGGCAGCATGCAGACCTCAGCCCTCTCCACCACCTGTCACCGCCATCACGTCTCCAGTTCTGCCTTTCTCCCTAGCACACACTGTTCTGTTTTTGTATCTTTCCCACCTCTCCATTATATATTTGCTCATTGTGGTGGCGCCCACTTGGATGGTTTCTGCCTGCCCTGGGCAGTTGGATTAAGGCAAGAGTATGTTAAGATGACCCTGTTGAAGGTAGACCAGACAGTCAAGATTACAAACCTAAGATGCCCTTTAGAAGGATATGATTTCACAAGGGAAGGGAGCTTTGGTCCTAAGGCCCAAGCTCTCAGGCTTCTGTAGCTCAGGTCCCTATCTCTTCAAGTTTAATTAGAATTTCTGTCTCACTCGGTCCTACAGCCATTCAGTTCCAAAGAAACACACAGAGGCTTATATAAACCATAAACAATTTGATCTATTAGTTAAGATTTATTATTAACCAGCCCTTACAACTTAAAGCAACCCATAATTCTTGTTTATTTTTAGCCACGTGGCTTGGTAACTTTTCTCAGTGAGGCATTCTCACCTTGCACCCTCTGCTTCTGAATGATGACTGTGTCTCTGCCTTTCCTCTTCCCAGAATTCACCTATACTTCCTGCCTGGCTACTGGCCAATCAGCATTGTATTAAACTAATATGAGCGATAAGTCTTTACAGTATACATTTTCCCACAACAAGTTTATTTCTCAGAATTCTCCAGACTTCCAGATCTAGCCCCTTCGTGTCTTCTCACGCTCGCTTCCCTTTGCTCCTCTGTTCTCCCACTACAGGAACCCTTACTTTCAGGCCCCCCTTTCTCACACCCTCTGTGGCTGCCATTGGTGGAACTTTCCTATTTGGTGCATTCTGTATCCTAACCCGCTAATTATCAGCTCCCTTGCTTGTCACTACGCTCCAGCTTTTCCTGCACCCCCATTCACTAAAGAAGCAGAGAACTACAACAGCTCCTCATATTGCCACCAGCCAGGAAGACTGCACACTTACCTCTGACAGAAATCACTGGCATGTGCTCAAATCCCAGGCATGCATGGGCAGAAGCTGCAACAAGCTGCTGAGGTCCACTGGACAGCACCACTCAGGACAGAGGGACGGTGACCTCACTAACGCACTGCACAGCTGCCCTACTTAGCCATCTCCTCCCTAACACCCAAACTGTGCCCAGGGCTTTGGGCACTACGAGAACAGCGGGTAAGCCCTCGGCAACAACTTCCCCCAGACACGGTTAACTGCAGAGGCAATGTCAATATCAACACTGCAAGCAGACAAGAACCCAGGAATGTCCGAGTCCCCAGCTTGAGATTCCAGCTGTCAGGCGGTAACTGGGTCTAAGGTTAAGTCTATGTCAAGCCTCTTCAGTCAAAAGCGTGGGTAACAATGCTCCCTCAAAGGGCTGGAAAGGTTGAGTTAGTGGACAACACATGCACATGGCATGCAACATGGATGTCGTCAGTTGAGGAAGACAGTGACTCCCGAGGACAAGCACATGGAATGGAAGCTGTCTCACAGATGAGCGTGGACTCTTGTGAGGCGGCCAACAACTAGCAGTTATGGGAAATTCCTAACGAACAGGAAGTAGCCTATTTTCCCCAGATAATCTCTGCCCATTTCTACTCTAACTCCTTTATTTCTAGTCTCAAATTTTGAACCTCTTAACCGATCTACTGGGGTTTTTTGTTTTGTTTTTGGTTTTTTGGGTTTTTTTTTGGTTTGGTTTGGTTTTTCAAGACAGGGTTTCTCTATGTAACAGCCCTGGCTGTCCTGGAACTCACTCTGAAGATCAAGCTGGCCTAGAACTCAAAGATCTGCCTGCCTGTGTCTTCTGAGTGCTGAGATTAAAGGCACACGCCACCATGGTTTGGCCTATTGTTTTTTATTAAATTAAAATATGTGTAAAGATTTATTCATTAATTATGTATAGGGTTCTGTCTGAATGTATACCTGCACGACAGAAGAGGGCACCATTTCTCATTACAGATGGTTGTGAGCCACCATGTGGGGGCTGGGAATTGAATCTAGCTCCTCTGGAGGAACAGCCAATGCTCTTAACCTCAGAGCCGTCTCTCTGGCCCTGATCTGTTGTTCCTCAGGAGAAAGCCGTCTAACTTTCGCTTGGAAGGAGCTGAAGCAGCAGCTATCTGGGCTCTCAGGTCGGGAGAGGTGACAAACTAACGGACAGTGCAGAGATAGGCAGCTTGGCGGAGGAGCCCTGGTAGGCGCGACAGCGGCACTGTGGGTCTCAAGGTGTCCCTCCTCCTCCTCTCCCTGTTGAAAGACAACCTGATGCTACAAATCAACAGTGGCAGCAACCCAGGTGATGGGCACTTCCTGCTTCCTGCCAACAGCAGCTGTCACCTGCAGTGACAGCAGAGCCTAAGCAGGGACCATCTGAGAACCACCAGCTCCAGGGGGGCCAAGATGAGATCCTAGAGACCATTATTCCAGGGAAAAGTCTGTGTGCCTAATGGACACCATCCCTCTGCCTTTTTCAAAAGGGCCTTCTAGGGCCGAGGGATGACAGGAAGCAACACTGAGGCCCAGCTGCTCCCAAACACTTGTCCCTCCTCCGACCAGTGCTATGTGGACAGAGGAAAAGCACTAACTCTGCGGACTGTCTGGTATCCCAACTTCAGAGTGCTCCTAACACCATGGGCCATCACAGCACAACGGGAACTGCCAGCTTTGGGGGTGCACTTTGCTGGGGCAGGGGACAGACAATACACAAGTCAGATTGGTAGTCACGTTTATTACTCTGCGCTCTGTTTTCCATATAGTTTTGCAAGACAACCAAGTGTGAAGGACAATTGATTTGCTCTCCCAAACGCTGCAGCGGTAAGGTGAAGCCCTCACTGGCAACCAGTGCTGACAAAACCGAGATTGGTCTATTGGCGCCAGAGATGACAGGGCAGGACTCAGTCAGCAGTTCCTGCCTCCTGCAGCAGAAGGATCATGGGCTAGAGCGTCCTAGAAAGTAAGCGATCAGCAGCCACGGAGTACTTGGGATTAGGTATGCAGCCGAGATCTGGAACATCTTACTTCTTTCTCCTCTTGGTTGAATACAATTTCTCTTCCAGTGGGACTGGGACTATGCCGCTGCACTCTTTTACTTCCTGGGTCAGAGGGTGTTTCACAACATTTGGTCTCACCACATCAATGTCTCGAATCAAGTGATCCAATATGCCATCCACAGCACTGGTTGGGGCATAAAAATCCACCAGAAAATACCTGCAACAAGACAGAAATGGGTGAGTTCCTGTATCAGAACTGTCACATCCCTGCTGCTTTGGTCAGACAGAGCTCACTGCTCAAATACTAACCATGTGCACTGAACAGCAGTGGGCATACCCAGTCTCCTTTCAGACTGGACTCATCATTAAGTCCTGTGGAAGCAATCCTAAACCACCTTTACGGCAGCAAAAAGGCATTGTGACATCAGCCACAGCAGGGAATAATACAATAATTGTGGAATTATATACTCAGAATTTTCTAACCTATCAACAAGAATGGAATTCTAAATCATCTGATTATTTTAATGAAAACATTAGGAAGTCTTCTAGTTTTCCAAAGGACTTTACTAGTGACTTCATCCCTAAGAGGAACAAACGTCAGTCAGACATTAGTCAGTCAGCTGTGTCCCACAGGAAGGAGATAGACCTACCCAGAACTGCTCTGTAGGAACAAGATCTAACAAGGAACACAGTGCAGATGCCATAGCCCTTCAGTAAGACAATGGATATAACATTAATTATTCATGTCAGACTGATGCTAAATGCCATTAGAGATAGCTATGGTCCAAAATTCTATTAGAACCTGACAGACAATGTCACAAAGGACTGTCCCCAGCGCACCGTTGTGAGTGGCTACACTCACAAGTAGCCAGATGTAGTGGTGCACACCTGTAAGACCAGCATTCGAGATGCAAAGGCAGGGGGATCGCTTAAAGTTCAAAGTCAGCGGCTCTTTAGAGTGAATTTAGGCCAGTTAGGGAGCTCAAAGCCTGCAAAGGGCAAGGGCAGGGTTGAAGCTGCCTCTGCACCGTGTGATTCAGATGACATGGCTTGGGACTGTCGGCAGTGCTCTGAAGATCTGGCAATGTTCTAGCCGCGTGAGATATCTCTCTCTAGCCATGCCTTCTCCGAACTCATGAAGCACAATCTGATCTGAGGTTCTGTCCTCAATGTTCCTCTTGCCCAAATTCCACAGGGCTCCACCCACTTCTCAGGTCTGTCCAAATGTCTTCCTGGAGGCCCTCTGACTACCTCCTACAGAGCAGCCTCACCCCACGCCTTCACTGTCTCCCTCACTGCCTTGCTCTACCTCCTTTGATCAAGCTGTACCACTGCTAGCATGGGAGAGATCTGTTTACTGTCCACCCGGGGAAGGAAGTGTGTTCCACCAGCCAGCCCTTGAGTGCAAGGCAGGAAGGTGCTGCCTAGGTAAATGAGTCTTGGGGCAGCACAGAGATGAATAGAAATGGATTAATTTTACTTTTAAAAAAAAGTTAGCTAGAAACAAGTCTAAGCTAGGGCTCAGCATTCACAACAATAAGTCTCAAGTCATGATTTGGGCTGGCGGTTCAAGAAAGACTGATACAAGCAAATATCTAGACTGATATTCCTCCCTCAACCGCCTTAAATAAACAAGGAAACTTTGTATCCAAGTGCCTTAGACAAAGTCTCCTTTTCACCTTTAGAAACTTGCCCTTGCTTTAGACTTCTTGACTGTTGTCCATGTTCGTGCATTTACTATGTCTTCTACATTCCCAGAGCAAAGCTTTCCAACTCTAAATAAAGACTATTCTTTGGAGAACCTTTCTGGTATTTAGACTGACCATGGCTAAGAATTTTTTCAATTATTTAGATATCTATTCTCTCCAGTCTGACTTACAGTTCCAACAACTCAATCACAGTATCAACAAGCAAACTTTCAAGTTCATGTGGAAACACACAGAATGTACAACAGTCAAGCAGTATTGATGAAGAATGAAGCTGAACAACAAATACCACCTATTTCAAGACTTAAGAAGCAGCAGTGATCCAGACAGCATGAACAGACAGACCCAGAGACAAGCATGTCAAAGACAAGCCAGGGGAAGAGAGTATTCTCAGCAAGCAGTGGTGACCAGCTCAGTGTTCCTAATGCTTCAAAAGTACGCTTTGCTGCACACTTGTGTGCCAGACAGGAAAACTCAAGAATGGGACAGACTGAAATCAAAATATTGAATTTCTAGAAAAAAAAAGTAAAAGAAAAGCCTTGGTGACCTTGGGATTAAGCCAAGGTTAATCAGGCAACACAAAAAAAGTACAACTTATAATTAAAAAAAAACACAATAAAACAGACCTTCAAAATTCAAAACAATTCTCAAAGTAAAAAGGCAAGCTGAAGACAGGATTTGTTAATTATATCTCAGATAATGTACCTGAACCTAGCAAAGAACTCTCAAAAATGTAATTTAAAATATAAACAAAGTAAGTTAAAACAAAAACAAACTAAGCCTCAATTTAAGAACAGCTGTAAATGAACAGATCAAAGGAAGACATGATAGAGTCAAGGAAGAACGCCATGGTGTTTGAATGCTTGGCCCACAGCGAGCGGCACTGTGAGGTGCGGCCTTGTTGGAGGAAGTGTGGGCATCACTGTGGAGCCAGGTTTGAGGTCTCACACGCTCAAGCTACTATGACACACAGTCTCCTTCTGCTGTCTGCGGATCAAGGTGTAGAACTCTCAGTTCCTTCTCCAGCACCATGTCCCCCGCCATGACAAGAGTAAACTAAACCTCTCAAGCTGTGAGCCAGCCCAGTTAAATGCCTTCCTTTCTAAGAGTTGCTGTGATCATGGTGTCTCTTCACAGCAACAAAACACTAAGACAGATGCTTACAGTCAGCAATAAGATACAAACGAGAACCAGAGAAAATGACTGTACAAGTTACTTTCAGTTGCTGAATAAAACACCACGGCTAACGGCAACTTAAGGAAGGGTCTGTTTTGGTTTAAAGCTCCCGAGGGCTATAATGGCAGAAACGCACACACGCAAGCATGGTGGTCCCAACAGGAAGCCGGGAGAGCACTTCTGAACTGCACAGAAGCACAGAGTGAACTGGAAGTAGGGTGTAGCTATAAATTCTCAAAGTCCACCCACAGACAAGGGCTTCCTCCAGCACTTCCTAAAGGGTCCATACATTTCCAAACAGCAGCACCAATAGAAACTCAGTGTTTAAATACGGGCGCCTATAGGGGACATTTCACATTTAAACCACCACACCAATGGAATGGTTCCTTGGGGCAGTGACTTGTCTATTTATTCACTAGATAAATAATCACTTGTGATGACTATAGGAACTAAACACCAACCTTCCAAGGCTTAATTTCACTTATCTGTGCTCCATACACACACGCACACACACACACAAACACACACACAAAAAAAAAAAAAAACCTCAAGGGTTTCAACCACCCAATGTATGAATTGCTCATTTGTTCAACACTAAATCATGATTACTTACCCTTCGCAAGCCAGGAAGCAGAGCCTAAAATGTTAAGTGGAGTGACCTCAAACCACCCCCTCTATGCTAAGCACCAGCTTCTTTTCCTGGCTCATCCATTTCATTTGGCCACTGGGTGGCAGGTGGGATGCTTTAATCCAACACACGCCCCAGCACTTCTTTCTTTCCAGTGTCCATTACTCTCTTACTCGGTATTAATCAAAATGTCCTTCCAAACTACCATGAGCATCCCTGCCTTTGTCCGTACACAGCCCTAAACTGGCAGGTGACAGGGAGGGATGCGCACCGTGCCCTGGCTGTTGCAGGTCCTGTGACACATCAGTACTAGGGTGTGCCCTATGATGCCCAGGCCTTCCCCCAGTAAGATCTAAGCTCCACCCTTCCTACACACCAGCCCGAGACCACCTCAGCTCTACCTACAGTGCTGTCGACAGCAAGCACTGCTCTCTTCTACGTTCAACTGCCGCACATCTGTAGGCAGAAAGGTCTACATATTCTAAGAGTATGTTTACAGGCGCCAAGAGTCAACTCAAACCTCTTCCACTCAATGGTACACTTCATGGGCCTCCTATTCATTGCTTACCAAACCATCCTTACATGCGTACCACCAGAGCCTTTAAGTATCACTTTGTGATTAATGGCAGAAAGAATCCCCAAGGATGGAAGGGAGCACAGAGCCCGGGGTACCAGATCCCTCCTGGTTCAGATCTTGAAAAGAAGGGTCTTAGGCATCTCAATCCAAAGTGTCCTCACGTCTCTTCAGCACCTTCTGAGGAAAGGATGGCGGGCAGGAGAACCCCCATGTGAGTCAGGTGAGGAAATGGAAGAAGGAGACTGAGGCTGAGCACTGGTCTGGGTCCAGCATTGTTTTCCAGACTATGGTTTTCTACACATCGCCTCCTTCCAACCTCACCGTCTAACATGAAGAAGAACAGACTCAGGAAGCTTCTATCAATATTCTCAGTTCACCCTGCTGTGTGTGGCCACAGTGAGGACTCAGACAGATCAGGTCTTCTCTAAGTGAAATCCTGGAAAGTATAGCACAGCGCCTTCAATTGGGGAAATAACAAGCAGAAAGAACGGGTCTACCTGGTCTACCAGGCCACAGTGGAACCTGGAAGCCAGGGCTCCAGGCTGCGGTCCCTGGACAGACCTCATTCCTCACAACATAGGACTGGCACTCTGGAGGCTTCTCAAGGATAAAGCAAAGGCATGGAGCTCTTCAGAATGGGCCAGGGCTTGGCTTCTAAGAGCCTCACTGCTACCAAACCCTGTGGCCGTTGCCCTTTAATCCACCTCCTCGAGTTTTCCAGTCCTTTGGCAACCAAACCCAAACAAGAGCTCTGGCCAAACTGCAAGTGGGTGTGTGCCCACAACCACAGCGTGCGACTGTCATTTCAGGCTTATCACTCTATGGATCTGTGCCTGGGGCTCCCCTGGCTCCCCATTATACCATGGAAATTTCCACGAAAAGGAAACACCCAACAGAGGAGGGGCAAGTAGCTCAGAGATGGGCAGATACACTGTATTCACCTCTCCTTGAAAGTTGAACCTCTTTCTTCTCCTCAGAAACCAAGCTGCCCTAAACCTAAGCTACCCGGGCATACTCAACCTGTATGCCTCAGTATCCCAGTCTATCCGCATGGCTTCACACACACAAAGAGCTGTTGCTTCCAGCCAGTACTCTTTTTCTCTTAAGAATTTTTCTAAGCAAACTTAGGTGAACATGTCTTGCAGACAAACCTCAGTCCTTTGGTCAGTTGATATTAAGAAAAAAATCACTAAGGTTTTGTGCCAGAAGAAATTCAGGCTTCTACAACTTCCATAAGACTCCCACTCTGGCCAGGCTGCAGCAATCCACACCCGCTGAGGGTCACAGACAACAGAGTACTGAGAAAGACCTCCCGGTACAGCTGTGCCACCTACACGGTGCTGGGGGATGGGCAGCTTCTGAGGCCAGCACACTGCCTGCCTCCTGACAGTCTAGGCCTAGAATGACATAAGTAAGCCCCATGCAGAGAGGGCAGCTCTGAGAAGAACCTCTCTGGGATCCGCTCCCTGCCCCGCTGCAGGCTCTACAGCTGGACACAGAGAAGGGAGATGGAGGAGGCTGGAGAAAGGCTCAGAGCCTCGGACAACGCCACAACAGGACAACTGTGTATGCTTCTTGTGTTCACCAAGGGGTTGGGCTATATTTTCCTACCTATCAGCTACAATCGCTAATTCTGTAACTTTTTGGGTCCCAAAGTTGTCACTGGCTTTATGTGTCTTGGAGTCACAAGGCACAAACAAAACCCTGAAGTTTTGGTATGTGGATTCTCTTATCTCTGTCCAGCTCACTGAAGGTAAAAGAGTTAGAACCATGACCTGTCTGCAACTACCTTGACAGGCCTCAAAAAGGACATTCTAATAAAATAATAGTAATGAAATACTCTAGTTAATTAACTTCCATTTTCTGCTTTTATTTCAATCAGTAATTGAACCACTAAGTGGACAAATCATTTTGGAAAACATCAGTGCAATAATCTAAAATCTAATTACATTACACATCTCAGCATTTTTCAGTCACATGCTGCACACACAGAAGAATACACACAGTGCACAGCAGACAGCCAGGAGGTGGGAGCATCCCTACAGCAGCCTTGAACACAGAGCCCAGCAGTGTGTGGTTATTCCTATGTATGGTTCTAATCATGGAATCTTCTCATGGACAGAGCTGACATCTGCTCTCCCAGGCATCTCCCTTCTGCAGAGCTGCACACTAACCCTGCAGAAGCGGACTTGAGTTCACTGCTGCTGAGCAGGGAGAGGCAGGGCCAAGACAGATCACTTTAGTTCACTAAAGCACAGCTCACTACAGATGCGATGCTCAAGGCCGGAGAGCAGTGACCTGCTTCCGCACAAACGGTCTGAGGATGACAATGTACAACGTACCTCCCGTGAATTTAAGTCACTTTAACACCACAAAACTCTCCACAAGGACCAGGGCTCAGAGATCTGAGCAGATCCTGAGACCTGCTTTGGCAGGGCAGGCCATGCTCAATACTGGGAACAAGACTCCCAAGCTGGCTCCCTGCACAGCAGAGTTCCCCGAGGAACCCGCCTCCAGTTTCTGCCACTCCTCCAGAAGCTGAGCCTGCCCTTCAGCACTTCAAGGTCAGCAGCTGACACCCAGTTCTCACTGCCTGCTGGGGACCAGGCCCCCAGCTCCACTGCTAGAGGTGCTGGGGAAAAACTGTTTCCTGGAAGTGCTCTTAGCTATAAAGGCTGCATTCTTTCTGATTCCACAAAAGGAGCTTGCTCAGACTGGAGTTCTTTGTCACAGTCCCTCTCAGGCACCCTCCCCTTCCCAAGGCAGACTGTGGAATTTTCCATTGAAGGGCTCAGTGGCTCCCAGTGGGTGCAGAGTTGGGGGGTGGGGGTGGGGGGCTCTGCAGCCCCAGAGCATCTTGAAACCTGTTAGAAGACAAGAGGCCAACTGTGTGGATGCCGGTTCCTACATTGTCATGGTTAAACCTTTCTGATCTGACTTCACAGAGGCAACGAGTTATTCACTTTCTATAGACAAACCCCATTTCCTTCATATCTGTTGGGTCTTGTGCATTTTAAGAAGCAATAATTCTACAAATCTTGGGGAAATGCCATCAAGGACATAGCATTCCTGCACCCAAACAAGCTGTGGAGTTTGGCCCCCTATACACAGAAGTGGGCCAGGACACCGGCAGGAAAACATGAACACAGATATGTTAACTAATAGGAAAACTACAGAGGAGAATCAACCGCCTCTAGAGAGGGCGCCAGGGCTGTCAGAGTAAGCAAGCTGCAGACACATTTGGGGAACAAGTTAGTAAAATTCCACTGATTCGCCACAGAGCCGGCTATGCTGATCATTCTGCTCAGCTGTAAATAGAAGAGTACTCTGCGCGCAGCTGAGAGCTTTGCCATGAGCACCACCAAACTCCTTCCACACCTAAGAGTCTTACGGACACGAGGTCAGCCCATCCCCCCACAGCTATTACATTATAGACTTGGTAGTCACAGGCCACCTGAGAGACACACACAGCTCAGCAGCAGAGGTCATCGGTGCTCCTGCTCTAAAAACCACACTCTATCCAGCCCCATCTAGTGGAAAGAGCTTCAGAGGGTGTGCAGCCCGGAGTAGGGCTGGCTGCTGTGCCTACAGCAGGACATGACCAGCCCACATGAGAAAGGGTGGATAGAGCGTCTATTCCCGCAGCTCCCTCTGCAGTGTAAGGCAGCAATGTTTCCCTCTAAAGGGACCTTCTCCACCAGACACACAGGCCTCGAGGTGAGCACAAGGAGGGGTCATCCAGAGGCCTGCAAGGGCTGCACAAATCCAGAGCAAAGACTGTCTAAGCCCAGCAGCCCCAAGGCTGTACACTAATGGTTTTCAGGCACTGCCCAGGATAACAGGTGGGAACTGAAGCCAGAGCTTCCATCTGCAAAGCTGACCCAGGAGCTCCAAGCTCCCAGCCTCCCTGACTGGGCCCAAGCAGCAGCGGGACCTTCTCAACTCTGCTCTGTTGCCAAGATCATGACCTGGTGGCCAAATGACTCAGGACATAGCTGCCTTTAGGAATGTGGAAAATGGTATACACACAAGTTACAGGTGTCTGAGCCCTTCTCCATCTCTGATAAAGGTGAGCAGAATAGGCTCCTGCAGCCAGGTGGAACACACAAGAACAGGGTTTAAAAAGTTCAAGACAGTCTTCAGCTCAGCATAAACAACCACCCAATTCCACACACCCCGAGACAGCCAATAAGTAACTGTCTATGCTTGGGTCTAGAAATTTAACCATCAAGTTGTTCCAGTGAGCCAACAAGTTCCCAGTAACAAGGATTTGCAGACCAGTCTCTGGAACACAACCTGCTTCTCAAGCAGGGTCTGACCAAACTAGTATTTGGAATAATGACATTTTTATTTTTTGGCATAATCTGGGGTCAGCCTGGGGACGGACATGCGAGAATGGCAGTGCACTGATCCAGCATGCTAGGAGGGAACTGTGTGGCGAAGACTCTGTCTGCCGGCTCTGTGGGCACTACTGCCGTACGGGTGCCTCTACTTGTCCTCTCTTGCTTCTGCTACCTAGGTCAGCACACACACCGAGACTTCCAATAGACTGAAAACTCTCAAACATCAGCAACCACGACAAGCCCAAGAATCATCCTGAGACCTGTGGATGCCACTGAAACACACTGTTATGCCCTAGAATGGATGGTCATAACACCACATGAACATGGGTTCCTGAAGGACATGCAGACCCATTTAGTCAGTCACCTAAGCACATACGTCGGACTCATGCACACAGCATGAAAACCTCAATCAGTGCCTTGACCAAACCGCGAGGACAGGTCACAACTTTCAGGGTACTGAAATGAACCAAACCTTTAAATGTTAAATGAATAATGAACAACCCTATGCTGTTTCTTAACCATCTGCAAACAGTGTACTTTCTGGGACATGTCATGTGTGCAACACTTTCTTGGTTATGCACAATGCACAAAAGCAATGTGTCAAGTGAAGAAAATGCCTACTACAAGGAGGGCTAGATGACGTGTGCAGCTGACCTCAGCTCCCTAAGACAGGCATCTAGAAACCTTTACTCAGGCAGCTCTAAATGCACCAGCCCTCAAATGCTCATTTACCAAATGTCACCTTGGAAAACAGTCAGAGTATATAAAAACAAAGCCACCTTGGGCCAGCAAGATGGCTCAGGAGGTGGAAGAGCTTGTATGTAACCCTGACCACCTGCATTCAATCCCCAAATTCACCAAGGTGGCAAGAGAAGCAACTTTCAAGCGCTGTCCTCTGACTTCCGCTCACGCACTGTGGCATGCACAGGCCTGCACTGCACACGCCTGCGTGTGCACGCACACACACACACACACACACACACACTGTGCTCACATGACACTGACCAGCACCACGACTCACTGAAGGGCTCACCACCATTTGTGTCTGGAAAAACAGGCCATGCCAGGCTCCCCACACTACACTGATGTCACACACCTAGCCTTGGCTTCAGCATCTCTGTAAATTTGCATTCGGATACAGCATTTTGAAAATAGGACCTTAACCAGATAAATGCGGGCAGTGACTTCTCAGCAGCACAGGTATAAAGCCCAAAGCCTCCTCCTGGACCTGAGACACTCCACTGTGCTTGCACACAGTACACACGTGCAGTGTACTGCAAAAACGGTGCCCTCCTGCACTAGCTCTTCCAACACCAATGGCTACAGTAACTGAAAAGCACACAGCTGGTCAGCGCTTGAAAGAAGAGCAAGTGCTGCCAGGTGGGCTCCTCCAAGACAAGTATTTGCTCCACCCACAAAGAACAGCAGCACCCCTACCAAGCATGCTCCAGCACTGCACAAGGAGGCCTGAAGCTAGAAGAGTCAATACAGCAGCTCTCAGTGTGGGCTCGGGCAGCTGGCTGAAGTGCACACGCTAGTTAAAGAAATGGCAGGAGAAACAGAATCACGTTGACAGGAAAGGCACACTCCCAAATGGATTCCTCCAAAATCACCACATGGATAAGGACACTGACTTCTCACCTTCTACATAAGAATTGATGCAGGAGAATTTTCTGTATTCTGCCAATCATGTTTTAAATAAACACTGATTGGCCAGGCAGGAAGTATAGGCGTGTCAACCAGACAGGAAGTAGAGGCATGGTGATGAGAATAGGAGAATTCTGGGAAGCAGGAAGCTCCTTCGCCAGTCCAGCCCAGACCACTGAAGAAGCAAGATGTGACCTGCCCCGCTGAGAAAGGTACCGAGCCATGTGGCTAACATAGATAAGAATAATGGGTTAATATACGCTACAAGAGCTAGTAAGTAGCCTGAGCTAATGGGTCAATCAGTTTTATAACTTATGGAGATCTCTGTGTGATTTTCTCTGGGACTACACAGCTGGGGGACCAGGTGAGACAGAAACCCCAACAAGCAGGCCCTTCATGATACAGAATGGTACCCAACATGCCCATGTTACAAGAATAGCTAATCGTCCCTGGACAGACCACATGCATTCCTTTTAAACAGAAAGGCAAAGACACCCACAGTCCTATGGTAAAGCCACACCAATTTGTGACTAAGTTTTTAAAAAAAAAAAAGTGAAGAAAAGATGTGTATCCTGCCATGCACAGGGCACACACGCCCTGCCATGCAAGGTACACATGCCCTGTCATGTATAGGCATACACGCCCTTCCACGCACAGGCACACACACCCTGCCATGCACAGGCACACATGCCCTTCCATGTACAGGCACACATGCCCTGTCATGCATAGGCACACACGCCCTGCCGTGCACAGGTACACACACCCTGTCATGCACACACACTCCATCCCTCATTGTCATTGTGGCTGTGGAAAAGGCCCAGCGACTGTGCGCTGCCTGTTTCCTAGCAACACTCAGGCACTCTGACAAGACACTCTTAAGAGGCTCAACAGAAAACAAGGTGAGGCAATGAAGACGTCTGCAGCACGCGCCTCATCCCAGAAGCACGTTTCAATGCAGTACAACCTGAGGCCATCGCCCACACCCTTTTAAACCAGGAATAAAGCAGTTTACCGACCAGCACGCAACTGCACATTCTCTCTTCATTCCCAAGACAACCGAGGGTGAGACTTGAAGTCAATGCCCACGGATGACCAGAGACGCTTGCAGAAGGCACAAGGTTCTGAGTGCCAGAGAGTAGCAGCACCCTGGACAGAACACACCCAGGTAGAAAATCGCATGTTGTCTAGAGTAAGTCAGATCTTTTCATGCTGGTGCAGCTGGCTCTGGCTGGAAGCCAAGGAAGCCGACTGCTTTGTGTATCTGCAAGCTGGGGCTTCTGAAGGCAAAGGTTAAACGTCAAGAAAAAAAGCCAGAGTTTGAAAACAATTCCCCCAGTGGGGCCTCCAAGTCCCCTGCTCTACCCAGAGCCTCTGTTCGGACCTGCCTACTAAAGCCAGTTTAACATCTGTATCCATGGGGGTCTGGATGGAAATGGTCCTCGGAGGCCCAGGAGCGCAGCTCTATTAGGAGGTGTGGCCTTGCTGGAGAAGGTGTGGCTTTGTTGGAGGAGGTTGGCTTTGAGGCCTCAGAAGTTTGAGCCAGGCCCAGTGGCTTACACACTGCTGAGCTGCTGATCTGGATGGAGAACTCTCAACTCCCTCTCCAGCACCAACCGCGCTCCCACCACCACAATGGACCTAAGCCACCCCAGTTAAATGTTCTCCTTTACAAGAGCTGCAGTGGTCATGGCGTCCCCTCACAGCAATAAACCCTAAGACAGCTCCTACAATAAGCATTGCTTTATACTGATGCCTGGGGGACAGCTGCACAACAGGACTGACGGTGGCACTGTCAGTATTCTCTCCTAAGCCTGGGAAGCCATTTCCAGAGACACTTACCCGCCTCTGCTGTGCTGCTGGCCGTGGCTGGAGATCCGGTAAGGAAGTGCGCGCTCACCCAGGTTTTCCAGGCTCCTCACGATGGCTCCTCGGTCCATCAGGGATTCTAGTGTACGTTTCAAGGCAGCAGCTGTCTCTGGCTATGTTTGTTTGGTTTGGTTTTTTTAAAGAGAAGAAAGAAAAAGTCACAATCAATATGAAAATGAGAATGATTAGTTAAGGCCATACTGTAGACATCTCTGGGTCAAAGCAACTGAAACTGGTTTTCATTAACTTAAATAAAGAAAACAAAGCAAAGGCTTTTATGATACACGATGGCTCGCAAGAACAGAGCCCATTGCGGCAAAGCTCCATGGGTCTGGGAGACGGGAACTCTCAAGAGCCTCAGCCACCATCCATTCTTCTACATTATGACTCAGAATAGAAATTCCAGATCGGCCTGTTGTCAGGGCACCCGAGTCGTGTACCAATCACGGCCAAGTGGGAAAGGGGCTGGATCTCACTGGGGGATCACAACCAAAAGGGCAACGTGCCGCCTCATGGAGTACACAGTCTAATGAAGAGTTTAACACAGACACATGGAAGGGGACCAGACAGGAGAAAAGGACAGTGCCATAGACACCTGTGCACATGTGTGCGCCTATGTGTGCACATGTGTACGAGGGTGTAGACCCCAGGGCTCACTGGCTAACCTGTCAGATCTAACTGTGTGCACATGTGTACGAGGGTGTAGACCCCAGGGCTCACTGGCTAACCTGTCAGATCTAACTGTGTGCACATGTGTACGAGGGTGTAGACCCCAGGGCTCACTGGCTAACCCGTCAGATCTAACTGTGTGCACATGTGTACGAGGGTGTAGACCCCAGGGCTCACTGGCTAACCCGTCAGATCTAACTGTGTGCACATGTGTACTAGGGTGTAGACCCCAGGGCTCACTGGCTAACCCGTCAGATCTAACTGTGAGCACAGGCTTCCTAAGAGACCACAGCTCAAAATGAACATAAAGAAGATACCTGAAGTAAACCTCTGATCTCACCCCCCCACACACACATACACACACAAGTGAAGGGACACACACACAAAGGTGAAGACACACACACACACATACCCCACATGTGTACACACCAAGTGTATACCCTACCCCATATGCACACACCACACAAATAAATGTTCTTTTTATAAGGGAATTTTATCGTGTCTGTTTAAAAAAGGAACAGCTACCTACCACAAAGGCAGTTTAAGAAAACAAAACACATCTTTCACTTTGTGTCAAGGCAGGGACTGCATCAATGGACACACTCATTTCACTGGGATACAAACCAGTCAGGAGTCTAAGGAGAGGCTGGGGGCTGGCGAGATGGCTCAGTGGCTGAAGGCACTCACTACCCAGCCTGAGGTCAATCTCCAGCACCCGCATGGTGGTGGGTGGAAAGAACAGACTCACACAAGCTACTCTCTGACCTCCAAACACACACGGTAGAAAGTGTAAAAAAAGAGAGTAAAGAGCAATAAAAGGTTTATGGTTATTAAGGTTGTTTAATATACTTTTTTTCATATACCTTACCTCGAAATAAAGCAGATTCCCAAAGACAGAGCCCTCAAACTTTGTTTTTAAAATTAAGTTTTATGGGAACACAACTAACACATGCATTTGAAATGTTTATGGCTGCTTCTCTTTAAAGCAGATTTGTAGTTACAACAGAGACCAGACAGCCTCAACCTGGTCATTTCTACGTAGCCAACCTCGGTTCTACACTGTGAAAGGTGGAGGGAGCCGGTGGGGCCTCCGTCACATATCAGTGTGGAGATGGGTTTCAAGCAGGTTGATTTCTACTCATGCAGTAGTCTATGGCTCCAGTTTCTTCACAACTTACCTACAACACTGGTAAAAACATAAGCCTTCTGTAAAGCAATCCAGCAATGCTTATTAGCATAAAATGTGTAAGGTTAAGACTCCATAATCACTAAATAACGTACTCTACACAACCTATCATGTCCACATATGAGGATCTAACTATAAAGACAATTATGACAAAGTTTACAACATAGGTCATTAAGTGAAATTGGCTGCCTATTAATAGCAGATGGGCTCAATGAATTATTTTCACTGACTTTGAACAACTAAGGTGCTTTTTATGTAAGCACTAAAACCATGCTATTGATCTTTACTTGCTGGTGTGTTTCACCCACTTTGTTCATTCATTCAGTGTTGTGTGTACATGCACGGGCATGTGCAAGTCACAGTACCCACCCAGGGGTCAGAAGAAAAACTTTGGGAGCTGGTTCTTTCTTTCCACCGGAGATCTTTACCCACCATGCCACCTCACCAGCCAATAAAATGTGTTAATAATAAATATACATTTAATAAAACACACATGCATGTTCTATGTGCACACAGGAACTATGAAAAACATCAGACATACAGCTAACTAATGAGAGGATCTACATTTACTTTATCATCATGCTTTATTAACTGATTTGTTTTATAATAATCAATGGAAAGTTGTCACAGAAACAATTAAAAAAAACGGACACATAACAGTATGTATACATGGATCAACATATTTCAATAGGTGCATACAACATGCAGCTCTCAGATCGAACTGTCTTATCCATGCCTAGACACCTGTCATTTCTTTGTGTTGGGAACATAAAACCCATTCCCCTAGCTATTCTGAAATGTTAATTTCTTAGTTACACTCTTTGCTGCAAAACAATGGAGTTTTCCCCTCCTGCTGCAATGTAGGAAGCCCTTCTGTGTATGTGTTGTTCTTATTGGTGAACAAGTAAAGCTTCTTTGGCCTATGGCATGGCAGAATATAGTCAGGCTTGAAGAGATATATATAGAGAGAGTAGGCATAGTCAAGGAGATGCCATGTAGCTACTAAAGGAGTAACATGCTGACACCAGTAAGTCACAGCCTAGTGGTAATACACAGATTAATAGAAATGGGTTAATTTAAGATATAAGCGCTAGCAAGGAATATGCTTAAGTTATTGGCCAAGCAGTGTTCTAATTAATATTGTCTCTGTGTGATTATTTGGGTCTGGATGGCCAGGAAACAAATGAGCAGTCACCACTTATAAAATGGCACCCAAACGTTCAGCAATGTACATCCACATAAGACCTAAAAAAGCTTAAGGGGGGAGGGCTTCTAGACCCACAAAAACAGGAGCCAAGTGCATCTTCTTGGTACTGCATTTTTTCTTCAGATAGGCTCTGATTGCTGGCGGCAAGCAGAGGCATGGTTCCTTTAAGAGAAGGCTTCCTAACTCAGCATGAGCAGCAAGAACTGCACAGCTTCTTTAGGAGAATGCTTCCTGGTTCAGGCTGCAGCGCAAACTCTGGCTCTTCCGCCAGCTCTTGCACTTAAATGGGGTTTGTAAGCAGTGTGCTTCAAGTTGCTTAATGGCAACATAGACCCGCTGTGTCCCTAGAGCTGGGACAGTGAGCATGGCCCACAAAGCTGGCAGTGAACATATCTCTGACATGTTGGCCTGGACAGAACCAAAAGACAAATAAATAAATAAATAAATAAGTCTCAATCCTAGTCACACTTCTGCTTAGAAAATGATTACAGATATGCAAGAGAGACAGATTCAGATGAAGAAGACGTCTAAATGGGTCAAAATGTCAGATAAATGCACATGGGCTTGAAAAAGAGAAAGGAGTACAAACAGTCCTAGATTAAAGGAGTAAAAATAATAAAATAAATATTAAAAAGTAATAGTGAAAAAAGCCACATAAAGATGGAAAATATACAGTCTGGATTATATACACAAATGTGTTTTCTTTAAAAGTTTTGATTGTGAATGAGCTAACTACAGAGAGACATTTCACTGTACAGACTGCTAAGCTGTATATATATATATATATATATATATATATATATATATATATATACATACATATAGTTTATTGACTTCAAAATCTGAGTCTAAGGATATGTTTCTTTGGAAAAGAGGTTCTGCTTTTGTTTCCACAGAAGATGAGAACCTGTGGATTCCTTCAAAGCTAATGTGGTTTGATGGAACAAGACCCTCCCAAAGGTCTCTGTGAACCCTAAAAATACTGTGCCATAAAACAGCAGGAAAGAGTTTGGAGAAAACTATGCCCAAATTCCCAAAATGATTGTTTATAAATATTTATTTTTATTTTAAAAGAGTTGGTTAAAAATGATTAATAGTCAAAGTTAATTTCTAAAAAGGGGGTATATGATATAGAGATAAATACTTTACAGTGGCATGGACTTTGGTCTACTGATAAAAATTTAAGGTTAATTTTGTTACACTGTATATATGTATTTCTATTCTTATTTAAGGTATTGTTTGTGCAGCTCATTTAAAAACTGTATAATTAAAACTACAGATTAATAGTCATTTATAATAATCAAACTTTTAATTACATCAGTTAGATTTTCTATATATACAGAGATATAGTTCAGTTAGATAAATTCCAACACTTCAAAGACCTACAGAATAAGGTATTTGAAAAGTTTTAAGAATTTAGACTTTTCTTAATAGTGAGACATGTCTGCTCTGGCAGTATCAATTACTTCAAGAGGATGATGGGCATTGAAAAGGCTCCTTGGAGTTTGTTAGCCATTTAAGCAAGAAACTGCTCTTGCCTGGACTGTTTAATGAAATGCTGTATGAACTGGACATGCAGGACCCACAGAAAAATGACTGCTGAACTTGCCTAAAGGTAAGATCGTCCTTCAGGGTTCCTACTTCATCAAAGAGTCTGCCAGACATTCTGCAGGACACAGAAGAAAGTGACTGACAAACTGCCAATAAAGGCAAAACAGATTTTCAAATTTCCTGCTTCATGGAAAAGTCTGCTGGATACTATGGGCCTGCCAGCTAAAGATGGAATACCCAATGTTACAGAAGAACTTTGGGTGACTGTCAGGCAGCAAGATGTCTGTCATTTCTAGAGTTTTGGAAGTTGCTTACAATGCACTTCTTGTTTACTTAGGTAATATATCCTTCTCAGGTCTTTGATGGAGTTGAAGACAAATAGTTATAGTTTCCCTTATTTATGATAAAAGATAAATTAGAAATGAAGCTTTAGAAAACAATGATAAAATAGATGATAGAATATTTTCTTTAATTTTGCCAGATACAAATAGATTAAATATTGTAACTGTAATTCTTGCTTGATACCTGTTTTGTTTATGTGATTTTTCTATGTTAAAGTTAAAACCTTCCTTTTTATTTAGACAGAAAAGGGGAGATGATGTGGGATGTCCTTCTGTATGTGTTGCTCTTACTGGTTAATGAATAAAGCTGCTTTGGCCTATGGCTGGGCAGAATATAGCCAGGCTGGATGAGATATAGAGAGAGAGAGTAGGCAAAGTCAAAGAGGTGCCATCTAGCTGCCAAAGGAGTAACATGTCGGCACCAGGAAACCACAGCCTAGTGGCACTACACAGATGAATAGAAATGGGTTAAGATATTAGGAATATGCCTAAGTTATTGGCCAAGCAGTGCTGTAATTATATTGTCTCTGTGTGATTATTCAGGTCTGGGCAGTTGGGAAACGAGTGAGCAGTCTCCACTTACACTGCTGTTTGTACTTCTTACTAACTTCTCTATTCTCGGTTTCTGGAAATCATCTGCTCTTTACCTCTGCTGGGCCAACGTACTTAGCTTCTTTAAAAGTGAGCACTTATATTTGTGTTCTGTGCCTGCTTATGACCCTCAATGCACCCTTCAGACTCCTACTCTTTGGTGCAACTGACACGAGCGCATTCCTTTTATAGCAGAGAATTTCACTACACGTGTGCGCATTTTCTCTATGTCCAAGCACCTTGATGTGTGTGCTGCATTTTCTCTATGGCCGAGGACCTCGCTGTGTGTGCTGCATTTTCTCTATGGCCGAGGACCTCGCTGTGTGTGCTGTATTTTCTCTACAGCAGAGGACATCACTGTGTGTGTTTTGCATTTTCTCTAAGGCCAAGGACCTCGCTGTGTGTGCTGTATTTTCTCTACAGCCAAGGACCTCGCTGTGTGTGCTGCATTTTTCTCTGTCACCCACTCAGCACTGATGGGCACACAGAAGAACCTGTGTCCTATCTATAGTGGATATTGCTGGAACCCATGGGGACAATGGTTTCTCTTAAATACACTGATTTCTTCTTCCACAGTTGGTTCCAGAAGTAGGGTTGCTGCATCACATGACAGTTCTGTTCATGTTTAGAAGCCTAAATCCTGTGTTCCTTAACGGACACATTTGAACCAAACTTCTTTGGGGATGGCGGGGCACATGGGGGAGTGATAAGCACATAGTTTAAGAATTCTGTGAATCCTAGATCTATCCCTGAAAATGTATACATTTGCTGATTCCATATTCACACAGGTTTAGGCATACAGACAGTTTCCAGGTTACTCAGAGCCAGTGGCTGTTATGAGTGATCACTGTCTCTTGAGGAAGCAGAGCAAAACTAAAGTCTGGAGGAACTGGGGATTGCCAGCCTAGAATCAGCTCAGAACAGACAGATGTGCCCATGGTACCAGAGGTCACTGGGCAGGACATGCTTCACCCTGTGAATGGCCATTAGACAACCGTGAAGTCACTTCAGCAACAAGGCAGGCAGAAGCCTGTTAAACAGAAACAAGACAGCTATCCAGGAGGTCAGGAGCTGGTCCATGCTGGCCAATCAGTGATGGTCCTGGATACAAACGGATAATCTGAGAGTGACCCACAGAGTGGTGTTAGCTGTTAGTTGACGTGTGCACAGGCTCACACTATGTGTCTCATATGGAACACTTCACAATTCAACTGTGAAGGGTTCAGTTCCTTAGTCAATTTTTCCGGAGTGTCAAGTCAGAGGGCCTCATTCAGATCTATTTTAAGAGCGACTCTGCAGGCTTGCCTGAGTAGAACCTAACACTCCCTTTACTACGTGAGCCATCACAGGGAGAAGGCAATCAGCATGGCACCCCTCAACACACACTGCAACCCATTCAGCTCCAAACTAGACGTTCAGTTCAGCAAGTGACAACCCACCTGGAACCCTGGCACAGTGGAAGAGGGAACAAGAGGTCATCTTTGGCCACACAGTGAGTTTAATACTAGCCTGTGCTAAGAAGGCCCTGTCTGGAATAAAGAAAAAAGATGCTTCCATTTCTACCATATGTGTCAATTTAAACTTCAACTGACGTAGAGAACAAAAGTCTTAGCCCTGAAATGCTCCCCTCTCTCCAGGTGCAAAGGTGAGATCGGCAGTATTCTGTGAACCTCACTCTTCAGCACGTAATCAAGGCTCTAAGCCTTCCTCTTCTCCATTATTATTGTGTGTGTGTGTGTGTGTATATATATACGCATGCACATGCACCTTTGTCTACATATACACCATACAATGATAAAAGCATTAAAAATTTAAACTAGAAAAACAAACAGCTTTATATTTCTATCACAACTCAAGCCTTTTTACCTGTGTTCTGTCCTCCCTTAGCACCTGCTACCTCCTTGGTTACCTTCCTACTAATCTGTACCTACAGTGCCCTTGGTATCCTTTCTAAACTATCCTGTGCCCACACATACAGCTGTTTATGTATATGCATGTATGCACATGTATACATCAAAGACTGGGATCTGCATAAGGGAGAACATAGATCTTTCTTTTGAGGCCCAAGTGGCCTCACATGGACACAAAGACCTTTTCTAAGGCCTTTAAGGTGGTAATAATCTTTCTCGTGGTGATACTACAGTCCTCTCTGAAAGCAAAGTGGAGAATGCAGTCCCAGCAGGCGGCTACTTAGGGTTTCTACTTCATCAGGAAACAAAACCAAAACTCAGATGCCCATGTTTACTATTCTGAGAACATTCCCAAAGCCAGGATCCTGTAGCCGGGTCCATTTATGTCTTCCCCATCCCTTTCCAGATGAATAAAGGACAGGAGACAGAAGGACAGGCAGGAGTTCTGGTTACTATGACAGCAAGTAAATGAAATGACGGGGAGAGCAGGGTCAGGTAGAGATCACCAAGGCGCTGGCTTGCTGATTGCTGCCTCTGCACCATCTAGTCCCTGTATTCACCGCCTACTTCAACATCTTCACACAGAGGACAGCACTGAGTGTCAGGAATGTCTTGGAAGGTTTGAATCAACAAAGGATTTTGACAGCAAAGACAAACGATTCATAGGAAAATTCTAGTTAGGTCCTGTGAATCTTCTAAATGCCAGGGCCATGTTTAGAAAAATACTAATGAGAAGATTGTATGAGAGAAGTGTTCTTTACCTTTTAAACAATCCATTATTAGAATCAGAAGCAGGCACGGTTAATGGACACAGATCTACATGTCTGGCTGAGCAGCAGAATACAGCACATCAGCTAGGCCAAGGCAGAGGTACTCAAAAGTCAGGGGATGGAAGGAAGGTACTTAGCATATTTCTTCTAGCATGGAAAGCAGGGCAGACAGACACAAGGACATAAAAATACCACAGAATTACATTGGTCCCAGTTGGTCACTGGGATTCAGCTACAACCGAAGCTAGAAGAGTACCGTTCCTCGGTGACCCCATGAGCATTCTACTAGTATAGCCATGAGGGAGCGTCTCTTCCTGAACTAAACCTTAGTTCACACCTTACCCTCATGTCTCTGGAGAGGAGCAGAAGCTGGCATAGTGTGTGTTCAGCGTGTCTGATGGATACGTAATTCAGAGAAGTAAAAGTTCTTACTACGTGAACCAGTTGGAGTCAGAAGACAGAAGAAATAAGATCTCCACTGCAAAGAAGAAACAAATGCCATTTGCTGAGAGGCAGAAACGCAAAGCAAAGCAAGTGCACACCCTTACTTAAACCAGAGCTAGAGTACAGGAGCCAGAGTCACCAAGGAGGAGCCAGGAAGTCAGAGAAAGTCAGTGAGTTACCGTATCTTCACACTCCACTTGGAATGGAACAGAACAAACCATCCTCACTATCACTCATTATCAGGAGATGCTCAAATCCTAAAGCGTGCATGATAGGGGAGTTCAGCCAATCACATTCTGTTTTTGGGGCGTGCCGCCCTTAGGCTAAAGCTTGCCTATAAAACTAGCAAGCGCGCTCCCGCTAGCTCTCAGCTCTCTTTTAGCCTGGCTCCTGCATCCGGACGGATTGTTTGGATTCTGGTGTAAGCTGTTGTAAGTCTTACTTCTGTTTATTAAAGCTGTATATTTTGTATTAAGATAGTCTGGGGACTTTTCATTACCATTCCCCCTGCGGCCTCACGTGCACTGAAAGATTCTGAAAAGCAATGAAAACAGAATTAGCAAACCCTAAGTGCACAACAAGGCTACAGGGAGCCTGCTACAGGATGCGACACTGGAATTGGAAGGAAGAAAGTCAAAGAACAGTGGTTCTCATTTCTCACCTACTTTTCGTGGTGTGTGTGTGTGTGTGTGTGTCTGTCTGTCTGTCTGTCTGGGACATGTGTGTTCTAGCTCTACAGGTACATGTGCTGTACCTTTCTAATCAGTGCCAGCTAAACATTAGCAGTATCTGATCTGGAGTACAAAACCCAAGAGATCTGTGAACAATGAGCGGCACCTATGCAGACGTCTAGACAGCAAGGAAGAAGGTGGTAAGGGACCTTCACAGGGTACATGGCCGTGTCTGCAATTCCAGAACTCACACAGAAAGAATCCGAGTTCCCTGGCAGTTTGCACTACTCACTCCCCAGGCCCGACCCACAAAGAGTGACTACAAAGGCAATGGATCTGGAATTCGTGTCCTGAGCTGCACACCTGCAATTGTGGGAAACACTGTCCCAATATTTATGCTGAAAGTATCTGGAGTAGGAGCACCGGGAGACGACGGGCACACTCACGGCTAGAGGCTGACCACACGAGTGACTCTGCCGCACCCTCACTCCTTTACGGCCCCATGTCCTGTAGAACTCAACAAGTCCTCCACATGCTGGAAAGGGAGGTGGCAGTGAGAGACGCTAGCACCATGCTCTTGGACTTCCCAGTTACCACGGCATGAGTCAAATGAAGCTCTATCCGTCATAAATTAGCTTCTGCTATTCTGTTGCAGTGACAGAAAGCAAATGAAGACAAAGAGCCAGAGCACATTACACCAAATTCTACAACTTAGGAGTACATTGATTTCAATGGAGGATGGAAAAAAACACTTCAGAGATAGAACTCTGAGTGAAAACCAGAGCTACGGGGTCATTAGATGAACTCCCTAAAACAGGGACTTGCTGAGAGTGGAATGAATATTAGGGCGGGAGACCAACAGTGTGCTACTGCCAGATGGACGTGTCTGCTTTTCAATGCAAGTCAGTTATTTAGAAAATGTGTTTGCAACCCCAAATCCTTATTTGTGGACCTGCACATAGGCAAGGTACTGAAAAATAAGGGTCACTAGCCTGTTGCACACATGCCCAGTTGAAACAGAATAAGGCAATGTCGCACCCTGTTTTGGCTCTCCTACCATAAACACATGTCCTTTTTGCGGTCTATTTGGTGTCATGCTGATGTGGGGGGGAGGGGGCTTTGCTGTTTACTTTTTGAATGTGTATGGCTTCATTGCTAATATTACTGTTTAAAAAAATCAAAACAAAACAATAACCACAACAAAACCCTAAGTGTAAAAATGAAGTACTACTCAGTGCACAGGCAGCGATGGGCCTGTAGGAAAACGTTAGCTGCACATCACAGGCGCGTGGGTGAGCTGCGGTGCTGCTGGACTCGAGATGAGTGTAACACACCCACCATTTACTAAATGTGGCGTCTTAAGCAGACACAGATAAAATAAAGATTATCAGTTGACAAAAATGGGTTCACAGGAACTTGACAGGAGAAATTTGTCAAATCAAGGTCAAAAAAAAGTATAGAATCCAGTGAAAACCGATGATCACCACACTCCATCTGTGTGGCTTTGTGTGGCTCTGTGCACTATGCTTGTCAAGCGCCACAGTAAAAGGCTTGGATGGGTAAGAGACATCAGTCTTCACAGTTGGGTACTCTAGAGGACAAACAGACTTGTACACCCCAGCTTTGCTTTTAGTGGTCAGCATTCTTCCAGAGACTTCAGTTTCAAAGGCTGAACTCACCAAGACACCCTGGCTTTACAGCATGCATGACACACACACACACACACACAAAGTATACAACAGGATACACTGATACACATTCTAGGGAAAAGCCCTGGAGGGCGGGAATGGGAAAGGAAAAAGATAGGCAGAGGGAAGAGGCAGGAAACCTACAGCAGGGAAGATCAGTAGTATACAAAGACTTCAGCCCTGGGTCTCTGGAACTGAGGGACGAGTCAGAGAGGAAGGCATGGAGTTGGTAGATCCCAAGATGTGTATGCAGGAGTCTCTGGGGGGCTCCATCAGAGGGTAGTCTATGGGCAGGAGGCACAAGCACTGTGCTGAGCAGGGCTGTCATACCTCTACTACTGTTCACCGCAGCAGAAAGCAGGACAGCCTGAGACCTGAGCACACAGAGAGCCGCACGGCAGAAGAAGCTGTCCGGAGGTGACACAGAGGTCAGAGTGCCAGCGCTCAGCCGAAAAGAAGCCACACGTAGGAAACAAGGACAGGTGTTACAGTGAGCTCTTAAAATGAAAAACTGACAGAAGCCTACTGAAATTTGTTCACAAAAAAGCTAGAAGATGCAGTTTAGAAATTCCTATGAAGAAGAGGAAAAAGAACTAAAAAGACTAAGGAAATTAAGTGTAGCGTTCCAAGGGCTAAACAAAGAGCCCCCCCCCCAAAACACACACCCCAGGACTGTGCTCCCACACTTGAAGAGCTCACCTGGGGCCAGAAACTTTCAGCAAAACTTCTAATTATGAAATTCTGTAACATACAAGCTACAAAGAAATCATATTAGGCTTCCAAATTTCCACTATTTTTCTGGCTTTTAGTGTTCTGAAAGTTTCCCAACTTACAATTCTATATTCAGCCAAACACTAAATAAGCAAATAAAAAGTCATTTAATTCTACAGAGTTAAGGGTAAATGTGACAAGTGGGTCAGTATTATCAACTTTTCGAGTTCGGATTCCCAGAACACATGTAAAAGCTGGACAGACGTTATGGCCACCTGCAATGCCAGCACTAAACCAGCAGGGACTGAGGATCCTGGACAAGCCAGCTAACTACAGTTAGTAAGCACAGGTTCAGGAAGGACTCGGCCTCAGTAGACAACCGAGGAGCACAGCCAATGTCAAGGCCAGGCTTCCACAGGCATGTGTGCGCACACACCAAATAGAGAAATTAAAAAGAATCGGAGCCAGCAGACGATGCCCTATATATCAAAGGGGAAAATGGTACAATTCTCTACAGCGTGAGCACACTTAGACTATTTATTTCCTGCCAGATGCTTGACCCAACTAGGATAGAGAAAGAGCAAGATGAGCCCTCTGTTATACTCGAAAGAGGTTCTTCAAACACTGATGGAACCATGTCAACAAGAACACAAAAACTATGATGGTTCCATTAGCTAAACCTGGACACACAAACAAAAAACTATCAGTAGTGGCCTATGACTTACTGCATAACTAATTACTATTCCATACTGACGAGCTATGGTGTGCTCCTGCCCCACGCTTGGACAACACAACCGGGCACTGACCTGAGTGCTGAGACACACTACCCTCGCTATGGTGTGTTCCTGCCCGGATGAAAGTCTTGTTCTGATCATGAGGAAACATTATGATCCCAAGTTGTGGGGCATTTTCGACATCACGGACCTCAAACGTGGGGCTTGGGGACAAGGATGTCTCAGATCAAGGGAAACAAGAGGCACAAAGCAAAGGCAGCACCCACCTCTAAATGAGTCCTCGTTACTGTTGCTAACCAGCACCGTCCGAGGCCTCTGCACTCTGCACTCACTGTTACTTCCTAGACTGTTATAACAGTTACGATGAACTGCCCTGAGAATGTGCCCAAGAACTCTATAAAGAGAGTAACGTGGGCAAACGGCTCTCTCGGGAAGATTAAGATGCATCTGCAAAGCAAACATGGCAATGCGAACTCTGGTCAACCGGGGTGAAGACAATTCCTATGTGCCCTTGTCTTAGGGTAATTTTCCTGTAACCTAATGTGATTTTGAAGCCATTAGGAAAACCCACGAACATTCTTATTTATCCCGTGTTTTACATATAAGTACCCATGGGTCGGTGCTGACACATGACGGCTGGAGTGCTAACAACACTAGCATGTGGGCATCGGAAAGCACGCGAGAGCCACGTCGGCAGGGCCTCAGGTGCAGTGAGTCACTAACCCTGGGGATAGATGTTTACACTCAGAGTCACAGAAGAGTAAAGTTTTCATTTTATTCAAAGTTTGTACAGAAAGGCTAACATTACCATAAAATAATTACTACACTTCAGCTACAGGACAAAATACCACAGAAAGGAACGGACTTCGCGAGAAATGTATTCATCTTAAGTTTTCAAATACTTCTAAAGGCTAATGCAGCAGCTGGCAAAATAACACAAGTACACAAAGAACAGAGGGCTTGCAGTCAGCAGCAAAGACTGACGGCTCTTTAGCAGATTGGCTTCTTTTTTTGCCATTTTTAAACAACAGTAACACAACACAGTAAACCAAGATCATACAAGTCTACAATTGTAAAAATCAGTTGTACACAGTATAGGCAAGTTAGAACTGTCACAAGTAGCTAACAGCTTTAAATTTACAGTTTAACGGTTTTCTTTTCAAGATAGAAAAAAATTCTGAGTTCTTTGAAACTAAAGCTTTATACAATGAAACGGACCTTATTAGTCGAACTTGAAAACAACAGAGAGTGAACTGGAAATAATTAAAAGCTAACCAATAACAAATTAATGTTCACAAATTCCATTATAGCCATATTTGGTCTACAATACCAGATGAAAATGATCCATGTACATAATGCACAGTCCAGTGGACTGACTGGTCTCTGAACCAGGAGTGTGGACAAAGTTCCCACAGGCAGTACATTGGGAAAACATTTCTCAAAGCAGACATCTTTTCAAATGCATTAACACTTACATATCAAAATTCTTTAGATACAAGCAGCAGTGTTCCGCTGGCATTTGGCTTAGAAATCAAGGAATGAATGAAGCAATTTCACAGGATATTATTAGAAAAAGAATTGCTCTTCTTGAAGAAGACTACTAACTTTTGCACAGCAACTATTTTTGATACCCATTTTGTCAAAAAAGAAAAGCAAAGCGGAAAAGCCTACCAGTTCATATGGTGATTACCAACAGTTCCAGACAAAGAACGGCGTCCACACAGGGACAGACAAGCCCCTGCTGGGTCAGAACTTGGCAGGTGCTCACAGACTGAAGCAAGAATGGCGAGGGTGGCAGAGGAGCGGCTCCACACCGTCCTCAGACACTAATGCAGTACGCCACTGTTTAAAAATAACAATAACAACAATAAAGCTTTTACATCTTAATAACCCCGCAGAGCAGCCCATGAGTGGTGATCTGTTTGCCACTCAACAGTCTGAGTTCTCACAGTGAAATCAGGAAATTATACATATTTACACCATGACTACTTTTCTTTCCATGAAATTATAAATGAAAATCATTTGTGCCAAAGAAATTTTGAAAAGCATTTCAAAAGTTGTATTAAACTCTCTTAAAGGTACAGAATACATAGGTCAAAGGTTAACTGCTCTACATTGTCACATATTGCTAGTCAAGGACATTCCTTACAGCCTTTCCCTCAGCTCCCCACCCGCACCTCCCTGCAACCTCCAGGTTACCTGTTGTACAATGCCACCATAGGTGCACACACGGGAGAAATCTCACCATCCAAGTTCATGTGAACTCTTCTAATATATACCACATAACAGGACTTTGTCTTTTTTTTTTTTTTTAGGTCACATTAGTCTATGTCATCTACAGTCTTTGTTATAAGGTTTCCCTAGGAAGAAAAACATTCAAACAAAGGAGGCGCTCTCTTTCCTCTGAGAGCTGTATCTGAAGATGTAGCCATAACTAGACGGCTCATTTTCACTCTTGGTAACCATGGGACTATTGGAAGTAAAGCAAAGCAGGGGAAAGGGCAATGCTGAGGGGAGGAAGTGCACTTTTACTTCTGCATGCACACCACAGCTTTCCACTCGTCTAGTCTTGAGGAGCTAACAGAGCACATTAAAAAATTTTCAGTACTATTAGGAAAAGCGATGTCATATAGAGTCTGTCCAGAAATAGTCTGATGTTCGGAACACAGAGATCCAACTCTCTACTAAAAAGTACAGTTAAGCACATAAAGAACACAACGCTAACGGTACCTCATGCAACCCTATGCAAGATCAATATAGTATCTGCACTACTGAGTGTCGAAAACTAACACTTCTTCTAGATGAGACTTTAGCATTCCAATGACTACGACTCACAAAGCTGTTACCTGCCTGCCCACCAGAAACCCCACTGTCCCAGTTGATTTCAGATTGTGGGTCTGTGCCCACAATCTGATTTTCCCTAAAAACCCCAAATATAAGCAGCTGCTCTCCCCATCAGAGCAGCACAAACAGTGAGAACGCAAGACTCACCTCTCAGGACCCGGCTGTGACAGCAGTCTCCCTGTCCAGCCTTTTGGTACTGTGGTCGTCCTGACAACCCTGGGACAACGGCTTGGTGGGTTTATGACTTGCACTTGTGGTTTAATGAGAATGCTATCAGGTTTTGTGCTTTTTACAAGTGGAGACACACAAGTGAACAGTTCTGTGCTTTCTATGGAACTTTAGCCTCTCCTTACACATGGAAACGTGAGCTATTGTTATATGAGTGCTCAGACGTCCTTAACAAACTATACAGGGACATTCTAAAAATATACTCAAAATTATAATGTAACTTTAAAATTTTAATTATAGATGTAAAAGTAAATTAAGATGAATAAATAACATTAAGCTACTATATATATATATATATATATATATATAGTTAAAACTGCCTTGTTTCTGTGAACCAAAAACTACATATAAAAGCATGTAAATGCATACTTTCCACTAGCTTTCTTCATTAGTTACAATAAAAGCTAAAAGCATAGGACGCTCACGGCTAAGAAACGGACAGGTGCAAACTAGCAGATCAACACCGGCAAGGAGAAAGTTACCTACAACCTAAACACAAACCTCAAAATTTGATTATACTGTGGAAAACCTTGTACACTAGCAACTGCCATTCCAAGATTTCAGTAAGCCCCATCTGTTTCCAATTACACACACAGACATGCACATACGAGATACTAATGACATTCTGCTTTCACACTAATACACTGAACATTAAATTTGTATGTGTTATTTACATATAAATTTATAAAGTCAGCAGCCCTAGGAAAATAGGGCAAATACATCTAATTATGCTATAGGTATATACTATCAACTTGTGCTGTCCAGAAAATCCCTAGCGGAGTCATTAGACATACGCTACCTGGGGGGGGGGGGGGCAACATGCCAGACAGAACTCCTCGGCCTTCCTGGGCACTTAGAGGAATCAGGCCATCCAAAGAGTAAAGTGCATGAGATGAGTAATGACACACACTATGTCTTTTCCTCCGTTTCTCAGCAAAGGCTACAGGGCAACTGCTACTGGTTGTTAGGAAAATGGGAGGCTTACACGCACACTGAACCTTGTCTGTTATAAAGGAGTATAGACAGAAGCACAAATGGCATCCATTTCACAACATTGTTAAAAGATCAGTCAGTAGTGAGGACTTTAAATGAAAACACATGACTAAGTGTGGGACTTGGCACTAACAATACTCTTACACAGAACCTCAGCTCACGAGCGGAGCAGCAACGGTGTTTAAGACAGTGTGACAGGTGATCTTCACGAGAAGCCTCGGATATAACAGTCCAAGTGTTTCTCTCTGTACCAGCTAATTTCCAACTTCACCACCTTAATGGCAAAACCAGCCTTTCTGCATCACATGACACCATCGTCTCAAAGGGGCTCCTTTGAGAACTCACTATTGTTTCCTGACTTTAAAAATACTGGAACACTGGTGATTTCATCACTTCTTAGAAAACTGTGCACCAACAAGGCTGTGCAGCCACATGGTTTAACAGGAATGAACGGTCTCGTGCACACCTAGGGAACGGTGAGCTGTCACTAACAGATACCTATGTGGTCCCCTTCCAAACATACCTCCCATGAGGTGTGATACGAGGGAATGAAGCAATCTTAGTACTGGTACTATAGTACCAGTCAGACGAGAAGATACAAGACCTAATCTCTCAATGGGTAGCAACAAGGCTGATTTATTTGGTGGAGAAGACTCATCCAAACTAAATGACATTCAAAGAGATGAGAAGATCATGCACTTGGGATAAAGAAAGAGTCCCAGTGTAGGAATTTAAGGATTCATAACCACCCCCAGACAAGGCTTTTAACCCCATGCTCAGAGAATCAATTAACTCAGAGATCCATTCTTAACTGGGAGTTTCACAAAGTGAAGGGTCTCTGCTAACTTCTTATAGTGACATCTATAAGAGGAAAGGAGACACAGCCCTGGTCAGCCTCCCTCTCTGTGCAAGATAATGATGGATCCTTGGAGCCAGTGGGAAGGAAGCCCTGGAAATGAGACCCACTGGATCTGAGTCAAGGACAGGAGTTATTACTTGATGCTCCTCTAAAACCAAAAGCAATCACTTCCTAGAAAGCACAGCTGAAGAAGAGACCGGCAGGACAGTCTTCAGAAATGAAAGAGACCTGAAGTCCCACAGCAGAGTGAGCAGTTACTCTCCAGGCCACTGTCAACAGCCCTCTGCTCCAGACTCAGACACAAACTGCCTGGGAAGACAAAACATCGACAAGTTGAGCCCACACACCGAGGATAACTATTTCTCACCTGCGTTTGTGGACCAACAGCCCCATCTACATTTTTACTTTTAGCCACATTTTAGTCAGTGTCAATCTTGGTCAATTCAGAACCTTAGCTTGCACAAGCGCAGAAATACATGTGTAAATGTCTGAACAGACCCACGCCATCTTTTAGGACTCATATCCATGGGAAGGACGGACACTTTGCTAGCCTGAAACAACCATCTATCATTCCAAGGTCATTCCAACAACCTATAGACTGAAGCCTGGTCTCCTGGAATGAAGCTGCCTTTTCCAGTTCACACCCTTCTCAATCACAGCATCCATGTGGGAGGCAGTAAGGAAGACAAGCCCTAGGGACTTCAGAGTCAGTGCAGCGATGCTCACACTGGTAAGAATGAACACCTCGTGGATATGTTAAGTCATTTCTTATTTATATAGAACTCTAAATCTGACTTACTGCTATTTACACAGACACATGATATATTGTATGTATCTTACTATAAGACAACAAAAAGAGGGTAAAAAGATCTAGCATTCCAAATTATTAGGACTCAAGACTAAATAAAGGGGAGAGATTCACATAAACAACCTATTCTCTTACACTGTAAATACGAGGATTGGGAAGGCCACTCAGCCAAGGGGTTAATTCTTGCTAAGTGCAGAGGGATGTGTTCAAAGGAAATACTAACTCCTACAACTTGATACAAATTCAGACAACCCAAGATCCTATGAACGTCTTCACAGACTGAAAGGTTATCTCAAGTGGAAAATTCTTTAAGAGAAGACTGACACAAACCACGAACAAACCATTCATTCAAATACATGTGGGCAAACTCTGATCCAGATCTGGAGAACTGCTTTCTCATCTTTCCACAGGGTCCCGTGACCTTGGGCGTGTCACAGCCTCGACCTCCATTCACTCAAGACAAGGAAGCCCTATCTACTCGGTCCCTCCGTTATAAACCTCAAAGTAGAAATTGAGAGAAAAATTGTACAAGGCACTCTAAGTTCTTTCGAAATACATGTTATTCGTACATAAATCACCTTTTCCACCTACAGGCTCAGTCCATCAGAAACCCTCCTGAAGACAGGAAGACTGCATGTACCCAATGATCCCTAAAGTCAATATTGGGCTCAAGTCCATCATTTGCAAATTGATGCAATACCAAAAAAAAAAAATAGTTATCAGGATTGAGCTTTGATTTGAAATCTACAAAATGATCTATAAAAGTAATAATTGTCCTTGAGTACAAGGCTTAATAAATTTATTATATAATTTAAAAAGTTATTAGCTTAAAGAAAGTAGGTATATAGTTAGTTTTCTCCATCTCTCTTGGAGAACAGGCAGTGTTGAAGACACAGGACTACAGACATCATCCTTAAGAGTTCTTCTCTAACTTCTTCTGTGCCATCCTCACTAGGGAGAAACAGCCTATAATAAAGATCCGCTGCCTGTGGATGCTGCGATTGGATAAAGGTAAAGGTCTGTACAGAGTCCTGTGATGTCCTCCACAAGAGCGCATGACCACGCTGGGCACCCACAGAAACCCTACGCTGATCAACAGCAAGGGTGAGGAGAGTTCTGTGGCTAGTGGCCAGTTTGTAACGACGCGTGCGCGTGTGCGTGTGCTGACTGTAACAGCATAGATGTACACTCACGGCACATCTTCAGGAAAGGCAAAAACTAGGAAACTAACTTACAGAGAACGCAGTATGAGTCAGGATTTGATTTTTCCTCTAAACACATCAGTGTATCACAGCTAGTCAAGGGCCACAACTCGGCACACAAAAGCTGTGCCCACTTCTGTGGCGACACTGAATGTTTCTCACAACTGGACCCATGGGGAAGGCATCTGGCTGATTAACAAGGAATGATACAAAATAACAAGGAAGCATCTAGTAAAGAGGCAGAAGATGATTCATCATCTTCTTAGCATTACGTTTATCAAGCATTGCATGGTAGTTAATTCCCAAACTATATTTTAAAACACTTTATCTCATCAATAAATGTGGGGATCATCAGCAATACTTACTTCCCCCCCAATTAAAAAAAAATACAGACTTGGTAGTCATTCCATATGGTTCAGTTTAGAAAGAAAAACAGAGGGAGGGAACTGAAACAAAGTCTGCCCAAGCCACTAACATTCCACACACAGGGGTACAAAAATACCTCTAGGAAAATATTCTTCCTTTCTTTTGGCAAGCAGAATCCATGGACTCATGCTAACAAAACCAGCCAAGCAAACAAAGTTGTCCTGAAGTAATCACTATACAACACATTAGACTTTCAGGACATAACTAATCATACAATCTCTACGAATTCAATTTTTTAATCATAGCAGGGATTAGAGACAAAAAACCTTACAAATGAGCAAATCTACTTCAGCACAAGGTCTACTAAGACTTGGCAATGCAGACAAGACACTTTATCATGGTACCTTAACACAGTTCTGCTCTAAGTGACCTGTGAGAAGAATTGGTCTTTCCTCACTTTGGTATGGAAAACTCTAAAACCACAATTTTTTTTTTTTTTGCACAATTCATTCTGTTTTGTTTCATTTAAGTTGAAGATTTATTTCATCCATCTCTGGGAAAATAGTCTTGCAAATAGATGATTTTCTGCTAAGAAAAATTTGGCTAAAACCTTCAGCGTAAACAATGCCTGAGAGATGCAACAGTTACATTTTTGTTTTCAAAGACCAGTATTTTGTTAAGTGCCTCACCATGTTCTTAAGTTCATAAGGAGAAATAAACAAACATGAAAATTCCAAGCAAACACACAGCAAAAAGTCCAATGTTTAACACGACTTTGACTTGCGGAGACTCCTCCAGCATCTGTGAGCAAACGGCCTCCTCATCCATCAGGTCTCTGAGGCTTCTCTTGCTAAGGCTTTTACTCTTAAAGCCACAAAACCAGTCTATGAACTTCCAATACCGGTTTCGGCTTTCTGTTTCCTTCTCTCTCTCTTTCTCACCCATGAGAGCTGCTTGCCCATTGGAATAAGCATCCACTGGTGTTTCTGCCTCTGAATGACCCATGGAAGCTACTGGATTGCCCTCTTCTCTGCACGTCACCAACAAATTAATATCTTCAGGCTGAAGTTCCTTAATACTGTCTTCAGACTTCCCATTGGGAATGACATGGTTGATAGCCTCACTGTTATCATTGCTCCGTAGAAAGCTCTTCTCTTGCATTTTGTATGGCTCATCTTTCTGACAGCAGCTCTCCTTTGTTACCAGGGTCTTCTTTGACCAAAATGTGGTGGTACGAATCTGATCCTTGGTGGGAGGCGGTGTGAGAAGACTTACAATTACAGTTATAAGTCCTGTGATCCAAAACAATGCTGTAGCCACATACATATAATGGATGTCTTTGATGAAGCCTGGCCTGTTATCAGGTTGGTCACATTCAGGAGCACGGTAGGTAAAAGCCAGTATCAAACGGACAGCTCCAAGAACAAAGCCTGCCATTCCACCATAGAAAGCCCCTTGCTCGTTGCAACGTTTCCAGAAAATTGCCAGAAGGAAGAGGGCTGCCACTGGAGGGGTCAGATAATCTGCCACCTCCTGGATATAAAGGTACATCTGGCCTCCTTGCATCTCCACAATAATTGGCACCCATGCTATGCTGATGACAACCATAAAAGCCACAAATATCCTGCCCACTATCATTAGCTCCCGGGAGCTTGCACTCTTGCGGATAAGCTTGTATACATCGAGGGTGAATATGGTACTGGCACTGTTAAAGATGGAGTCCAAGTCGCTCATCAGAGCAGCAATCATCACTGCCATCATCAAGCCCCGAAGGCCCACAGGAACCAACTCCATCACCAGGCGTGGGTAGGCAATATTGGAGCACCCAGCTCTGCTTCCACACACTTGCATGCAGTGCTCGGGGTTGATGCAGGCTATGCTATCAACAAACAGTATCCTAGAAATCATTCCTGGTACAACTATGATAAACATTGGTAGAAGCTTCAAGAAGCCAGCCATTAGTGTAGAGCCTTTGGCATGAGCAATGTTTTTGGCTGCTAGAACCCTCTGCACAATGACTTGGTCAGCACACCAGTACCATACCGAGGCTGGGGTCTGCCCAAGAATGAATCCAGGCCATGGAACATCTTCATCTGTTGGATCTCGCAGCATTTTTAGGGCATCCTCCTTAGGGTGGACGTTACATGAATTTGTGTTGGAAAGGTTGTATGTCAACAAAATGGAAGTAATGTTGGGTGAGGCCAACATGTACCTTCTCTTAACTTCCTCAAACCCTCCGATCTTCATCATGCTAATAACCATAAGTGTGAGTGCCCCAATAATCATGAGCAGAGCCTGTAGGGTGTCTGTGTAGATCACTGCAACAAGGCCTCCGGTGACAGTCAGCAGAGCGGTCATGCCAATGAGCAGGATGACAGACACATAAAGGTTCCAACCCAAGGACTCCTGGATAAAGAGGGCCCCCGAATACAGGTCCACTGAGAGCTTGGTGAAGATATACAGAAGCAGAGACAAGGCCGCAAAATAGACCTGAATCCTATGGCCACCGAATCTCTTGGACAAGTATTCAGGCATAGTGTATACCCCTGACCGGATGTAAATAGGGATGAAAACCCATCCCAGAAGTTGCAAAAGCAGTAAGGCATTGAATTCCCATGCGCCTACTGCAAATCCACTCGCTGCTCCAGATCCTGCCAGCCCAATGAAGTGCTCACTCCCAATATTGCTCACAAACAGAGAGGCACCAATTGCTACCCAGGTCATAGAGCGCCCGGCCAGGAAGTATCCACTCACAGTGCTTCTATTAGATTTCCACATGGCAAAAAAACCAATGCACATGACCAGGACAAAATACAGGGCCACTATGGCAATGTCTGCCGTCTCCAGTACAGCCCTCATTCTGGTAACTTGTGGATAAAATGTCCGAATGAAAGAAGTGTCCAACTTCTTATTTACTTATTAGTAACCCAGCCAAGTCTGTAAAGCACACGTCAACAGGACTACACAGAGCAACACTGCGGTTCAAAGTCTTTGTCCTTTGTTTGCTGTCTTGATGGTGGTGGTTGTGGTAAGCTTGGAAGGAGACAGTTTTAAATTTCCTCCGCTTCTCAATTGGGATTGAGAATTTAGATCGCACTCTTAGTCCACAAGACCATCAGCATTTACTCAGGTGCTGGAGGAGAAACTCTGAGCTGCAGCTAAGTCTAGTGGAGCCTACTGTACCAACCCTGCAAGGCAGCAAAGACAAAAGACAAAGAGTGAATTAGAGGAGGGGCGCATCAAGCGGTGAGGAAACTTCAATTGAGCAAACATGGCGCAACATTTGTCATAAAAAACACTTTTACAATACACTTTAATAACTGCAGCAAAGCACAAACTATTGTCACAGAGGATAGTGATAGCAGCCATCATTCTGAGCTAAAAACAAAAGGATCCTCAGTCGCCTCAGGTCTCACGGAGCAACTGCCCACCATGTCACAAAACCGTTGCTTGTTTTGCTATAGCAGTTGCACCTCAGAACAGGAATCAAGATGTTAAAGTGCCCTAAGGGAGAAAGAGAACACTAGATTCCCTTAACAAAGCAAAACAGATCTTCAAATCCTTGCAGTGATGGGGAGAGCTTATGGCCAGCTAAGTCCTAGATACAATAGCAGGTACCTGAGATGCTAAAAGTCCCGCTGTAAATGTACAGTCATGGGGAACCTAGGATTATACACAGCTGGTGAGAAAAAGGAACCCTACACACAAGCACTATGGCACAAAGCTTCCTGGACTCCAGCTGCCCTTGCATGTGCTCTGCTAGGGAGAAAAGAACCCTTCGGCTGGAACTTCTTTCCCTTCCTTCTGCAGGCAATAATCCCTCCCCACCCCCCAAAAAACCTAAGAATACAAAAGCATTCCACTCAAGGTTTGATTTTATAGAATATTTTCAGTACTGTAATACGTCTAATTCTTTCTTCCTGTATGAAAAACAAAGAGAGATTTTTTTTCTGGAAGGATGAATAATTTGATTTCTCTGTGGTCTAAGCCTGAATAAAACAGTTAACCATTAAATCATCTTCAATAAATCTATCTGACATTTTTCAGCTCTGAATTAAGATTATTCTGTAAAACACATTTAAAAATGACTAAAATCAAATGGATAAATCTGATGGTTCTCCTCTTACTAAAGAAATCCTCAGTCTTCAGTTAATTATAAAAGAAGCTGACAGATCAATAATATTATTATTATTCAAAATAATAGTGTCACATATTAGTGTCTAAGTGCTTCTGTTTATTAGTGAGGAAACTTCAAAATAAATGGTTTTCCATGCTTTAAAAAACTGTTGTTTCTGATAAATCTAGACATTTTCTTTAAACAAACAAACAAAAAAACAGTAAACTTAGGAGCCATGGAGCCATAAATAAAAATGAGGCCAGTTATCTCAAAACTGCTTAAACTAAAACTGCAGTGTTAAAAGCCTGATCCCTCTCAGAAGGAAAGTCAGCGAGTCCTGCCCTAAAGAGAGCCCACTACACTCCAGCAGGGCGAACCCATACTGCTCCCTGAAGAATGCCGGTCTTATCATTTCCAGCTCTCTTCTAAGTCAAAGCACACAATAATTACACTTAACATAAAAAATGAAAATAAAACCACATTAAAACCCTACCTCCTAAAAATCATGTCAGTAACAAGATACTGCCAAAAGCAAATCAAAACAATAAAAAACCTCAAGTACAAATTTACATCATTACTTCATACCTGACAAATCCTAAAGTTGACCATATTTTATGACTGCTTTCCTAATCCTCCAAATCTTTCAAGTTTAAGCCCCCCCCCAAAAAAAAAACCTCCAAAATTTGAGTAAGCTCTATAAATGATGAGTCTTCAGTGGCAGTGGGCAGAGGCTGGTCATGAGGCCCTGCCTTCAGTGAAGACTCTCCTCCTGCTGGCACTCTGACACCCGCCCACCTACACAGGAAGAGCCTTGCTGCTCCAGGATCTTCAGATAAAGTCTTCTTGGTGGAAGCTTAGCATGTTTCCAGAGCCTCTGTCTACAGGGGGAGGGCTCAGCTTCTGTCCCCTGCTGAGGTAGCAGCTTCTGTGCTCAGAGTCAAAGCAGACATGTCCTGTCCACCACTAGAAATCAATCTAGAACCAGTGTCGGTGTTAAATGTGACTCACAGCATCAACTAAGCCGTTTTCTGCTTCCAGAGGAGAGCTCACCTGGCTGAAAGTCCCATACAAAGCCTGAGTCCTCATTTCCTTAGACATGTCTTCATAGCAAATAGCAGATTAGCCAAATTTGAGCTCAGAGCTGTCCAGGGCTGGGCATGATGACACACACTTGTAACCCCAGCACTCAGGACACTGAGGCAAAGGACCGCTTTAGTCCCAGATCAGCCTCGGTTACTGTGCGACTGTCTCAGGAACCAAAGAAGGTGTTTAACTGTCTTCCCTCTTCATGTCCTTCCAGAGTCACTGCTCAGGGCCTCACCCAGCCCTGCACTGGTCTGCAGGATGTTTTTAGTTTTTCAACTTAAAATGCAGACAGGGATTGATGCTCCCTAAAGAACAGAAGGGAAATAATCACAACACATCCATTCAGACTGCAGAAAGGTATGAATGCCACGGTAGAATGAGAGTGAGCTCCACATGTCAGTCACAGTTATCACAGCCTGGATTCCAGCCTTCCAGCAGGAGACAGAGTTCACGCTTCTTTAAGTGGGGAAGGGAATCCCAACAGAATACACGTGAGTTTTGTATATTTCCATGTTTAAAGAGTAAACATTTCTTCACCAGTAGCACCATGAACAACAACAGGCCCAGAGTTCCTTTATTTTAGAAAGAATACACATGAAAACACCTTCAGCTAACACACAACTTCCTAGAATATGTTCTGTATCCGTAAGCTTTCTTTCACAATTAACATGTTTCCTTGACATGACATTTTTTGAAAAAGAAAAACAATGATTCCCACAAGAGTATTTAGAGCACAGAAATGGTCCCCAGGAAAGAGGAACTAACATCAAACACAGAGGGGTTTTGAAATAGGACTTTCCCCACTAAAATCACTAATAATGTATGACCTTGTGTCACACTAAATCAGAATGCAGATGTGGTCATGCATTTAAATGCATTAAAGCAGAAAGAGAAGGGAAATGCATATGGCGCCACGTCTGGCCAACTAGAGAGAAGACATGAGCCCCAACTGAGATTAACTCGTAAGCCTTCCACAGATGAACTCAGAACTAGTCAGACAACCAAATCTCATTTCTACAGTCTGGGGCGGGGCATTTTATTTATCTGCCAAACCAGGGAATGATTCTGTACCAGTCTATAAAATCGAGGATGCAGATCTCTAAAAAGAAAAGTCACGTGACATAGAATCCCAACAGGGAGTTCAGTGGGGACTCCTGTCACATCATCAAGTTAGATGTGAGCTAACAAAGCACAGATCCGCAGTTCTCAACCTGTCAGTGGTGATCTTTGGAGGGGTTGAATGACCCTTTCACGGGGGTCATATAGCAGGTATCCTGCATGACAAATATTTACATTACAATTCATAACAGTAGCAAAATTACAGTTATGAAGTAGCAACAAAAATAATTTTATGGCTGGGGGTCACCACAACATGAGGAACTGTATCAAAGGGCCGCAGCATTAGGAAGGTCGAGAACCACTGACATAGATTATGTTGACCCTAAAAGTAACCAATTGCACTGTTCTTACCTTGGGCTAAGTTCACAAAGGCTCAAGAGATAGGCTGCACAGGACCTCAGCACTGTCCCTGGGAGGCCTGGCTAGTTAAACCCACACAGTGAAGGAAGTGAGAAGTACTGTTACCACCTAGTAATTCAAGGGTCATACAAGAACTCTGAAGGTCTCCTGGATCACGGAACTGTCACATGAGCACACCCAAAGCTTCCTTTGTCTCCATCACAAAGCAACAAACAAGTTAAGCCCAGATCGCATGCATCAGGAGAAGGTGTGCGGGTGTAGGTGAGCAGGACAGAGATGCAGGTACTGCACACAGCACAGCAGGAAACAGTGGCTCTCTGAGGAGCAGGCTGGAAAATCTCACGTTCTGATTGCAACAATATGTCCCTGTGAATATGCAGCCACTGTCGCTCCCAGGGGCATAACAAAGATGGAGAAAGTTCCTAACACTGCCCACTACAACAGGCTGGTGGCTTGGCTCGATTTATTCTCTCCAACCTGAATGAAGGGACAGGGAATGATGACACTGGCCTTTTCAAATTTAACTGTCAACTGTGTGCATGGGAGGTCAGGATCTTCACAAATGTTATTCACACATAAAATGAATGGACAAAATCAAACAATGTATTGAACATGTAAAATTCATTCGCAAATGTCTTAAAGTGGTTCCCAGCCATCCACCAACTGTCAGTTCCATCTAGGCATTACATCACTCACTCGAGGAAAATAGCAACCCTTCCCTCGACTTCAAGCCGCTACAAGTAAGTGTGTGTAGAACAGCAGGCCAGCCTGCTAGAGCAAGGAAACCTCTGTTAGAGACGAATTCCAGCAGGTCCTGAGCAGTGAACACCCGTGTCTAGAGGCACCACCAGCTCCAGCCCCATCCACAGCTCCTTCACACTGTTACCTCCATTTCAGAACAGCTTCCACACTGCATTGCTGCTTGTGCTGCTTTCTTTGTGTTTGTTCTTCTCTGATGATTGCTCCCACACATTCCCTAAGCTCACGCTATTCAAATACAAGCCCAAGTTTCCTGTGGAAAGACAACGTATTACGGAGAACTTTTACCTTCTCCACTCCCCTCTCCAAGAGATCTAAGTTGCTTCACTATGACAATCATTAGTGTGGGACACTTATCCCTGAGCCTCCCACACGCTAACTGAATTACCCCCCAGATAAAAACGGCTCCTGCATCAGCATCGACCACCAGCACACAGCACCGTAAGAGTGCATGGAGAAGCTCCTCCACACTCACAGACTCGATCACCCCAGTTTACAGGAAAGAAGGACTTAAGAGCTGGGGTGCAGCTCAGGGTGCAGCACTTGCCTGGCATGTGCAGGGCTCTGGGGTTTGAGTCCCAGTGATCCTAAAACAAACGAAAACTGAGGAGGGGTCTCTAAGATCACTAAAATACAGGAACACTGTCTCTGGAGCAGATATAGCATTCTTCGGGAAGATACACACAGAGAGATAGAGCAGAAATATACACACATCAGGAAAAAAAAAAGAAAAAAGGAAATAATGATTACCATCCACAGCCACCCTGCACAATAATGCACCTGCAGCAATGACTCCCCTGCTAAGACTCTTGGGGAAGCTGATGGTGAACTTTAAAGTGGACAGCTGTCTGCATTCACTGGTGGTCAGTCTATCTCTATAAGACAGTCATCACCAAAATCATGGAAATACTTCACAAAATGCAACCTCAACTACTCATTTTGTTGTTGTTGTTGTTGTTTTGTTTTTGTTTTCCAAGTCAGGGTTTCTCTGTGTAACACTGGGTTTTCCTGGAACTCACTCTGTAGACCAGGCTGGCCTCGAACTCAGAGATCCACCTGCCTCGACCTCCTGAGTGCTGGGATTAAAGGCATGTGCCACCATGGCCCGGCTAGGTATTCAAATCTCTCCCACCAGCTTCCAGAAAATATTCAAACTCAAAAAACACAGTGCAGATGATGGCTGTGCTCTCATTAACAGCATGGTGAGACCAAGAGCGAAGGGTAACCTGTGGAACTTTTTTGAATTCCGATTGGAAGAAACAATTATAAAGAGACACCACCAAACATTAAGGTAGCATGAAGCTGCAGTGTCTGTTTCTAAAGAGAAACATGACAATATTAAAGTCCTCCAGCAGCAATTGATTCAAATACTAAAGCCAGTGGATAACTGCTAAGAACAAGATGTCCAGTTCCAAGTCTGTTACTCCGTGCATCACTTATTAGAAGAGAAACAGAGCTACCATTCACCATGAAGTCATCTAATGCATGTCACCTTAACCCGATAACTGCCTACTCTCCCCAACAAAGCACTCAGGCACACCCCAACACAAGGTACTGTCACCGACACCTACTAACATATCGAATCTTCCACAGAAAGAACTACAGAAGACCCAAAATAATGGAGTCTGCATTGCACACTGTCATTCCTGGAAAGGGCTGCAGACTGCCCAAGGAAACCAAATAATAAAAGCACGACCCTTGATTTAACAGACACGTTTTAGTATAAACCGAACGCCGTAGCGGTTTCAAGCGCAGTGCTTGTACTGCACTGGAGAGGCTGTCACTCCTAACAGCACCATCAAGGTATGCACCACTCGGTGCTGGGTTAAAACAGAGAAGGATGATTTCTAACAATCGGTGATGAATTAAAAACTACGCAACAGACTATCAAATGAACTTCCTGCAACAGTCTGAAATTATAAGAATTAAAGGAAATCTAAAATACACTTCAGAAAAGGTAATAATAGTGGAGCTACCCTAAGACTGGTGTTGACGGTGCTAACGTACACCCTAACCGCCTCACACCTACAGACTACGGGAACAGACCTCAAGGCAACATCAGATGGATTATCAATTTAAGAACTGTGGAGATGATGAGGACTCAGCTCAGCCAGAAGCATGCAGGTAGCCCTGGCCAATCCCCAAAACCCTAACACTTGAGATGTGGAAGCACTGAACAATTCTATGCCCAGCCAACTCTCCCAAGGAAGGCTTTTCTAAGAAGCTGGACGTAGCAGCATAAGCGGCAGTCACCCTGTTTAACTGCGTATGTATTAACACAACCTCATCAAGACCTCTTCCCGCTCCAGCTAATGGCCTCAGCCCATCTAACTGAGTTTCCATCTTGCCTGAACATCCTAACTGTAGTGGACCTTGGTGCACTCTGTTCTTTTTCCTTATAGCATTAGCTAGTTTGTCTCCTGCTAGAACACCATCAGCACTGAACCTTCATTGCATTAGCCTCTGCATTCCTGAAATACATGCTGGTACTGGCACCTAGAAGGTGCCCAGAATAGATGTGGACACCTTCCTCGACACGCGGACTGTAACTACAGTAACTATAAACTGCACTACTTATTGGATGCAGTCATCAAGGCATGACTCCCCACGTCAGACTACCAGAGTACTAGCCTGGCTAAGCTGTGTGACACTGGACACTCCTTTTCTCTGCCTGTGCAGTGTAAATCACACTCATCTTCAAAATGTTGATGAACCCGAAGTGAAGGAAAAGCACACACCTTAAATGCATACTCACACACACACAGCATCTGCTTCAGAATCACTAAGACTAGGCAGTACTATGGCTAACACCCATAGGGCTTAAAGCAGTAAAACTCAGCCAAGTCAGCATTATAGTTCACCTACATGGTGGGGGGGGGAGTGGGGAGGGAGACAAAGAGTCTGACCTCCTTGGTTCCTGCTCATGTCCCTAGAAAACCTGTTCCTAGAGCACATGCACATGGCTCTCTGCTCACATGATCGGACAGATGCTCCTGTAGACCAGTCTCCAGCTCTCCTAAGCCTGTGCCTCCTCTGAAAGACACTTTAGCTGTGTCCTAATTTCCCCGAAGGGGCAGAGAACTCTTTTTCAAGAAACAAAACTAAGAGCAGAGACAGAATAACTGAAGAGATCTGAAAGGAACCCAAGACAGCACAACAGGAGCACAGGCCGCGACGAAGGGCAGGCGCAGCGGGGTTTTCCTCTTCTACGTCAGCTAAGACAAGAGAAGGGGCTAAAAGTTAGAGAACATTTCAGAACTGCTTTCCTGTGGATATCAGAAGACATAAGATCTTGGAAACACTAGAAAAAACTTCCAGGGATTTCATCCTAATCAGATAAAATTTAATAACAAAAATAACAAAAAAGATATTAGAAGAAATTCTCAAGTTTTCTTCACTCTTTTTCTCACACCGACTAAATCTGAAAGAAAAAAAAAACTTACTTTATATGTATAAAGTGGAATTCTTGTGAGACCAGAAGTGCTCCAAGACCTCAGGCTTGGGCTGTCCCCATCAGAACTGGATGACTTACGGTTTTGAGACCACAAACTCCATACAGGTGCTTTCTCAAGACAGCTAACAAAACAGAAGGCAGGCAGTACACCAGCCAAAGAAACACAACAACCTATACTGACCTTTAACGAGGTCTAGTGATTTAAAGGGCAAATAGAAGCAGAATTTGTCTGTGCCAGGCAAACAGCCCATGCTCACGGTTAGCTTCTCACTTGCCGTCTGCCTGAAACTCACCTTAAAACGGAACCAAAATCCCAGTACCCAGTGGATGTTTCATATCTGCAAAGTGTATATCAGAGACAAAACCATCTCCGTACTTCTCTGCAGTTCACTGCACGGTACTGCTGAGAACCTGATTCCAGCCACTGGCCACGCTGGGCTCTGCACTCCTCCTCACGAGGACAATGGTCTCACACTGGGCTACACAGACAGCAATCTAGTTCCCAAAGCTGTAGCTGACAAAAATCAAAGAATCTGATGGCCAGAATAGGTGTCAAGAAGAACATTTTTTTTTCAAGTGAAATCTAAACAAAGTTAAAAACAAGAGTTGTTGGTTACGGGGGAGGGGGGTGGGGGGTTGTGTGTGCAGGAACCAAGTGCCAGTTCCTGCAGACCGAGGACTCCAGTAGATACTTCCTTAAGTCTGTGCTTTCAACCGCAATTCCTCCTTATGTTCTCACCCATCTCTGGGTACCCAAAGAGTGGGTAGAGATACCCTTAACAGGGACGCTGTAACCACAGAAAAAATCGTTAGGAAAAAGGAGCCAAGCATGTAAAACTGAACCATAGGCCAAAAGATACACTCAAAAACCTGGGCCTCAGGTTTCAAATTTGCAATCTGATGTCAGGTATCTGGAGGAGGAGTAAAGAAAGGACAAAGACAAGAAGAGAAAATAAGTTGTGGTCTCAACTTGTTTTCTACTCTACAGAAATATGAAGCCTAATCACAAATACAAACGGAAGTCTCAAGTCCTCACTGTGTTTCCCAATGCTCTACTCTAGGGTCACAGGTTAACCTACTGCCATCCTCCTCAGCATCATCCTGACCCAGTGTCATTCTCCACACAAAGCATCACCATACAAGCGCCATTTCAAACTCCTTAGAAACTAACAAAATGGGTGCAGATGAAATAGACCTGGTGAGCATGTAACACCAGTCCATGGGACGCCGAGGCAGAAGCAGGGCCATGAACCGAGGCCAGCCTGGGCTGTGGAAGGAGCTCTAAGCCAGCCTGGTTAGCACAGCCGAAACTCTACCTGGAGAGAAGGGGCGGAGGGAGACAAAGGAAAAACAAAAAGAACTAAGTATGCTTAAAATAATCCAAGAATCAAAACCGTGTTGACCGTAGGGACCATTTCTCACAGCTCACGCTGTCAGAGCATCCTATGTTACCTGGAACTCTGAAGCCTCTGCTGGACACTTCGGCCTCATATGATCCAGCAAACTGAAACTGGGGTGCCACTGTTTTTTAAGAACTGAACATGCTTGGTGTTTGCTGAGTAGTTATTGGCCTTATTGGTCCTACTATGAACAATGACAAACACAGTAGGCTTTGTCTACATAAATGCTCCAAAAGCTCAAACCAGACACTTAAATCAAATATCTAAGTCAGAAATTACAAAATGAGAGCTCTAACTGATCCAGACACACTTCAATTGGCCCACGGAGCAACACTTTTAAAAAATCTGATTTCCTATATAAGCTGGGTTTCTGTAAGGAAGTAAGAGAGAAAAGAGCGGATGAACCCAGACTCACAAGTGGAGTGCAGACTGGAGTGAGCAGCACCAACATCACTACTCTAGACAGTGTCTGAGAAGAGCTGCAGCTCAGTCTTGGGCGTCGATACAACTTACGAAGCATCACCAGTAAAGGGAACAGCAGACGAGGTACTGAGTCCAGGGAGCTCCTCTGGAGGCACACTGGACACCTACTTACCACTCTACCTTCAAAGGCCTTCCAATAAAGGTCACTCTCACCGAGATGAGAAAGTGGGGGTCTGAAGTGGTTGAACACCCCAGAAGTGCGAGCTAGGATCTAAAATAAGTTCCATCTGCCTTTAAAGGACCTTACAGGTCTTCCCACCGCCAGTTCTTACTGATTCTACCATAGCAACCATATCTTCACTTGGGACCTTCCAGTCTTCGGTTCATTTAGAAAATAAAACCCTGGTTTTGCACATATTGAAGCAGAGTTCTTCTCATATCCAGTCATCTCATCTATCATAAGCCGTCCCCACAGCCGTCCAATGCTTTAGTACATGAACTATGTGCATTTGTCAACCTAACGTGGGACCAGAGCCCTTGGAGAATGGTGCTGATGATTCAGTTCCTCCGCGACAGTCTCTCTGTGCCAGCTGTGCCGCATCTACAAGGCACATCCAGCTTCATTACAGCACTCTTTCTCCTGGGTTTAGTTACTGGAGCACTCCTCCTATAGCCAGGATTTTAGACACTCACCTTGTATCAAGACATTCCAGAGATCCCAACTTGGTTTTCAGAGTCAAGTTTACCTTCACTTGGTCAGTTTATATGATAAGCAAATTACTATAAAAAGAAGGCTTTCTGCCATAAAATCATCTTGGAAACCAGTGGAACTTCTGGGCAGCATACACCTCCTACAGTCCCAGGAAAGTTCCACTGACTTGACAGCAAACCTCTTGGCACAGGGGTTCACCATGCTATAGTCTCAAAGCTACAGACAGCAATGGCCTCAAAGGCAGCTGGCGAACCTGCTGCGCGCACAGCACAGGGCCACAGTGACAACACCCCTGACCATAAAGAACTGCAATCTAGCACAGGAGGTAAGGTTCATTCACCAATGAGCTGTGCGAGAAGAACGCACACCATGGGGGTGCTCACAGTGGGAACACCGCTGTCTGTTTACGTTATTAACAGCGGAAGGAAGGCCTTGATACCAGCTTAAGGTAGCAAGAGAGCTGAAAAGATCTTGGAGGCTTTCATGGAAGCGGCATGGTTTTATGGAAAGGGAAGGCCCTCCCAACAGAGAGGCAATGGGATGCATGCACCAAGGAAACAAAAGGCAGCTGCAGATCCAGGGATCCACAGCTCTACCACTCAGCATCTAGAATGGAGAACACAGGCAGTGAGGATGTTAGAAAAAAAGTAGGCTGGAATTATAGCAGAGCCCCCATGACATCACATGACATCACATCTCTGTCTTCTGACTCAGCAAGCGTTCACACTATCAACTAGTGTGAAAACCAGACACCCAATGCCACACAATGCCATTTCCTTATTAAAATCCATCTCCGGTTTGTAAAGCGTTCCGAGAACAAACACCCTTACGCTCCAACAGTGTGTTTATGAGCACTAACTGATCTCTTCAGTGATACATGACAAGAAGCCACCAATAAACTTCAAGAATCCCAGGGTGCTCATCTGAGGCTGGAAGCAGATGCAACTGAGACTACAGGAGGGAAGGTTTCGGTCCTGGACCACAGAATAGAGAAGTTATAAAGCAACTAACAGGCAATTCTGGGAACCACAATCCACTAAGTTTGAACCACACTGAGTTTGAAATGCCAAGGCGATATCTAAGCGTCTATGACAAGCAGAGAGAAAGCCAGTTGGGGGCTTGATTCAAAAACCACATATCACCTAAATGATCAAAGGCGTAATTATATATTAGAGGGAGTATCAAAGAAAAGTCAGAAAACAGCACCACAGAAAGTCAAGGAAACTGGATGATAGACTTCACAGGGTCATACTTCAATACAAGCTCACTGACAGACTGTGATATCTGGACTTTTCTCAATCCCACAGACCCATAAACTATAACTCATTTTTTCAACTATTAAATGTAAGCCCTTTCTTAGAACACTGCCCATAAAAAGGATAAGCAGTGGGGAAACAGTTTGCCAATCTCTACGTTTAGAGGAACGTAAGGATAAGAGGGATAGATTAACTGTCCAGCAGTTTTTCTTTTATACACACTGACAACTTATCAGGCATAATTCCTTAAGTTTGATTTTCCTAAACAAAAATAATTACATATGTTGACAACAAATCTGATGGTTCCACAATATGGCCTTCTTAGCTCAACTATTAAAAGGAGGTTCCCTTTTCTCTTGCATATATAAACTCATGAGAATACATAAACAAATTCTACTATAAAACCAGTGACAAAGTCAACTAGGAAAAATCTGACCATTAAACCAACTGCCAAAGTGTTTAGCCATTGAACAGTCATGACAGACATTCTTCCCTCCACTCTGCCTTCCACTTTCACGTTCACCAAACTTCTGTATCCCAAACCAGATAAACCAACTAAATCTGAGAAGCACGCCAACAGTACTACACGGAAGGTGTTCTTCGCAAATCGTCTCTCACTGTGTGACCGTTGAGATTCTCTAGGGATAAGAAAATCTACATATAGTGAGCATTAGTGTGAGTGCGGGAGTCCAGTGGGGTAGAAGGTGACTGTCAGATATACAAACCATGTCTGCGGGTAGACTGTGAGCATCTGACAGGACTCAGATATGCAAACCATGTCTGCGGGTAGACTGAGCATCTGACAGGACTCAGATATACAAACCATTTCTGAGGGTAGACTGTGAGCATCTGACAGGACTGTCAGATATACAAACCATGTCTGCGGGTAGACTGTGAGCATCTGACAGGACTCAGATATACAAACCATGTCTGATAGGGAAGGACTCCTCGCCCACAGTTCAGGGAAGAGTAGGCCTCCTCCTTCTGTCACCTGTGGCTGCAGAGAACTGGAACCCAAGAACGTAAACGCCAAATCAAAGCAGAGCACTGCTCACAAAGCTGTTTGAAAATGTACAGCTTCTAGCACAGCGCCAAGACAGGGTATTAGAGACCCGAGCTAAGCTGATATGGCTGGGCCCAAAAGACAAAGAAACGACTGACATGCTCACCTGACAGCCGGACACTTCCACCCCAACTCTGCACTGACTAACAACAGCAAATGCTGTCAGGCCAGCCAGGCTACAGTGGCCAGGCCGGCCAGCCCACCTGTGAGCTCTGAAAGGCCCCTAGCAGGCTACCGATTCTAGTATTCCTTCCCAAATATCCTAACTTAGTCACAGCTCCAGAACTCCACAAAACGTTGGCCAGGCTGTCTTACCAAAAAGGCCCAGGTGAAAGAAACTGAGAGAACCTCTTCCGCTCCTAACTTAGGAAATTAGTGCCCTCTGCATCTTAAAGAGTTCATTTTCGACAGTCTTCCGTATCTAACGCCACAGGGTAGCTGGAACCACAACCTACACACTACTAAAATGAGTTACTGTATAACAGATTCTGCTTGTCCCTGAAGTTAACATCGGGGCGCATGAACATGATGTCTTCATGAGCTAAGTCCCTATTTAACCCCCGTGTAGTTTGTCTGCTGCTCCTCTGAAGCAGTTCCTTATGCATTCCAGGCAGGCCTCCCACTCACTACGCAGGCAAGGATGACAGTGTCCTCCTGATCCTGTCTCCACTACCCAAGTGCTGCGATGACAAACATGTACCACCGCACCATTCAATCCCTATTTCTAAAAGCCTGGATATATAAAAGGACACATAAATGCTATTCTATTGTATATCCATTCATCTAGTAATTCAACTAGTCATTATTTAAATATTCATACAGCTTAAACTCACCTAACAATTCTTGAGAAATGATGTCATGATTACCAGAAAAGCATTTCCCCGGGGCTGTCACAAATCTACCCCCACTGTGACCCATCTTCTGACCTAACGTGTTTCTGAACCATGTGACTGAAGAGTATCTACATACTACACAGATTTTTCTTCTAAAAACTGCCCCTTCTACATCCATTCCAGGTTTTAAACAATGTAAACAAAGCCCTACAAAGAACTTCGGGGCTGGAATGTGGCTTTGTCAGCTGGTGTCCACAACTATCTTTCACCTACCTGAAGTAACTACAAAGTGAAGGTGAGAGGCTCTTCCCAGACAATGCATGTGCGCTCACCAAAGCTCGGCCACACCCGAATCCACCTGACTGGCCCTCTGCAGGTGGAGGTGGGTCAGGAGCAGAACAGCCACTGCCCCATAGGTGATCCTTGTGAACAGCGAAGCTGGGACCTGCAGCTTGTTCCCTCTGCAGCTACGTCCTTCCAGAAGCTCCAGGAAGCCTGGGGTAGGAGGGCTTCCCAAGCCCACGGCAGGTCTCTTCTACGGAGACCATCCAAGGCTGTTCCAAACAACCATTTCTCAGATGGCCTGGTCAGCACCTCCAATCACCTGTCACTGTGCTACATTCAGATGGGAGCCACATATTTACCTTGTTTTTTAGGCTACAGAATACAGAAATCACAACTTTTTACTACACTAAAATCCAAGCCCAACAATCTTGAGAGGATGGCTGCCTGCACACAGAAACACACAAACTTGGAAATGCAACAAACACAGGGGCTCATAATAATCAGCCCCAACTACGAAGTGAGGTGATGGCCCCAGGACGTCTACCTGAGAATTCGCACAGGCAGCCCACTGCAGAGGCACTGTGGGGGTCAGCATGTATCTTCCAACTCTGAAAGTGCAGCTGCAGTAAGCCACATACAGTAAAACAGAACAGCCTCAAAGGGAAGAGAAATTACAACTGTTTTGTAGGCAAAGAAGAAACAAAAGCACAGCTCTGGGAGACAAAGGCTGGAAACTAGTCTCTAACTCCCTTTCCTGTTGCCAGGCTTAACCCACTCTGGGGTCAAAGAACACAAACTGCTCGGAGGGTAGAAGGGAGGGAAAACGCTGCTGCGTTAAAGGCTGCACTACCGGGTATCCAGCGTGCAGTTCAGAACTAAGGGTTCAGGGCTCCTGCTGCAGAAGCAACTGCCCAAGGTTGGAATCGTGGCTCCCCAATGCCTGCTCTTACTGTGTGAGTCAGCGTGGCATTACATATTAAACAAGCACTTTCTCCTTTATACCCCAACATCCTGTCAGAATTCAGCTTTCCTAAAACTCAGAACAAACAAAACTGTCTAAAACCTGCACATCTCTGTTACTTGTTTACAAAGTCAGAACAAAAAAACTGAGGTTTATACAGTTTAATCTTAGTTTATCTGGGTTAGAGATCTCAACACTGTTGGGTTTATGAACTGTAGCTGGTGCCTTCTCTATTCCATGGCCCCTCTTACCCAGGGAGTGTTTGAACATCTACTTTCTAAGCAAAGATTTTTGAACAGGTTATTTTAATCAAATTACACACAACTTCTGACCTAGAGCGAAAACACAATCTATATGGTAAAATAGCTGGCAACCATGCTAAGCAAGGGTGTATGCTTTCACTCAAAGGATTACAAAATTAAGTCTCTACCCTACCTCCTTAGAGATCCCCTGCTTGCGACCTTACCCCTGCCTAAGACAAGACGAAAAGGAATTTTGATGGTCAAAATTCTTCAGTCTCTGACATCATCTAAAAAGTGTGAAAGGAGGCCAGAACTATCTCCACTTAATCAGAAACGGTCCCTTCTAACACTCTGTACCCACTACCACCCACCCCCGCTATTCCCATCCTCTTAAAGCTGTATAATCCAAAGGGGAAGGAGGGTAGAGAAAGTGTACAAGAGGTGAAACAACACAAAATTCTCCCAGAGATGGGGAGCAAGGAAACTTGGGGACACAATGGCATGCTGACCAGCCCTCAGGACCATCAGGTGGCTGGAGTGGCCCTTCCCAGGCAACCTTGTGTAAGGCATACCTAACATCTCTTCAAGCTATATGGCATAAAGTTGTTCAGAGCTGTAGCCCATGATCCCTGGCTTAAGCTTATGCAAATTGAAGTGACTACTTGAAATTGACCCAAAGCCCACATGCCCGGTGCTGAAGAAGGCTGCTTCCAAAGTACAGGCAAGGCACAACGTTGCTTTTGTTTTGTTTTAAATTATACCTGCTGGGGAAGGAGAGAGCATAAAAGCACACTACGTTACCGAATTCTCTCAGCAGAATGGGGGTGTCAGCGACGACTGAGGAGAGCCTGACTCAGAACAAGAGGACCAGAGGACGAAGACAGCTGCCTCCGCCGACCCCAGTCCGTGACCCGGCTGCTGGTGGCTTATCATCCCTCCAGACCTGAAAGTCCCTACCTCAAGATCAATCAAAAGCTGGGAGTGGGGGTGGGGTGGGGGGGAGAACATGTCTTCGGAAGGCGCAAGCAAGGCCACCATTGGATGAATGAAACTGGGCTAAGGGTACCAGGAGCAGGATTTTCGCTGAAGTCAGAAAAAGAGAGGTCAAAAGGAATTTTTTTTTTTAATGTGACAGCGGGAACAAGCGTGTGGGGTACACAGCCGGCACCGACAGGCTTTGGAGGAAGGTTGTATTGATCACTGACGCTGAGGACAGGCGGTCGGGACGAGCGGCCGGCGGGGACCACGAGCAGCTTCTCGACGCGTGGGAGTAGAACGGGGCCGGCCTGGGCTCTCTCGCGTGTCCTCCCGCGGTCCTTTCACCAGACTCCGGAGGGCCGGGGTCCGAGGCCAGCCTCGGCCCCTGCGTGCATGGCACACCCCCCTCCCGCGACCGCGCACACGCGCGGGCACACACCCCCCTCCCCCGCCTCCCGCGCGCACCCGGCCGCACCGAGCGCCCGACCCAAGCGCGCCCCCTCTGCGCACCCGGCCTCCAGTGGACCGAACGCGCGAGGGGGCCCGCCCGGTGTCCAGATAGCCGGGGACGCGGGGCTGGGAGGCCTAGAGGCGGCGGGGAGGGCCCGCGCGGGAACCGGTCTGAGGGAAGGTCACTTACCCGCCGCATGGCTTTCAGAATCAAAGCCAACTCGTAGCGGGGCATGGCCCGGGATCGCGGCGCCGAGTCGAGGCGAGCCGGGGTGACGGGACGCCGAGGGCGGGGACGCGGGGCGCAGAGCGGCGTGGGGCGGAGGAACGAGGGAAGACCGGCCGGTCAGCTCCCGGGCGGCGAAAGCACCGTGCGACCGCGCGAGCCGGGCTTAAAGGCTCTGGCAGCTGCGCAGACGGCTCGCCCCGCCCACCGGGTGCCCCGCCCACCAGGCCAGGTCCCGCCCCGCCCCTCCGGGCGCCCGCGGCTGAGCCTCCACGGGTTCCTGATCGCCCTCCTGGACCATCTTTCTGTCCCCGACCCTGAGGACCGCGGACACGGTCCGGAGCAGCCCGTGGGAGGCCGCATCCCGCTCGACACGCACCCGTTCCCCGCCGCCTCCGCGCCTACCAACCTTGGTCTCTGGAATCCGGTGGAACTTTCCAGGCCTTCCTCCGCTGGGCGCTAGGCGAGCGTGTGCGCGTGCGCCGCGGTGCGGTCTGGCTGGGTGGTGTGTGCCCCTCGCCCGCGTCCCCAGGGAGCAAGGCGGGGTGCTAACGAGTGCCTGATGCACCAAACTGCAAAGAAACAAGCCTGGAACCGAAGGGCTAATACGGGCTTTTGCTGTGTGCGCCTGGCCTGACTCAAAAGCAGGCTAATGATTCGACTCTAGTCAGTTATTCTTTAAAGGTTACCCCTGCGTTCAGGTAAAGGATCCTGAGAGTTCCCTATAGGGTACCAGAGTGAGGTGGGGCGTCGTAGAGGGTTCCAGGTCCAGCACTCCAAACACACACACACTGCACACACACACCAGAGAGCTCAGGACTCCCCTCCCTTCTGCCACTAGAGTGAGGTACTGTTTTCTCAGCTCTGCTCCAAGGGCGCAGCTCCGGGCTGCAGCTCCTGTCCTCTGGTCCCAGCTTACCCCGCTGAAAGGGTCTCTAACTGAAATGTTATAGTTTATAGTGCTCTAACAACTGGTAGTAATTTATTGCGCGCTTAAGGTCTGTATCAGGCACAATACTAAGGCTATTGCAAGAGTCATTCTCACACAAGCTCTGTGAAGCAAATCGTATTCAATCTATTTTAGGTATTAGCAAATATAAACATGCAAGGATAATTTAATTAGTCCAAGGTCATATGCATGCAGAGACACAATTTGGGGCCCAACTGTCTGAAAAGTAGGTTCATTGCCTACCCTTCTGGACCTTTCCCAAGGCCAGGATGTTGGTCCTAGTCAGTGGCATTAGATAGATTTGTAAAGCACAGAGACTATCTTTGCCACCTCCTCCACAGACCATTTAGAATTTCCTGCCACCAAACATGAAGGTTGTCAATACAACCCGTGAGCCTGAGTTCTTAACATTTTCATTTCTCAGGTTTGTCCATCACACCCTTCTAAACAGAAACTACACAATCTCTAAGTCACCTACTTAGCTTCCACCACACTCCTGATGTTTTAGGAGGGTTATTTTATTTTCTTTGGTTTGTTGGTTGCTTGTTTGTTTAAGACAGTATATTACAAAGAACAGAAGGAAGAAAGAATTTCTGGCCTTTCAGAAGTGAATTCCAGATCTGTCTAACATCCCACTTCAACCACTCTTCCTGTTACCAATTCCATGACCCAGTTTAGGAATGAGAAGATAGGAGGCCCACATTCCCAAGCCAAGCAAAACACTAAACAACACTGCTGAGCTGACCAGCCCGGAGCATCTCCTCTTAAAAGCACCACAGGTTCTCCCCGATGCCCAGGGATGAGTGACATCCTGGTTGTCTAGCCTGGCCAGAGAGGTGAGGAAATCAGCCCAACAACACAGTGCCTCAGCAGGGAGGCAGCACCCCATAACCCTCTCAAGTTCTTAGCCCCCCCACAGACTCATCCCGTTTCTTAAATGGAAAAAGAAATTAGCTATCATAATTTCCCCCTCCCATTTCAACTTTTTTAATAAGTGGTTGTGATTCGTTAACTTTTTTCTTAACATTATGAGAGATGCTGATGCAAATTCAGCCTCTTCCAACTAAAAGGTGAAATTGAAATTTTATCAGAATAATTTTAAATTGTATATATATTATATGTAGAATCATAAGCTATTCTTACATTATTTAGTGTATTGATTTAGAAAATACCTTTTAGGATCCTGAAAATTATTTTATTTGGTTGATAACATAGAGTTTTTTAAGCAAAAATTTTGATTAATTTTCAAGTAAATTCTTTTGAGGAGTAATAGAAAGCGAGAATTTAAAACAAAAGTTGAAATCAAATATGCCCTGGGTCAGTTTAATCACAGCCGCCTCCTCATTTTCTATTACTGTGTGAGAGATTTGACCTTGAGCTTTCCATCATAACGCTCAAAGACAGCTGAGATGTTTTATTATTATTACCAGGCCTAATATTTCGAGCATTCGCTATGAACCAGGAAACATTGCAAGTGCTTTGCATTTGATATTCATTTCTGACCATAAAGATAGGTATTAACACCCCTGCCATATACACTGGAGGAAAATGAGACTTAATAGATCTTCCATCACTTGCCCCAAGTCAGACAGAATTCTGGACTTACACACTTAACCCCATACTGCACAGCCTCTCAGGCCCCCTAGCCACTTTGCAGCTATTGGTCAACCAGCAGTACTCCACATTACCGCCATCTCCCGTTTTGCTAAACTCTCCCCTAGGGCTTTGTCCTCCTCCCCTCGAGCCACTGCGGGTCTGTTTTCATTTTTCTTAGCCCTGTTGCCCTCTCAACTTCTCTTTCTTTTCAACCACATTTCCCGAGCAGTATCCAAAGCTACTCTGCCCCTTTCCAGACTTTGTAGGTCTGTGTCTGCCCTGGCTATTACTCCAGAGTCTCCGAGTCTCCTCTCCAGGAGCTGTTCCCCAGGCATCTGTACCAGGATCCTCGCTGCCATTCTGATAATCTCTTTTGAGTCCCTTTCCTTCCCTGTCTTTGAATGTTAGCTGTTCTCCAACAGAGGCAGTACCCTAGTAGCTAGGATTAAAGGCACAAGGGGGCCATTACCCAAGGTCCCTTAATTTCAAGTGCATAGGAATTTGCCTGGGAAGGAATTTGAGTTGATCCCTGCCTGGATCCCAGTCTACTGTGGTGGTGCAGGTCTATAAAAGCGATGAGTTCTTGGTCTGTAGATAGGAAATCTGATAAGGAAGCAAGGTAAATTATTTATCCTGAGTCACACAGCCCTGGGTTGGTATAGCTCAAAGGAGCTTACCAGCTTCTTCTTACCATCTGTGGACTCAAGCCTTCGATTCTATTGTTGTCAATGGATTAATCTAAAGGGTGCAGGATCCTTCTGTATCCAAACAATGGGTTGTGACTGTTACGGGGAGAGTAAGTCACATACAAATCATTCTGCTTATGACCCGTGCTGTACTTAAATATACTCTCCAGAAAGTGAAGAAATGTGGACTGGGAGCTCACTGATCAGTTACAAATATTTACTGCTGTCTCACAAGACCCAAATTTGATTTCCAGCACCCACATCAACAACAACCTGTAACTTCAGTTTCAGGGAATCTGGTGCCCTCTTCTGGACACTGAGAGCCCCTGTGTGCACAAACACACGCACGCACACACATGGGGTAGATACACATAATTAAAAATGAAAAGAAAGTGGAGAAATATCTAAGTTTTCAGTTAACAAATGATCATGTGTAGAATGAAACCATATTCTAATCTGTTTACCGTAGCTCTTCACCTACCTGCCCCTCATGAAAAGGAGCTTGTGTTAAAGGCACAGTGCATGTATTTCCTGAACGTCATCTAAGCTGGGACTGGGATTGCTCCACAGCCCTCTGGTCCCATGACCTACACCTTTAAGGCCTGGCATGCCCCTGCTGTGCCTGCCTGTGTTTGTCAGCCAGTGGATCAATTTAGCCCACAACATTTCAAACTTATTTTAAGTGTTTCACCTGTGACTCTCCTCTCCCCTCTGGTCTTTCCTAAACCTCTACATGCAACCTTCATGGACCCTTCCCTATCCTTTGGTCATACCCACTTACCTCAGATTCCCTTTCTTCTCAGAAAACGTGGACTAACCATTGCCTGTCTAGATCAGTTTGTATGCGCTATCTGTCAATGACCCTGAGAGCAGAACAGATTGCTGTGTGGAACATTTTTAAGGCAGAAATTTGAAGAATTTTTTAAACATTTTCTCACTTTTAATTTGCCAATTTCCAAATTATTTTTAAATTTTTTGATGAAGTAAATTTTGAGGGAGAAGGGTTTCAAACTGGGACTCTGCTACAACAACAACAACAAAAAGGAACAGCTGAGGTCTTCATGGCATAATTTCTCTTACCTCACCCTCTCCTTTTAAAAAAAAAAAGCTGGGGCTGGAGAGATGGCTCAACTGTTCAAATATATACAGCTCTAGCAGGGAACCTAGAGAGGTTCCCAGTACGTGTGTGTGTCAAGGTGTGGCTCACCGGAGGGGAATCCAACACCTCTAACCTCTCTCTCTCGCTCTTCCTCGCTCTCTCTCTCTCTCTCTTTCTCTGTGTGTGTGTGTATGTGTGTGTGCGCGCACACACACACATACACACACACGCACATAAAACACACACCACTAAAGTGATAAAAATAATTTTTTCCTTAGAAAAGTTATAGGATATTCTATGAGAGATGCTCTTACCACATTTTCTAGTAAAGAGATACTTAATAGATTTTTGAAACGATGATTTTAAAAGGCAAAATACTCCCTTCCACTTGCCAAGCTGGTTTTTCTTTGCTAACAGTGTCGTGAAGTGCCCCCTACTAGCTTGTCATAGGCCCACAAGGGTCCTTGATGTTCAGTGTCAATAATGTTGGAGGGACAAAGCAGCTTTCTCGCCACCAGAGCAAATCCATAAGAATTCTCTAGAAGCATGTTTCGGATTTAGCAAAAAGAAGAAAGGCCAGCAGCTGGGAGGGATCCCAAGAGGAGACAAACACCATCTGCCCAGGGGTTCCAGCATCAGGGTTTCCGCGGGGGGGGCTCCTCCAAGTGAGGCTGGGCGTGCAGTGGTGCGGCAGGCTGGGCAGCTCTGCACAAGGAGCTCTGAGATTGCAGGTGACGGTGACAGAAGCTGGAGCAGGAGAGAACCAAAGGGGACAAGGGCAGAGCGCAGCACCAAGGCTACTGTAGCAGGTGAAGGGGGTACTCCTCAGTTCCTGAAGGTCGAAGACATGTTAGGACACCTGAGCTGTAGCTCTCAGACTAGTAGGATGTCTCCTCCTGAGCCAGTTTTGTTTGGTTCAGGTCACACCTATCTTGGGGATGTCCTCAGCTCTTAATTCATAAGGCTTCTTTCTCAGTTCAATTCATTTATTCTCCCTCATGAAATACGACTTTCTGATCTGCTACAGTGGCATCTTTTATCACTCTGGTCTCAACAGTCAAGGAGGGCAGTCACACAGCAGGCCACCCGGAGCATGTTGATAGGCGGCATCGTGACCACCAGCCAACACTTCCTGGTAAGGTCAATGTCCAAGAATCTCCCGTCGGCGAAGACCATCCCACCCTCGGCTTGCAGGCACGGTCTGGAGGTGGCTCCAGTGTGAACAGGGGAACACTGTGTTCAGACCGGACTGAGCAGAGGATTAGTCACAGGAATCAATCTTACAGGCACCAAATTATGCTCAATAGTTATTCAGCACACGCTGGTTCAGGATGAAGATTGTCTGAATAAATAGTTCCGGGCTGAATCTGAACTGTTTTGAGCTTCCTTTTTATTATGGAACAAGACAAACAGATTCATTGAAAAGGAAAAGAAAGAAATGGGGATTGGGAAGATGGCTCAGTGTTGAGAACACTTCCTGCTCTTCCAAGGGATCTGCGTTCACTTCCCAGCACTCACATGGGACATTTCCCACCCCTTGTAACTCCAGCTCCAGAGGATCCGATGCCCTCTTCCGGCCTCTGCAGGAGCACACACACACACACACACACACACACACACACACACACACACTTCAAAATAATGAAAATAAATCTTGTTTTTGATGTGTGTAGGAGGCAAAGGGAATTACAACAGAGAACATGAGAAATAAATAATCTTTTGAAGTGGAGAAGATATCTCATAGCAAGCTAAATGCCTCATAAGCAGATATGGTATGGTAGGTCCTTCTGTCTATGTGTTGCTTTTATTGGTTAATGAATAATGAAAGTGCTTTGAGCTTATAGCAGAGCAGAGCTAGGTGGGGAAAATTGGAGTGAATGCTGGGAAAAAGAAGGTGGAATCAGGTAGAAGTCACATAACCCCGTTGGATACAGATGTCAAAACTTTACTTCTTAAGCCATAGCCTCGTGGTGATACACAGATTAATGGAGATGGGTTAAATTAAGATGTAAGAGGTAGCCAATAAGAAGCTAGAGCTAATAGGTCAAGCAGTGATCTAATTAATAAAGCATCTGTGTGGTTATTTCAGGAGTCTGGGCAGCCGAGAAACAAACAAGCGGCCTCCTACAACAAGGGAAATGTTCTTGCTTTTGAATTTAAAATTATTAAGTTGATCTATACTATTTCAATATATAATTGTGTGTGTGTATGTATGTATTTTTAGGCTGCTTTATTTTAAAAAATAAATCTAGTGGCAACAATATCAGTGGCTATCTATGCTACCTGGGGCTAAATCCCTCAGATATCATTAAAATTACAAGACAGTTGGGAACTTTCAGATGGTTCTTTTCAGTATCCTTCTTCCTGAACTGAGAACCTAAGAGTGTGTGTAGACTCTATCTAGGGAACTTGGTTCCCAACTTGAACAAAGGAACCCCCAAGTCTGAGAAGACCTTTCCCTGGCCAGAGGCTCTGTTGTTATTGCAGATGGAGCAATCCGCTTTAGGGACAAGCTGAACATGGTATGTGGCATTTGATATTATTACATTATCAGTTTATCAGATGGCTCCTACACAGGAGTAACGTTCATCAGTCCACCACCACGGTTTTCAGACCAGAATCCTTTATTGTCTTTTCTCCTTTGCTCTAAAATATCCAAAATCTAAATGAGATGGTGTCCAGGATCAGGGATGACACTTCCTCTTCAATCACATATTAGCCTGGCTAACGTTAAAGAGCAACAAGACAGGAGAATCTGCCCCTGCCCCCGTCCTTAAGGATTCTGTGATTAGGAAGTGACAAGATCCCAGATTCAGCCACCACATCATCAGGAACCAGCAGGACCATTGGTCCAGGGGCTCTGGGAGCAGCGCTCCTGAACTGGACTCCAGCTGTGGGCACACAGGCTCTGGGATACGCCACCTGCAATAGCAACACACTTAGGACTCGAACCCTCTGCTCCCCACTCCACTCCCACTCACCTGAGTACCATGAGGCACATCCTCTGAGGTGTGGTCAAAGGCTCCCCACCGCCCCCAGAATAAAGTCCAGATTCCTTCGCAGGACTCACACAGCCCTCCCTGCCTGCTTCCATTCCTTTGGCCACTCCTCGCCACGCCATTTCACCATCCCATCATTCCCATTGGCACGCCTATAGCTCCGCAGGCCTAGTCCCTGCTGATTTTTGCCCTCTGTCTGGCATGCGCATCTTTCCCTTAATTTGGCTGATTCCTACCTTTCCCCTCCTTTTATTACGAACTATATCTTATAAGCAGAAATTGCACAAAGCACATGTAATCTAAAAGAGCGTCAGCTAACGACCCTTTCCACACCTCCGTAGAAATACGACCGCTCCCCTGACCCTTTCCTTGCTTTTCTTCAAGGTCTTTATCTTTTGTATACACGTTGCTAAGCAATGGCGTGTCCCTGCTTGTTTTGAATGTTGTGTGTCCTGTTCTCCTCCCTCCCCAACGTTAGATTGATGAGATTCATCCAGTCACTGGACACAGCTCATTTCCTCTGTGATACAGCACTGTACAACCAAACCTCCATGCCTGCATTCTACCATTGGTGAGGATGGGCTGGTTGTCAGCAGGACGGTTGCTACCGACAGTGCCGGAAGAAACATTCTTGCCCTTGTAGACTCATATCTAGACGTGCACGTGTGAACGTTTGCTAAGACCGGGACCTTGGAATGGAATGTACCTTCCTGGTATGCAAAACAGCTTTTCCAGCTAATTGCAAAGGTTTCTGGAAACAGTGGCTTCCCCAGAACTTTCATCTGCAGTGTGTATGGTTTTGATAGTTTCCGTGCTGTATTTTGACCGGGCTGTAGGCAAGCCTGTAGAGCATTTTCTTAATGACTGACGGCAGAGAGCCCAGCTCATCGTGGGTGGTGCCAGCCCTGGACTGGTTGGTCCTGGGTTCTATAAGAAAGCAGGCTGAACAAGCCATGGGGAGCAAGGCAGTAAGCAGCTTCCCTTCCCTGGCCTCTCCATCAACTCCCGCCTCCAGGTTCCTGCCCTGTGTGAGTCCCTGCCCTCACTGCTTTTGATAAAGAACTGATATATGGAACTGTGAGTGAAATAAACCCTTTCCTCCCCAGCTTGCTTTTGACTAGGGTGTTTCCCACAATAGCGACCCTCACTAAGACAGTCAGGGGCCCCTGTCTGTGTGGTCTCCACCTTGCTTCCTCTACCACCACGCTAGCATACCTTATTGGATGTGGAAAACTGCTGGCCAGGTCCCCAGCTGCTGTCCCTCCATTCCACTGCTCCATTTAGGCTAAAGTCCCATATTTCTCAGGTTGCTACTTATGGTCACTGACTGATGTTTGAGGAAGAACCGTCCCACATAGGTCAGGTAAACACCCTGCCCCCATTGGTGGAGCTGTTTGGGGGAGGATATGAAACCTTTAGGGCCTACTGAAGGAAGTGCATCACTGGGCACGGGATTGGAAAGTTTCCAGCCTCACCCCACTTCCAGTTGCCTATTTCAGCTTCCTATTTATAGCTGGGGATGTGGTCTCTCAGTTCCTGCTCTGGCAATCGTCAGTCATGCCTCCCTCCCCCACCGTTTACAGACTCTCCCTCTGGAACCCTAAGCCAAAAGAAAGTCTTTCTTCCACAAGTCCCTGTTGGTCACAGTGTTCATCACAGCAACCAAAAAGTCACTCATACCAGGGCTGAACATTATGGCAGTGTGAAGTCGGACTGGTGCCTGACATATCAGGACTGTCCTGATGGAGGTCCTCACATCTGATAGACGTTACTACACCTAGAGTACACAGAGAAAGTCAAAGCTCAACCAGAGGAAAACAGCCTAGTCTCTTATATCTGATGCAGTGTCCAAGAGGACAACGGAGCCAGTCATCAGTGGCAAGTAATAATTTGAAAAGGTGTTTGTAGTAGTGCTTTCTTGTCAGGACCACCAACCCACAAATAATGACAAGGAGCCTCATATGAATTATTAAAGTTCAACCTTAGCTTAGACTTGTTCCTAACGAGTTCTTAGGACTTAAACCAGCGTTTCCCCACATGGCTCATTACCTCATCTGCATACTGCCCATCCTGCTTCCTTCACCTTTCTTTTTCCCAAAGTCCACTCCCTGCCTAGAAGCCCCACCTACACTCTTCTGCATAGCTATTGGCTGCTCAGCTTTTCCTTACACCAATCACAGCATTACATCTTCATACAACTATCCCACAACAGGTGTTCAACATTATCATTTCCAAGCGATGCAAGTTAAAACCAAGGTGTGCTATCACTGCATCCCTTTTAGAGGAGAGGAAATTCAAAGGACCGGAAAGACCACGTGGAGGAGACAGAGCCACTGAAACACTCAGTGGGGATGGAGACGGAGAATTCATTCTGGCACTTTCTTAAAATGTTTTATCCAGATATCATGGGACTCAAACACTCTATTCTTATTTCCACACGATGAACAGTTATTTGCGGAACTATGCAAATTAACTGTTTGCAAGATTAAAACCGGAAACAATTCAAATGGCCATCAAGAGGCACATGGCTAAGCGAGCTGCTATGTCTCCACAGGATGAAATACTGCTCAGCAGTAAAAAGGAACGAATTATTGGTATGGTTAGCAGCATAGATGCCTCTCAGTGAAGCTGGTTTGGAAAGAACAGATCTTAAAAAGTACATATTAAATGTGTTCATTTGTATAAAATTTTTTAAAATGAAAACTGACAGTGACATAATTGTCACTTTGAGTTAGAGTAGAGATTACGGGGGCACAAGGAAACCTTGGAGGCCCTAGGAGAGATCACTTCTCTTTGTTAAAACAATGGACTAGTGAAAGTGTGCCCATATCAAATATTACAAGCAGCCGTCTCTGCTTGTTTGTCTTGAAGTGCTGGGCTTTAACCCAGAGCCTATACGTGCTAGCAAGTGCTCCACCTCTGAGCTTTGTTCCCATCCCTTTATTATTTTTATTCTTGAAACAGGGTCTTGTTAAGTTACTTGGTGTGGTCTTGAATTCTCTGTTTAGATCAGGTACACCTCAAACTTACAATCCCCCTGCCTCAGTCTTCTAAGTAGGCGAGATTACAGGCATGCACCACCATGGCTGGTTAATTATGTACTGATTGTTAGAAGACAATTATACTTCAAAAACTGTGAAAACGTTCATAACATTATTATTCCCTGAGGAATGAATGTAATTTTAGATCATTGTTTGATGACTCTATCTGCACAGTCCTGCTGTGGGAGCTGCTTCCGCTCCTTCAGCCAATCGCCGCTGAGATACCAGCCCATTGGGGCGTGGTCTCTCTCTCTCTTTAAAAAAGCAGCTGCTGTCCTCCACTCTCTCTCTGGCTTCCAGCTCTGCTTCCAGCTCCTAGACTCCTTTCCTGATCGCGCAGAGGGGCTGTTGTCTGGGACGGTAATCTGTAAGTTTTTCCCCTTTGAATAAATAACCATTCTATTAATCATAATTCCAAACTGGTGTGGAATTGTTTGTGACTGACGCTTTCATCTGGCACCCAACGCCCCACGTTTGGTTGTAGAATCCCCCTTCCCCCCTCCACTCAACTGCTTGCCACCAGCTCGGTTAGTCACGAGCCCTCCCTCAGCTGCGGCCTGTGCCCTGTGTGTGGAGCCAGCAGTTCAATTAAACCCCATGCCTCCCAAGCTCCACAGGCTTGGGACAGTCTCTGCCTGCCTGGTTTGCTCTTTTCTGAGTTGTTTTTAAATTTTCCTTGTTAAGTGCAGTGCTTTAGTGGCATGAATCAGAACGACTCAGTCACGTGGAGGCATACGCGGCTTCCGGGTTGCTCTTTTCTACCCCTGGATTCTGGGTTTCTGGTTCCATGTATAGAATTGATTTAATTACATTTTCTTTCTCAGGCAACTTATATTTCCTAGTTTTTAACAAATACTAAGGGAGACGCTGAAACAGGACCCTGTTTCCGTCACCTTTGCAGTGGTTCTAGTTGCGACTCGGCAACAGCGCCACCTACTAGACAAGAGGAAATATGGCAGTTTTTGTTTCCAATGCCAATTTTACTGTTTTCTTTATTAATACAATGGATTATGTCATGCAAGGTTTATATGACTATGGGGATACATTAATTTATTTGTTACTCGGTTTCAGTTTTCTTTTCAATATTTTAACATTAAGGAAGATACGATATTTACGGACTAATAATGAACAACTAGTTGAAAGGATTAAAATTATTGAAAATCAGGGGTTATCTGAACAAGTGGATACTATGATAGACAATATTGACTCCATATCCACGGGTACTGAAGTTACCTGAAAGGGTTCAGGCTGTTGAATTTGACGTTCAGACATTACCACAAAGTTTTGATAAGGTAACAGATAGAATGTACCTCCAGAATGGGAACCAAAAAACTGATACCTTAGTGAAATTCCTAGAAACACGGGTAGGTCAGGAGATTCATGATTTAAGGGAGACAATGATAAAAAGAATAGAAATGATTGAAGAAACTATTGGAGCTGGTGAACAGAGAAAGAAGGCACAAGGACAGGATACAGTACCATCACCAGCTGTTAGAACTGGCTTACCCAGGGTTCTAACGACATACCCTGCAATTTATTCTGACAAAGGGTCAACTTATAAAGGCTCAAAGGGAGTTAAAGAAGCTAGATGGACACCAATATCAATGAATGATTTAAAAGAAATTAAGCAAGCTGTCGTTAATTATGGCTTGCACTCTGCATTGTTAAGGAAATAATAAGGAGTTGGGCTTCTAATGTCAGAGCTACCCCCCATGATTTCTCTCAGCTAGTGTCTGCAGTTTTAGATGATGGACCTTCCTTGATGTTTGGAATTTATTTAAGAGAAGAATCCAAACATATGGAACAGCAAGGAAGAGCAAAAGGTGTGGAGGTTTCCCAAGATCAAATTCTTGGTGTAGGAGCATATGCTGATCCACAGGTCCAAGCTCTTTATGACAAAGAAGTGCTGTCCTTATGTCACAAAGCAGCCTTGAATGCTTTGAATAGAATACAAGATCCAGCAAAAAGGGTCGAATCATATACCAGGGTTAGGCAGGGACAGAGGGAACCCTTTACTGACTTTGTGCAAAGATTAATTAAGGCTCTGGACATAGGGGTAACAGACCCAGAAGCTAGACGAATACTTCTTGAATCTCTAGCTTTTGAAAATGCAAATACCGAATGTAAAAAGATAATTGGGCCTTTAAGATCTAGATCAGCACCTATGGAAGAATGGATACAGCATACAATGAATGTTGAGATGTTTATCTATAATGATGAATCCTGGGTAGGAGAAGCGATTTCCAAAGCTATGAGGAGACATCAAACTACCAGGTGTTTTAATCGTGGTAAATTAGGACATCTGAAAAGGGATTGCAGGCAAAGAAATTCTAGGAATAATATCTCCTCTGGGAATGATAAAAGTAGGAGACCTCAGCCTTCAGGTATAAGCAGGAGATGTGGTAAAGGCCGACATTGGTCCAACGAATGCAGGTCAACAACAGACAGACAAGGCAACCCAATACCATTGGGAAACTACTTGAGGGGCCTCTCGCAGGCCCCCAAGCCAAAAGTGGCCCAGTCATACCCAGTTACAGTGGAAAATGTGTCTCACCAAGAAAATTAAAAACTCCAATGTCTGCTGTAAAAGGTAATACTGGTCTAAATGATGAATTACATGTGGAGAATGAGTCAAAAAAATTTAGTAGGACAGAGTAAACGTATATTTTGGCAGACTTCTATTAATGATCAAAGACCAAAGCTAAGAGTCTGTATAAATGGCATTTTTATTGAAGGCTTATTAGACACAGGTGCGGATGTAAGTATCATTACTCCAGAATCTTGGCATCCAAATTGGTCTCTTCAAGAGGTAGATGTTCAGTTCCTGGGAATTGGAACCCTATCTCGTGTAAAACAAAGCACAAGATGGGTGGAATGCATAGGGCCTGAAGAGCAAATAGGAAGACTAAGGCCATATATAGCCAATAATGCAATAAATTTATGGAGTCGTGACCTGCTACAGCAATGGAATACCCAGATTAACATTCCTATAGTTCCAGGAACTCACAATTCTGGAAAGGATATAATGAGGCATTATGGGAAAAGGTCACCAGCCATTCAGGCTGTACAAGAACATACAGCCAATAGCAAACCTTTAGAGGTACCAACAGCCCTACCTTTAAAATGGCTAACTGAGAAGCCAATATGGATCAAGCAGTGGCCTCTAGCTGAAGATAAATTACAGGCTTTGGAACAGATGGTACAAGAGCAACTAGATGCTAACCATATTGAAGAATCAACCAGTCCTTGGAATTCTCCTGTGTTTGTTATAAAAAAGAAATCTGGTAAATGGAGAATGGTGACAGATCTAAGAGCTGTCAACAAGGTAATTCAACCTATGGGTCCGGTACAATCTGGAATTTCTTTGCCTTCTCTATTACCAAGAGGATGGCCTCTTAGAGTTATTGATTTGAAAGATTGTTTTTTCACTATATCTTTGAGAGAAAAGGATAGAGAAAAATTTGCCTTCATAGTGTCTACTAGAAGATATCAATGGACTGTCCTTCCACAGGGGATGCTCAATAGTTCCACATTGTACCAATATTTTGTTAATAAGTCATTGGAAATAATTCGTAAGCAATTTCCCAAGTCCATAATTTATCATTACATGGATGACATTTTATTATCTGATTCAAATAAAGATACTTTGGAAAATATGTTTGAAGAAATAAAGAAAGTCTTGCCTAGGTGGGGATTATGAATTGTCCCTGAAAAGATTCAAAGAGGAGATTCTATTAATTACCTAGGTTACAGAATAGGGTTAGAGAAAATTCGAACGCAAAAGGCACAAATTAGGAGAGACCTGTTATGGACTCTTAATGACTTCCAAATATTGTTAGGAGATATTTCCAGTCTATGACCAGCTGTTGGGATAACACCTGATCTAATAGTTCATTTAAACAAAACCTTAGATGGTGATAAGGATTTGAATAGTCCCAGAAAACTGACAGTTGAAGCAGAAAAGGAACTGACAATGATTGAGGAAAAATTACAGGAGGCACATGTGGATAGGATGAACCCAAATCTTAGTTCCATCCTAGTCATACTGCCTTCCAGAATTTCTCCTACAGGGATTTTAATGCAGAGGGAAGATATTTTAGAGTGGATATTTATACCTCATAAACCAAGTAAAAAATTAAAAACTTATGTAGAAAAGGTCTCTGAATTAATTATAAAAGGTAAACTGAGACTTCGTCAACTAGCAGTTATAGACCCAGCAGAAATTATAGTGCCTTTTACTACTGAGGAAATAAGAAAGTTATGGGAAGATAATGAACCATGGCAAAGAGCTTGTGCTAATTTTTTGGGAGAAATAAACAGCAACTATCCCAAAAGTGATAGACTTAACCTCATAAAGAGAACTTCTTGGACTCTTCCTAGAATTGTACATGATGCTCCAATAACTGGAGCCCGGACATTTTATACCGATGCAAATAAATCAGGGAAAGCAGGTTATAAATCGGAAGAATTGAGTAAGGTGGAACAAAGTCCTTATAATTCTGTCCAGAAGGCAGAATTATGTGCCATTCTTATGGTGCTAAGGGATTTTAAAGAACCTCTTAATATAGTTACAGATTCACAATATGCAGAAAGAGTTATCTTGCATATTGAAACCACTGAATTCACACCAGATGACACAGAGTGGACTTCATTGTTTATCCAGGTACAGGACATAATTAGGAATAGGCTTTGTCCAATGTACATAACACACATCCGGTCCCATATCGTTCTGCCTGGCCCTCTAGCACAAGGTAATGCTGAAATTGACCAATTATTGATTGGAAGCGTGTTGCAGGCCTCAGAATTTCATAAAAAACATCACGTCAATAGTAAAGGCATAAAGAAAGAGTTTTACATTATATGGCAACAAGCTAAGGACATTATAAAGAGATGTCCTACTTGTTCTTTCTATAATCAAACACCGTTGCCTGCAGGGAGTAACCCAAAGGGTACTCAAAGGAATGAAATCTGGCAGATGGATGTGTTCCACTTTATGGAATTTGGTACATTAAAATATGTACACCACACCATAGACACGTATCCAGGTTTTCAATGGGCAACTGCCCTGAGCTCAGAAAAGGCTGATTCGGTAATCACACATTTATTGGAAGTTATGGCCATCATGGGTATACCTGCACAAATAAAGACAGACAATGGTCCAGCATATGTATCTAAGAAAATGAAATGCTTTTTTGCTTACTATAATATAAAACACATTACAGGTATACCAAATAATCCTACAGGTCAGGCAGTTATAGAAAGATCAAATTGTACTATAAAGGATATGTTGAACAAACAGAAAGGGACGAAAGATACTCCCAGAAATAGATTGCATAATGCTTTATTAACCCTGAATTTTCTTAATGCTAATGAGAAAGGAACAACAGAAGCAGAGAGGCATTGGATAATGGAAAAAACTTCTGAACTAAACCAACCTGTTTACTTCAAAGACGTGCTGACCTCTCAGTGGAAGCCAGGAGATGTGCTACGTTGGGGAAGGGGTTTTGCTCTTGTTTCCACAGGAGAAGAAAAATTGTGGATACCATCAAAATTAATAAAGGTTCGATTTAAAGAGGAAAACCCTCTTGGAAAGGAGAAATGACAGCTCATCTACAATGATGATATTCATACAGGTGGTAAGAAAAACATATAGAATGGGGGCAGGGTTCTGTTCTTAACTCCACAGGAAAACACTCATCTTTGAAAAATTCAAGGTACCCTGGATATTTGAATACTGACAGATGGAAAATAATGGCCCAATAGGGACTATCAAGAAAACTGAATAGGTTCTGTAAGTAAAATATATTAAATCATATTTCTAAATTTATAGAGCTGGTTTTGGAGTTGGACTCTGACTCAGTCCCTCTCTAATTCCAAGCCTGTTGTTAAAAGAAAAACCCAGAGTTTCTGGAGTTTCTGTCTCATGTCAAGAGCCATGATATGGGACAGAAAGAAATATGAGTTTAGAAAACATCTTTACTTTTCTTCATATCTATCATACCTTTCATTAAATATATCTATCATGTCTTTCATTGAATATATGTATGTCTGTATATGTCTATATGATTAATGTTTAAGTTTTCCACAATGAACAATGAGTTTTTCCTGCAGTGACATTTGAAGTTTCCAGGAAGAAGATGGGACTCCCATAACAACAACTCCACCCGATTGATATGACGTCATGATACTTATAGCGCTACTACAAGACCTGTTTTGGGTACCAGCTGCACAAGATGGTTCCAACTTGGTTAGCTGAAATGATGCACATCTTGTACAACATTCTGGCCAGACCTCCACAAAATACTCAGAGATTATTTGCAATTTTAAAAGACCTTGATCTTGAAATTTAACCATCATTTTACTTTCACAGGATCCCCCAGAAAGAACGTCGCCCCCATGACAGCTGGAAGTAATTCTAGAGAACGATGTCCCCTCTCCCAGTAAAGTTTGTCCTTGGGTTTAGGGCCATCATTTAGGGTTGGTTATAATTAGTATACGGTTGAGGGTTGGGGGAGAAATTTTATAAGCGCAGGAATCTTAAAAAAAAAAGAGGGATAATTGGATTATGGGATAATAGATTTGTACTTGTGAGTTATTGTTTTTAGACAAATATATTGGTATTGATTCTTATATATTGATACAAAGTTAAATTATGTTGACTATTGTATGCATACATGCTTCTACCTCTGTTTAAGACATTTTTATGTATTGATATATGTATATTTACCATATTGCATTGTACACTTTTACCTCTTATTAAGATACTTATATATTGTTTATGTATTGATATATATTTACCATATTGCAATGTATACTTGCACATTGTTTATATTTGGAGGTCATATTGTCCTCATTTATTGCACAGTTGTTTATTGTCTCAGTCTTTAAGTTAGATAGGTATTGTGAATTATACAGATCAATAGTCATCTAAGTTTGTCATTCATAATTAGACTAATCAGGTTCTTTAGATACATAGAGATTATATTCAGTATAGATAGATAATCTCTGACCTCTTCAAAGAGCTATAGAAAATGGCCTTTAATCTAACTCAGAGTTCTGTGGTAGTGAGACACAATCACTCCTGGCAACACTGATCTATTCCCGAGAGAATGTTGAGCACCAAAGACACTCCACCTGGAGCCTTTCCTGGCAGAACTGGCCTTTGGGTAAAGAAATGCCCATACCTCAACTACTGACAGAGTTACAGAGTATCCGTAAATGGATAAAACAGGACTGTCATATCCTGCCAAGACAGGGTAAGATAGTTTTGAAAAGTTTCTTGCCTTTGAAAATGGTATGTCAGTTACGTTAGGCCTTAGCCAAAGTTGGTTGCTTCAACGCTGCAAACGTGACTTTGGGTGTTTGCCCAGGTAGTCAGTTGTCTCTGTGATTTGTTACATGTCCTGGAAGTTGTTTGATTGCACTTCCCAATTACTCAGGTAACATTATTTCTCTTCTCAGATCTTCGATGGTATTGAAGATTATATAAACGTAGTTACTTTCCTTTCATGACTTGGCCAAGTTATTTGTTATACAAGACTTAAGCTAGTTAGAACAGGATATTTGTATTTATTGTATATAATTTTGTAGGTTTATACTTATTGTATATAATTTCGTAGTAGGCTTAGAACTCTCTTACTTAAACAAAAGGGGGAGATGCTGCGGGAGCTCCTTCCGCTCCTTCAGCCAATTGCCGCTGAGATACCAGCCCATTGGGGCATGGTCTCTCTCTCTTTAAAAAAGCAGCGGCTGTCTTCCACTCTCTCTCTGGCTTCCAGCTCTGCTTCTGACTCCTAGACTCCTTTCCTGTTCGCACAGAGGGGCTGTTGTCTGGGACGGTAATCTGTAAGTTTTTCCCCTTTGAATAAATAACCATTCTATTAATCATAATTCCAAACTGGTGTGGGATTGTTTGTGACTTACGCTTTCACAGTCCCTGGTTCCCTTTTCCAGCTTCCTAGAAAAAGGTAAAGGTCTAGAATTCAAGTTAATCAAGGTAAAAATTCATCATAAATATTAATCTCTATAGACAAAACAAATACATGCAATAAGCAACCCGTGTCCTCAAGAAGTTATAATCTAGCAAGAGAAGTCCTAAATGTGTTTTAAGTTAAACAGCCTTGCAAGATTTAAGTATCAATTCTAAAGAAACACAAAACATTTAAAAAAAAAAAGAACAGAGAACAATTGACTGCCTATAAAAGGTAGGGGCAAAAAAAAATCCAAAGTGGGGAGCTGGCAAGATGTCTCAGCAGTTAAGAGCACTTACTGCTCTTCCAGGGGACCCAAGTTTAGTTCCCAGTACCCATGTTGGGTGGCTCACAGTGTCTCTATCTCTGATTCCAGGGAGTCCAATACACTACTTAGTACTGTCTCTGCGATTCCATGACCTCGAGAGGAAATGGTGAACATAACTTCAGTTGGAAAAGGCTGGGGAGCTAACGGTCTCTGCCAGAGACCACACGGTGGGGCCTGGATGACTTTCTATGGTCACCCCTGTGTGGCCACACAGTCACCCCCGTGTGGCCATGCAGTTACCCCCGTGTGGCCACACAGCTATAGTATGGTCAGCTATACCTTTCTCATACTTGGTTGGTCTTGGGCATCTGTAAGGGATTACCAGAGTAAAATTACTAAAAGAGTTAGGCTTTAATTACATTTGATTTTACCGATTTACCAGGGTCCATAACTCAGAGATCAATTCTCCACTGGGATTTTCTACTTACTGAAAACATAACACACAAGTTCTCATCAAACAATGAGTCTAATGTGTTTTCATAAATGTCAGATTTATTAGGCTACAACAACAACACAGCTGTAGCTCGTCTATGAGGGAAGGACGGACTTTAACTGTGACACTCTTCTCTCAAGTCTCAAGGCAACATGCACCTGACCCGGTCTTTGGAAAGGACTAGAGAGAGAGAGATGCTCTCCGTCTTCTACTTGCTTCTCTTCCCCATCAGCTTAGTTAAGAAAGCATTTTCTGTGCCTTCCAACTGCATAATAGAAAAAAGACATTCTGTCTCAGCTTCCTAAGTGACCGGATCACACTCATGCCCCACCACACAACCATAGCTTATTGGTATCTAGTGATTTCTGTATAAAAATAAGGTTCATCAGCTTCATTTTCTCTTTAACATTGAAATGACTAAAGTTTGGCAATGTAATTTCCCCTAAATATATAATTTTATAAAGTGATTAATTTCCTAAAACATTTTGGGTACACTAGAGTTGATCTTCGAAAACATGACAGGGCAAATCTATGCCCCTGAAATGACCGGAATTAAGAAATCTAATGAAAGACAGTGAGTAGCTACCAACTGCTTCTAATGGTGAATTCTACCCTTTTGACTTTTCCATAAAACTGATGTTTTATGAGTTTTTATTTGACTTGAACAGATAAGTTTTGATTCCCAAGCACAGATTGCATTTTACAGACTCCCTTGCAGCTATATGTGATGATGTGACTGAGTATGAGCCAATGAGAAGTGAGAAAATATGATAGGCAGCACAGTGAGCCAATGAGAGGTGAACAAATATGATAGGCGGTACAGCAGACCACTTTCTGTCTGACTTACCAAATAAGGGAGAAATAAACATCCATCTATATTGACCAATAGGTTAGGCTATAGTTCTGTAATACACCTTCAAAGTCAACTTATAAACTTTGTTAATTATAGTCTCTTAAATGGTTCAAAATTTCAATTCCCTGCACCACAAAAAGTTTCAAATTAAAATTGTAAAACTAATATGGCAGTTTCCTTACTCTATCAGATCATCAATAGTTTCTCAAGCTCCCCTCGTGACCGTGACACACTCCTGCCCTCACACAGGTGCCATTGAGGTCTGTGCTGTGCTGCAGAATACTACACACTCAGGAAATTCTAAACCTAAATCTGTTTCTCACAGCCCTGGAGGTTGGGGCTCCAAGATCAGGGACAACCTGCTGTGTCCTCTCATGGCCGAAGGGCAAAGGTAGAGCATTAAAGGCTGGGAAAAGTGCAAGCTCACGAGAGAGAGCTGGACTTGTGTGGGAGGTGTGTGTGTGTGTGTGTGTGTGTGTGTGTGTGTGTGTGTTTGGGGTCTCACACTAGCAAAGTTTGCTTTTTGTTGTCCTGACAACACCACGACCCTGTCTGAGGCATGTGTGTGGAGGGGTGGGGTTACCTGGGTACACGTGTGTGTGCTGACACACCTATACATGTGGATTTGTGAATGTGGAGATCATAGGACAACTTTGCGTGTCATCTCCAGGTGCCACCCACTTGTTTTGGACCCAGAGTCTCTTGCTGGCCTGAGGTTGGTGAATAGGCCTACTGTCCAGCGAGCCTAGTGATCTACCTGTCTCCACTCCCCCCAGTGCTGGGATTACAGGAGTGTGCCACCACGTCACCAGGGTTACAAGCGTGTGCCACCACGTCACCAGGGTTACAAGCGTGTGCCACCACGTCGCCGGGGTTACAAGCGTGTGCCGCCACACCCAGCAGTTCTCACATGGGTATGGGGGACTCAGGTCCTCATGCTCACAAGGCAAGAATGTTCCTGACTGAGCTCTCTCCGGCCCCACTGTCTGAGTTGTCTTCTCCCAATCGTGGCCTCTTTCCACTGCCGTACTCCAGGGATCGGGAGGACAGAAATGAAAGTAGCAGACGAGATTTAAGGACTCTATTTCAGCAGCTTGGTTTGAGTATCCAGTTATCCTTCTGCTGGCCAGGGCTTGCCTTTCAGGGTCACCTCTGATAAACAACTCTGGTCCTTCCCTAAGAGGTGCGCTAGGAAACTGTGTGGAGTCAGGCCCCTTCAATGCTGTCTTCTCCGTCCTCCAGGAAGGGTTTGGCGGGAGTTCTTATTTTTCTCATGGGAAAAAAAAAAATGAGAGCTGGGATTTGGAAACATGTCAGTGTTTTGTTCCCAAACCACCCAGCTGGCCAGAAATGGAGGAAACCTCACACCCACGTGTCTGATTCTGTGGTTCCAAGTTCCTGAAGACCACTCCTACATTGTACCTGAGGCAAAGGTATTGCTTCACCCATGCATGCAAAGGATCATTCCAGAGAGAGTAAACTGCCCGCCAGCCTCTGTGCAAGGATGTGGGGCAGGGGTCCCTGCCTGTGAAAAGTCCTGTGTTCTACCTGTGCAGACAAGAAAACAGAACAACTTGTAGGAGCCTGTTCCCACCTCAAGAACCAGAACTATTTCTTTATTTTAGTTAATCTCCTAAATTGGACCATCTGGCCTATCAGAATTTAATTTACCTTGGCCCCCGTGGCATTGTTTCCTTGTGGCCTGCAAGTCCCAGAATGGCCACACCCCCCAAAAATTGATATTCTGGAGCTTTCTGAACCATCCTCAGGAGCGCATTGTGGGAAACAGGCCTCCAGCCCTTCCGGGGAGCTTTCCATTCTCTCACTGAGTGAAAAGCCATAAAGTCTTGATTTAAATGTTTCCTTGCATTTTAAGAGCCAATATCCCAAGCTGAGGCCTGCATGCCCCACCCCAGGGAGCAGGGCCTGGTTCTCAGAGTGGCCCTGCCCTAAACCTCTCCAGGTGAACTGATAGGCCCAGGAGTGAAAGGGAAGAGGACAAGGACTGAGGGCAGGCCAGGGCCAGCCTTGAGCTCAAAAATCCCAGAAAAGACCCGGCCAGTTCAACTAGACTTCTACATTATAAATTATTATTTATTATGTACATTCTTCTGCTGTAAGATGCATAGTCACATCACAGAAAGTTAACAAAATGAAGAACTAACACATGCCACAGTCTGAGCATAACCAGTGTTGGCATTCTAGACCTTTCTTCAAGACTTAACCATGGATACATTTATTTATATCACTGTAATCATACTGCACATCTTTTTCTAATTCCATGGTTTCCTTTGTTAGCTAATTATAAGGATGTCTATGTTCTTTTCTGTTTAGAGGCTTATTTTTATTTTGCTCATCATAAGATCTATGGGTGAACTCAGAGGCCAGAAGAATTGTGGGTGGTTGCAAGCTGCCCTGAATGGGTGCTGGGGACTGGCCTGCAACCCACTGGGGGAGTACCCAGCACTCTCACGTTCTGAGCATGCTCCCTTGCTCCACCTCCCAAACTTGCTCTCCGGCCTGATATTTTTGTCCTTAACCTCCATAGCTATGTTTTTAACCACTGTGAAAAAAAAAAAAAAACTACGGAATTTTCCCCTTAATTTTGGAAATTTAAGGTCAGACCTTTTCCATCCTCCCGTTTAAACCTAGTGAATATCCTCCTACTTGTGGTGACACTCCTGGCCCCTCCCCACAAAGGGTACCATCCCTGGAGAGTAGGTCTAAGAACTGGGTGAGGCTGAAGCCTGAACAGCGAGGATCCTAACTTTCTCAGTGCCTAGAACACAGCAATAAAAGTTCTGTGGGGCTAGGTAAAAGGTCAAAAGATACCGGAAGAGGAAGCAGAGATGACTGGTACTACCTGCCTTGTGTGTGGGGCCCTGCGCCAAAAGAGTGAGTCATGAGTCTACACGGGCACTTGTCCTTGGGCAAAGAAGGGGCTGCTGAGCGGTTCCACACCACACCGCTGGCTGCTGCAGTGCCTGGCAGAAGGTTCCAGCTCGGGAGGGGAAGAGGACTGCAGGCAAGGGCAGGTGAAGGCTGGGACCCTGGAGGTACAATATGCAGAGAAGCTGAGAGGAGGCAGGCATGGAAAGTTACTCAAAGGTGGACCTGGAGTTGCCCCATCCTGGCCCTGGAGGCTATTTCACCCTGCCCCACACTGGGCACCACTCCCTGCTGGATCTAACGTGTCCTTCTGCCGTGTTCTAATCTGAGTGTTATCTTTTCGACAGGCTACCTCCTCCTCGGTCGGTCTTTCACCCCACAAGGTGAAATAAAGATCCTTTTGTATCTGAGAACAGCTCCCTCAAGCCATAATGGTAGTCCTGCGACCGCTGATTCCTAGCCAGGCAGCATTGGCCACCACTGCTGGTCACTTCCACTTGTCCCCAGGACCACCTCAGGACATGTGTTAGAGTCTCCTTCCCTGAACTCTGTTCTCTCTGGTTTGCATCACTACCTGGACCCAGAGCCATTCTTCTCCCAAGCCACGCTCCCTGCCTGGGTCCCAGCACACTGTGACTGACCATTAGACACCCCTACCAGGATGTTCCTAATACAGCACAGTCTGAGCAGTACCAGGAGCCCAGTGTCTCCCTGTATACTGGTCACACTGCTTCCAGTCTGTGAGTGACACCACCGAGCACCTGGTCCTCACACTAGCTGTGTGCAAAACTGCTAGACTTGAGCACCGTCCAGTGAAGTACCCAAAAGCGTTCTCGGACCCATCTCCTCCTCCCAGCCGCCTCGCTCCAGAGCCCACACAGGTGTTCCTACAGTCTCCACGTGACTGTTAACCTGGGGCTTCCCTCTCCTGCTCTGTGGCTCCTTCAGACATGCAGTGTGCTCAGACTGTCTTCCCGTTTAAAATCCTAGAACAAGAGGTGCTGGAACGTCCTATTCCAGATCCACACAGGCGTTCACGTATGCAGCCCGTGTTTACAGTGGGGACAGAGCAGGTATGGAGAACTCTCCAGTGATGTTTGAGGTCTTTCATGGCTAAGCACTCAGCCTCTCCTTGTAGCCCACTGGTTCACACTCACGTGAGCTTTATTGCCTTTGGCCAGTCCCTTCCTCCACCTTGTGTATACTCCTGTGTCCTTCCTGTGGGTGCTGTTTGTTCTTCCCAGCTTCACCAACTGCTAACACCTTCCCTCAGCACCTTTGAGTCCCCCGCTCCTCCTCTGTGACACAGGCACCTGTGTTTACCTGTGGAATTGTATTTACTGCACAGTGTGGTGACATTCTTTGCACGGCTGCATTCCCTTCTGACCCCCTACCTCCCATGCTTTACATAGAAGGTTCTTCTTTGACAGTCTGACAAAGATAGATTGACACCATGTCTTCCGTCAATTCGTCTATACATACTTACAGAAAGGGCTCTGCTGAAACTTTTGGGCTATAATTTTCTTGAAGAGCATGTTTTAAATAATATCTCTGAGTTCTCTACCAGTCCAGGTAATCTGCTTTCCTCACGTCCACTCTGTTGCTGCTTGGTTGCTCCCTCCCCAAACTATGTATTCTCTAGGACTAAAGACAAAATAGACATTTCTAAATTTGCCGTATATATAAATACTCAGGTAAAAAATTCAAGACTCAGATATTGAGTAATGCTATAGTAAGTATAAATTCAATGTTACTGCAATGTCATAAAAGAGAATGTAAGAAAAAGACTTTTTTATTAATTTATTTTTATTTTAATTAAAATATAATTACATTCTCCCTTCCCTCTGTTCCATCCAGCTCCTCATATGCCCCCATTTTCTCAAGTTCATGACCTCTTTTTCTCTAATTATTGTTTATATATGTGAATAGATGCATAAATACAACTTGTTACATCCATTTAGTGTTGTTTGTATGTATATGTTATTAGTGCTGACCACTAGCGGATAACCATTTAAGGGGCTGGTTAACTGTCTTAGTTCATGCAGAAGTGGGGCCTGTGAGATTTCTCCCATCGACATTGACATGTACTCCTTATCAAAGAAGTTACTTTTTGCGACAAAAAAGAGAGCACTGTAGAAAGAGAGCTACAACTGGTCAGAATGCAGAGAACAATGGACCATAGAATGCTCAGCCCCAGCTGATGCATCTACACCATAACCCTACACCTCAGACTCAGGGAACATCAACCCTAGGGTGCCCAGCCCCAGCTAACACTTCTACAGCATAACCCTACATCTCAGATAGGGAGCATCAACCCTAGGGTGCTCAGCTCCAGCTAACGCATCTACACCATAACCCTACACCTCAGACTCAGGGAACATTAACCCTAGGGTGCCCAGCCCCAGCTGTTGCGTCTACAGCATAACCCTACACCTCAGACTCAGGGAGCACCAACCCTAGGATGCTCAGCCCAAGCTGACACATCTACAGCATAACCCTACATCTCAGATAGGGAACATCAACCCTAGGGTGCTCAGCTCCAGCTAACGCATCTACACCATAACCCTACACCTCAGACTCAGGGAACATTAACCCTAGGGTGCCCAGCCCCAGCTGTTGCGTCTACAGCATAACCCTACGCCTCAGACTCAGGGAGCATCAACCCTAGGATGCTCAGCCCAAACTGACACCTCAGGCTCAGAGGACATCATGAGAGAGGGAGAAGAAAAACTTAAAATCCAGTGGACTAGAAAGTACACTGAGATGGTGTCTTCTAGATGTAACAGGGAAGCTACACCCAGGAAACCTCAGCAATATGGCTGCCTAAATAAGAGCCGAACAATGGCAGCACCAGTTGACGTGAACAAGGCTGTTTAATAAAATGATGGAAGGGCGTGCTGAGAGCAGCATCAAGGGTTCGCCTGAAAATGCACCTATGTAAAACCCTGCACAAAACACGCATGTGTAAAACCCTGCACATAGAGAGAAGCACCTTTCCCCTAGCGAACCCCACTGCACTCCCCTGTTGTAAAAATGAGGGTGGGAATTTACTGTGTTTACACGGTGGAAGTGAAACTGTGAGGCCATAATCGGCTAAAAATAAGCACAGTGAAATGAAAATCTGCATAAAGACCACTTCTCACTGGGACTATGAAGGCTCACAGCATTTTATCACAAATGATAAATCCTGCCCAGGCACAACACAGTGTATACTAAGTTAAAAGACAATCCCAGGAGTTCTATCTATTCCACAATGCACACACTGGTGTGACTCGGGAGGTTAACCAAGAAGCGAGTATGTGTGTGGGGGGGTAACATATAAAGACTTCAAGCTGCTAAAAACCATTCAGGGACTTATAATATTCTAGTTTTCGTCCTCCTCATTCTAGGGGAAGATTTTACACTAAAACGCAAGCTGTCAACATGAAGATAGTATCTTGGACTTTTTTTTTAAAGAATATCAAAATAGCTTCTCAACAGGAGCCCTGAAAAATCAAATGAGGAACTTGGAAACTCAGTATATAAGTAACTAAAAAAGCCAAAATCTCCGAAAATGAAAACCAAAGAAATGGGCATTTCAAAACTCAACTATGAGACAGGAGGAGAGACCCATGAGTCAGCCACTTGACTGAGTTACAATAGACCAGCGGTTCTCAACCTTCCTGATGCCGCAACCCTTTAACACAGTTCTTCATGTTGTAGTGACCCCCCCAACCAGAAAATTATTTCATTGGACCTTCATAATTGTAATTTTTCTACTGTCATGAATCATAATGTAAATCTGATATGCAGGATGGCTGATATGTGCCCCCAAAATATTGCCCCCACTGGTTGAGAACCAGTGCAACAGACCATAATCCACCAGAGGGAAAGGCATACTCCAGCAAGTAAAAATTTCTCACACTAAAGAAGCACTTGATTAGCATCAGTGAACCCATCCAAGAGGAGGCAGCACCAAAGATGGGCCCTAGGACATGCCAACCTGCTGACCCTAAGGCTGAGGAGAATCCTTCCCACTTACAGACCAGAAAAAAAGGACTCTAAGTTGAGGACGGATGTGGAAATACTCATCAAACTGGAAGACTGAAACCTTGTTCTGAAAGATCCTAGAACCCTGGTCCTAGCCAAGCTGTGAGTTGGGTGTGATCAGAAAAGAGAAACAAGTTTGGTTGGACCAAGAGTCAGATTGCATACATCCTACATCCTTTCCAAAGAAGTTATTTCAAGAGTAAATCCCGTGAAGATGAACTAAAATAAGAAGAAAGGGAAATTTTTGCAAGTACTAAATATAATAATTTACATGCCCTGGATGTTCACTAGGGATCAAACGTGAATATCAAAGGAAAAAATAGGGGGTGCTGGCAAGAAGAATGAGTCGTCCATCTTCTCTTTCTGAGAATATCACCCAAGGATATACTCTAACCAAGTGAAAAAAGAATCAGAATTAAAGCATCAAATATCTACATAACAGTAATAATAACGGTCAACATTTATCGAGGGCTGACTCTGATATACACAATATTTCAAACAGCATCTGATTCAAACTTTCTGATACCACCCTGGTGAGATACTCTCAGCTCCACTATGCAGATAAAAAAGCTGATGGGAGTGGAGAAGACAAGAGGACAAAGTAGAAGCAGAGAATGCTGGGAACAAAAGGAAACAGTAAGTGTGGGACAGGGAGATGCTGCGGAAGCAGGGAGAACTAACCAAAATGAACTATGTGGGAAACTCACCCTGGGAGCTAGTTTAAAAAATCAAAATTGCTCAGCAGTTGAGAGCAATTGCCACTCTCCCAGTGGAGTTCAGTTCCCAGCACCCACATCAGGTAGTTCCCAACTGTCTGTAACTCCACGTGCGCTCTCTAACTTCTGTCTTCTTTTGCAGGGTTGTTTTAACTAGTGTGGGTCCCCTGTGCCTTAGCTCATGTGTGGGTCCGTATGCGCTGTGAGAACGAGCACCTCATCAATTTCTGAACACCAGCTAGAGGAGTGTCGTCATCTTCCAGGCAACGGACATCAGTGTCTCCCCAATTCTTTTCTTTGTTTGATTTTGGTTTTTATTGTTGTTGTTTTTGGTCAGACCCTTTAATTCCAGATTGTTCTCAGCATGACAGCCTCTCACTTATTTTGTTGCGTTCCTCTCTCAGATGGTCTGGGAAGCCATTGCAAATGGAACTGTTTTTCTTGGTTTCGTGTTGGCATCGTTCATCACCAGCATGTAGATAGCAACAGATTTTTATGTATCAATCTTCTATATTTTTTGTGGGTGCCTGAGAATTTTCTACAAACAAGGTTTCTCTTCCCCCTTTATTTTTTTAGCCTTAGTTTCCTTTTAATGCTTCTCTTTAGTGCATGTTTATGTGTGTGGTTTGTGCACATACACACCTGTGCAATAAGACATTGAAGTACAGCCTCAAGTGCTGCCCCCAAGAATGCCATTTACTTCCTTTGAGACAAGTCATCTCTCTCTAGTCCGAGGTTCATCAGGCATGTCAGACTGGCTACCCAGAGCTCCAGGGTAGAGCTCTTTCTCCTCCCCTGCTTCCCTACACTGGAATTCCAAGTGAGCATCACCGAGGCTGGCTGTTCACGTCATGTGGGTACTAGGAATTGAACTCAGAGCCTCATGCACACAAGGTAAGCTCTTTATTGACTGAGTCATGCCCCAGCATCTCATTTAAATTCCTTTAAGAAACTAACATTGGGCACGGCTAACTGAAGTCAGTGTGCAGTAAATCTAAGACCTGTGCTAAATCTCTGCCTGCCCTATCCCCTGTCTTGCTATGTGATCTCTCTCCCACTTTTGCCATGATGCTGTCTGTCAAGAGGTTTTTGCTGCCAAAGGCCTTCTCACTGAGCTATTCACCCACAGACACACAATTTTGGATTTTCAGTCTCCGAAGCTCTAAGCCAAATAAAGCTTTTCTCTGTACATAGCCCAGCCTCGGTTGGGTTTGCTATAACAAAGAAAATGAACAACCTTTCTCAGCTTGACCGCCACTGTGTCCTCAGACTCTACAACTAGACAACACCCCCAGGCATGTCTAATATCAAAGAGAAAGAAGCTACCCTTATTGACCTGCTACAGGGCCAGATGACCTCTGTCTTACTATATAGCTTCATCTTTTTCTAAAGCCATATATCTGTTGATTTTATTGGGTTGAATTGTTCTTGGGATCAAGAAGACTACAGATGTTTCTTGGATCTTGGTGCCATTCCAATAGATTTCTTCTCTAAGCCTGTTTTTTTTAGTCACTCAAACATGGCAGTTAAGGATGACTTTGTCCTGAAAGAACCCAGGGCCAGGGCCTGGGCCGGGGTGGGGGGGGGGAGGGAAGGCATTTCCGAATAGAGGAAGGCACAGCACTCACCACCATGTGTGTATGGCAAGGAAGTATATTACCCCACAAATGGAAATCACAACTCTTTACCAGTAAATATGACCTAGCTACTGACCAATCAGGTAGGACATAGGCCCTCAAGGAGGCTGAGAAGTCTCTGTATAAAGGCTATATGCCAACCCATGAGACAGTCGTACAGTATTTCAACAGGCTGAAATGTACCTTCCAGAGAGCGGCCCCAACCAGACACAAATGTGAGCGCATGGCGGGTCAGAGATGGATCAGTGAAGATCAACAGGAGAGTGAACAGATCCAGATTCAAACTGGCTCCCGGGCCCTCTGTACAAGCACAGGACACAGCAACTGCTGAAGAAAGCACAAAAGCTCTTATTCTACCATAACTCGCCCACTTCTTTCTCGCGATGTCTCCCAAGTAACTAGGAGCTGTGGTTGACCAAAACCCCCGGCATCAGTACAGAGGGTGGTACAGGAAACAGAGGCAGGGCTATCTTCCTTGATCGAAAGGCCATGTGTGCCCTGCAGTCTTCCAAACACGGGGAGTGGGAGGCAGGAAGAGGATGGCAGGGTTTTTATTACTCTCCAGCATGTGACTAGACATGTGGGAAATTGAAACGTTGTCTTCAGGAATTAAAGGTATTTCCAACAGAGAAATATAAGAACAGTTTGATCCAGAAATGTTGTCTTGAATTTTAACCAGTGTTCCTTGGCAGAAATTGAAAACCCATGTGGACAAACGGATACTCTAAGAGCCCTAACTGTGGGCAGGGCACTGAAGGCTCGGGGCTTCCTGCTGCTTTTTTATTTAAATGTGAAGCACTGTGCAATTTGTCTCTTTGTTTCTGATTTGACTTCTGCTGTCAGGCCTTCACAACCCAAGTCAGGTGGGGAGCCTCCTCAAGGCCCATATGCCCACTAGGTACCACCTTTTACGTGGGTACTAACTTCCCCTGTGGGTACCATCTCTTTCCCTGGGTATCAACCTCCCCTTAATGGATACCATCTCTTTCCAGGGTACTAATGTTTCCCTGGGCATAACTTTCTGACTAAGTACACCCTTCTACTGGGTAGCTTCCCCACTAGGTGTTCCCCAAATGAGTGTTAGATTTTTGTCAACCTGGAGTCATCTGGGAAAAGGGAACCTCAATTGAGAAAATGCCTCCAACAAACTAGCCTATGGGCTAGCCTGTGGGGTATGTTCCCAATTAATGACTGATACGGGAAGGCACAGCCCACTGTGGGTAGTGCCACCCCTGGGCAGGGGGTCCTGAGTCGTATGAGAAAACAAGCTGAACAAGCCATGGAGAGCAAGTCAATAAGCAGTACCCCTCCATGGTACCTCCCTCTGCTCAGCTTGAGTCCCTGCCCTGACTTCCCTCAGTGACAGACTGTGATGAGGATGTGGTAAAGCAAACTCTCTCCTTCCCAAGCTGTTCTTGGTCACCATGTTTATCATAGCAAGAGAAAGCAAGCTGGGAGGGAACTTCCCAACTAGGTACAACTTTCCCACCAGGTAGAACCTTGCACTTCTTCAGTAAACGCATGGCCCCATTGTGCACCTCTCTCCTGGGGAGCCCCACCTTGCTAGTGGCTAATGTCCCTACAGGGTGCCATTTTCTGTCAATCACCTGTACTCACAGAGTCCTTGACAGAGAACAAGACACCTCCTCTACCAGGTCCCCTTTACCTTCATCAGTGCCCTGGGAAACAGCAAGTAGCATCTTCCACCTTCCAGATGATAGAGACAGATTTCAGCAAGGGAAGATGCTCTGTTTTTACCCTTATTCCCCTTCCAAATAAATACTGCCTCTTCTCCTTCTCCTACTTCTCCTTCCTCTTCTTCTTTTCTTTTCCTTCCCCTTCTCCTCCTTCTTTTCACACCGTGGCTCTGGTACACCATGGCTCTGGCACACTGTGGCTCTGGTACACCATGGCTCTGGCACACCATGGCTCTGGCACACCATGACTGGCACACCGTGGCTTTGGCACGCCGTGGCTTTGGCACACTGTGGCTCTGGCACACCATGGTTCCCACAGGGTGTTTGTTGACTTCTGTGCTGACTCAGCCAAAGAACGTGCCCACAACCCACACTGCACTCACATTTCCATGTCCAGCTTGACTAAAAACAAAAAGGGCAAAGGTGGCACCTGGAAGAAGCTGCCCCACTCTGTCCCCTTCCTCCCCTTCCAGGTGTCCTGAGAAGACAAAGGCATGACGAAGGCAAGCCTATGTCACTGTGCTTGGCACCACAAATGGCTAGGGTTGGTATGAGTCCAACACAGAAGAATACGCAAAGAAAAAGATCATCTGTACCCTGGGGTGGCACTTTCATGCCAGGTTCCCACACATTTTCTGTTTCTCTCATAGGCTGGGGGCTTGTTCAAGTTACTTCCTTTGCCTGGCAATGCACTGGCCCTCCCATGGGGACCCCACATATTGGAGAGCTTGTTCTAAGCATTCGGAGTACCAGCATGTACCCATCCACACATAAGCTCTCATTCAAAAACAATCCGTGTACAGGGCAAGCAGAAGGACATGTACATTGCATGCAGAGGGCTTTCAAGACAACATCCATGCAGGCCCATTAGGGGAGCCTGTAAGGGATGGGAAAGCTCTGCTAGTATGTCAAAGGACAGTTCTCCTTGGTGCTAAGTTCAAGAGACAGTTGTGGTCTTCCATTCTCAGTGTTCTGAGCGTATCCCATAGGCCACACGAGCATCCTACGTGGGGCGCCAGTCGGCAGCAGACACTATGCCAGGAGGTAGCTTATTTACTGTGCAAAGTATTATTATATAGGTTCCATGAATGGCAAGAGATGGGAGACATTTTCTTAGTTTCATGTGTGGTGTTTTGTCTGCATGTATGTCTGTGTACCACATGCATGCCTAGTGTCCATGGAAGTCAGAAGAGGACAGCCCCTTCTGGATTAAGGATCCATGACTTGAATAAATCTAAGATTCTTGGATGAATCACCTGATTCTCAAATCCCAAATCCCATTTCAGGAGTCAAAACTCATCATCTTGAGATGATATCCAGAAAACAACCACCTCTTTGTCCTTTAGCTTAACCCTGAAAACTCTGGACTTCGGGCTGAGAATGAGAAGCGACGAACTTTCTTTCGGTCAAAAAGCAAAACACCAATTGAGACAGGAGATGGCTCATTTTGGACAGGGTTTGCTGCTCAAAAGGACCTGAGTTTCATTCCTAGACCTCATTTTTGTTTAATGCCATTCTCAGAGCCGTGACTTCGTGGGTAAGAGCACTCACTGATCTTGCAGAGGACCAGGGTTTGGGTCTCAGCACCCACATGGCAGCTCTCAACTGCCTATAACTCCAGTTCTGGGGGCCCTGAGGCCCTCTTCTGACTTTTGCTGGCTCCTGCACACATATGGTGTGCATACATACACTCAAGCACACACATAAACAAATAGAAGTATCTAACATCAAACTACATGGCCCACTCCCGTAATTTCGGTTTTCAGGAGGCAGAGACAGTAGAACTGGGGCATTCTGGTCAGCCAGTCGAGCCGAATCAGCAACTTCCAGGTTCAGAAAGATCCTGTCTCAAAAACTAAGGCCTCCAGATGCATGCTGCACACAAAAGAAAGATTAACAAAATGGTTTCTTGATCCCCCAAGAAACCCAGACCCTTGGGACTGCTTTCTCTCTTACATCCTTTCTTCTGAGTGTTTTCTCAACTACTGTAGTGGGAGGCATCTGAACTCCAGGTGCTTTTCTACTTAGAGGGATAAGAAAATTCCATTTACTGCAGAATAACACGGTTGACTGCCCCCCAGGGAAAGTCAGTCAGCATGCAGCGTCCTTGTTCCCCCATGTCCCTGTTAGGACCCTGAGGTCTAGACTCCTTGTCTCCTGACTCCTGGGTTGCCCGGGTCACCAAGACTGAGGCACCCACCCACAGAGCACAGTGTGTACTCATAGACAGCACAGGGCCAGAGAGAAGAGAAAGAACGGGAGGGGGCTTTGTTCAAGAAGAAGAGAAAAGCATCCAAGCATGAACATGTACTGGGGTTCATGCCGGGGACTCTGGAAGTTCACTCAGCCTCTGGTAGAAGGGACTAGGAATTGATTCCCACAATCCTTCCTGTTTGGGGTGAATGACCCCAGTCTCCCTCTTAATTTTTCTAAAGAGGGTCAGGTCTCAGTTTGGGGGTATGAAATGGTACAATGAATTGGGACACCTGGGTCGTACTGCCATAGTTCTGTTCCTAAGTTCATTCATCTAAGAGGAATGAAGACATTTCCACAAGAGGACTGACGTTAAGTCTCCCCAGCAGGACTGGGGATGTGGCTCAGTTGGTAAAGTGCCTGCCCAGCATGCATGAAGCCCCAGGTTCCATCCTAGCAGCACAGAAACCAGGTATGATGGAGCAGACCTGAAAAGTCAGCATTACTGTGAGGGAGGCAGGAGGAACAAGAGTTCAAGGTCACCCTCAGCTACACAGAGAGTTAAGATCCAAACAAACAAATCCACAAAGAATTCTCCTACCAACCTTATCTGTAAGAGTCCCAAACAGCACCCAAGTTCATCAAGAAGAGAACAGAGAGACAATTGGAAGCATCTCCGCACATGGAATCATAGTCCCCTCATGCTGTCACTGTGATTTACGGTTTAAGTCGGCAGGCATGCGTTCTCTTGTGGGTCTAGAGAGAGGTTAGAAGTCTGGACCAAATTCACTCGGCCACAGCCAAGGCATCATCAAAGCTGGAGGCTCTGGAGGAGAAGCTCTTCCCTTGCCTTTCAGCCGCTCACAGCCTCCTGAAGCCGGTCTCTTCCACCTGCCTACTGTCCTTCCCCAGTCAAATCTCCTCTACCCACTTACTTGGGATTGTGTTTAATATCCCTGTGATTAAGCCGAGCCAATCTTCCCTCCTGTAGGCAGAGACTGCGCTTCCTTTGCCGGCGCTGAGACCCGAATAATCTCACAGAAACTATATTAATTTCAACACTGTTTGGCCTATTAGCTAAGGCTTCTTATTAAGGAACTCTTATATCTTAAATTAACCCATTTCTATTAATCTATGTATCACCACAAGGCCATGACTTACCAGAAAGGTTCTAGAATCTGTCTCCTTCTACAGCTTCATGGCATCTCCTTGACTCTGCCTATTCTTTCTCTATATCTCTGTTCAGATTTCCCACCTGGTTTTATTCTGTCCTGTCATAGCCAGAAGCAACTTATTTATTAACCAATGGTAATAAAACATATTCATAGAATGCAAAGGTGAATCCCACATCATATCTCCTCTTTACTGTCTAAATAAAAAGGAAGGTTTTAACTTTTACATAGTAAAATTACATTTAACAAAACAGGTATCAAGCAGGAATTACAGTTACAATATTTAGTCTATTTGTGTCTGAAAAGTTTTATATCTAGTTTATCTTAATCATAACTAAGGAAAACTATAACTATCTGTCTTCAACTCCATCGAAGACCTCAGAAGAATATAATACTTCCTAAATAAACAGGAAGTGCATTTAAAGCAACTTCCAAAACTCTAGAATTGATAGAGCCATCTTGCTGTCTGGAAAGTCACCTAAAGTTCTTCTGTAATGTTGCAGGCACCCATCTTCAGTCTACAAGCCCATAGTATCTGGAGGACTTTTCAGTGAAGCAGGAAATTTGAAGATCTGTTTTGCCTTTTACTGGCAAAGTTCATCAGTTACTTTCTTCTGTGTCCTGCAGAATACCTGGCATACTCTTTCATGAAGCAGCAACCCTGAAGGACTGTTTCACCTTCTTTAGGCAAGTTTGGCAGTCACTTTTTATGGTTCCTGCATGTCCAGTTCATCCAGCATACCATCAAGCAGTCTAGGCAAGAGCAGTTTCTTGCCCAAATGGCTAGCCTTTTCATACTGAAGGCAAATTCCATGACAAGTTTCTTCAATTCCCATCAACCTCTCTGAACTAATTGGTGCTGCAAGAAGCAGACATATCTCATTGTCAAGAAAAGTCTAAGTTCTTAAAACCTTTCAAATCCCTCCCAAATCCCTTAATGTGACCATGCCTGCAAAGATCCTCAGCAAAGCACATTTCCAGGTTGTGCGGTCAAAACCTGGACATCTTTGGAGTCACCAGCTGACCTCAGGTGTATGCACTGAGGTCTAGGAATAAACAGCATTAGGCTGCTACAACAACACAGGTGACCCTAAAACAGTATGTTGACCTAAAGAAGCCTCTCTCTCTCTCTCTCTCTCTCTCTCTCTCTGTGTGTGTGTGTGTGTGTGTGTGTGTGTGTGTGTGTGTGTGAAAGTTTGAAACAAACCTAGGCTAAATTCATAGATCATGTTTTAAAAAACAGAACACACAGAGAGAAAACCCCAATGCATATCTGTGTGGTTCCATTTATATGAAGATCTGGAATGGGTAAGACCAATCTATGTTGGTAGAATTCACAGTAGGTGTTGTCTGGGACTGGGTGATTGGCCAGAAAGAGACAAGAAAAGTTCTTGGGAGGTGTAGACATATTCTGTCTTGATTCCCTTGGTCAGAGGGTTGCTTACAGGGTTGCACACATTTGTCAAAATTAGAAAGTATATATTACAGCTGTGCATTCCATTGAGCATAAATTGAGGCAAGCGTGAATAATAAAGACAGAGAAAGAGATAGAGACAAGAGGAAAGGAGAAGAAAGGAAGAGGAAGAGAGGAGGCAGAGAAAGATAAAGAGGAGGAGAAACAAGGGGAGGTGGTCAAGGGAAGGGGGGAAAGCCAGTCCAGTGTAGCTGGACAGCTCAGTCATTTCCCACCCTGACCACAGGTGGAGTGCAAACAGAGCAGAGGGACTTAGGACCCAACCTGCTAGAGATCAGTTCTGCCCACTCTCTCCCAGCATTCACAGTCCTCAAAGTCATCAGCCTACCTTAGATAATTTACAAAATGAAGCACCTAACGAGAAACTCAGGATATACAGAATACTTGTCTCCAGAAGTAAGAAAATACCCGTGTGTTTTTATATCAACTATTTCCATTTTAGTCGTCCCTTCTAAATTTTTACATGCTCCTGGATATTTTCTGGATAGATTTGATCATAGTAAAAAAGATCCTTTATCTTCTGCCATTTTCATTGAGAAAACAGGTTCCATTCATAAACATCCCCCTTAATTTCTGAATAGTATTTTACTGAGATGACTGATTTACCATAATTTCCTTAGCTGTCTCCTTCTCTTTGAACATTTAGTCTGTTTTCCCCCTCAATATGCCTCCACCATGAGTTCTAGTTTGGGTTCTGTTGCTACACTGTGATAAAACATTCTTACCAAAAGCAACTTGGGAAAGAAAGGATTTATTCGGTTTGCACTTTCAGATCCCAGTTCATCATTGAGGGAAGTTAAGGAGAAACTCAAAGAGGAACTTGACAGCAGGCTTGCTAGCTAGCTGGCTCTCCCCCAGGCTCAGGTTTACCCAACTTTCTTATGCTCAGAACCACCTGCCTAGGGAATAGTGCCACCCACAGTGAGCTGAGCCTCTACATCAATTAATAACCAAGGCAACCACAACAACAGACATGCCCACAGGCCAACCTGATCTGGGCATTCTCTAATTCAGACTCCCTTCTCAGATGATGCTAGTCTATGTCAAGCTGACAGTTAAAGCTTGCTGTGACACCATGGAAAGATAATAAAATACTAACCGTCTCCACATGCCTTTGCTCTTTCTTGAATGATTTAAGAAGCAAACCTTGCAGCTGGGCAGTGGTGCCCACCTTTAATCCCAGCAGTCAGGAGGCAAAGGCAGGTGAATCTCTTAATTTTAGGTCAGTCTGGTCTACAGAGCAAGTTCCAGGACAGTCAGGGCTACACAGAGAAACCCTGTCTTTAAAAGAAAAAAGTGGGGGATTGCAATAAGAAATCACCAAGAATTCCATAGCTTGTAATTCAGAGCTCGAGACATCCTCAGAACCTCTTGTCTACAGCCCTATTTGTATAAAAGAGGAATCTGAGGCCAGGGCATGTTTGACGTGGCATCAAGTCCCAAACCTGAGAGTCAGACTCTTGTCCTGTGTCACCTTGACAGGAAGTTGAATCTCCCAGGTTAACTGTAAGAGAGATAACCTAGCCAGGTAGGTAGTGGTGGCGCACACCTTTAATCCCAGTACTCAGGAGGCAGAGGCAGGTGGATCTTTGTAAGTTCAAGCCCAGCCTGGTATACAAAATGAGTTACAGGGCTGTTGTATAGAGAAACTTTGTCTCAGAAAACACACACACACACACACACACACACACACACACACACACACAAATTATCTAGACCAGAAAGAACAGCTGGCCATGACAAAACTGGAGTATTAGCATAAGGCTAAGTTCCAAGCTTCCTCTAGTATAATTGGAAAGAGAATCCCTTCATCTGCAAAATGGAAGAATATTCCTTTCTTGGCATCTGTGGGTCTGAATGCTTCGAGGGTATGAAAGTTACCATGAGCAAGTATTGCTTCTGATCTCTCTACATTAACAGAAGGAGTCCCTCTCACAGACAATGCCAAACAGACTAATCTGAAAATAATTTACAGGGTGCATTACACAATGTCCTGGCAATGGATTCACCTTCCTAAGTGTCCTTACCTTAAGACTTGAGTATTTAAATGTTCATCAATTAGAGTGTAGGGTGTGGCTTGGTCTATACATCGTATATGTAGAAAGGAAGGGGCAGGAGTCCCACAACTTACCATGGACGTGTATAGGCAGGAATAACCTAACCGTTTGTTTAGGGGTTTTGTTATTGCCTTTTATTTTTGTTTTGTTTTAAAACAAGGTCCTGTGTAGGTCCACCTCAAAACTTGCTGTGTTGTCAAGGATAGCTTTGAACTTCTAACTGTCTTGCTTTCACCTTCCCAGTGCTGGGAAGGCATTCCTCGGTGTCCCATCTGTGTGTCAAATCCAGCTTGGTAGATAATATGAGGATAAAGACAAATAGGACAGCCATCTCCCAACGGCCCTCAGTAGAACATAGCAGCTTCTATGGCGGACAACAGCTCATAGGTGAATGCTTTACGTAAGCATCGATCAGTTCAGGCTGCACAGCTTTGTGTAAGTATTGATCAATTCAGGAATGAAGCTTCCTGAGCATTTAAGCCAGTTAGGACTGTGGTCAGTCACGGCAGACTGGTGTGTCAATCAGCACAGAGTTATTGTGAGCTGTTGCTTACAGAAGGTAAATTTCATGCAAATGTTTTGCCTCACCTAAGCTCTGGGATGAAATGTATCTTGATTCCTATCCTAGCTTCATTTTTGTTGCTATGACAAATACCCTGAAGGAAAAAAAAACCAACAACATGATAAGGAAGTAAGGATTTATTCGGCCTAATTCCAAACTATATTTCTATCATTTCAGGGAAATCGTGTCTGTCATACCAATCCACTGTCGAGAGCTTGCTGCCCCTCAGCTAGCTTCCTCCTCTCTAATACTGTTCAGGGACGCTGTTTAGGGAACAGTGCTGCCCGCTGTGGGACACGTTCCCCTACATCAATGAACAGTCAAAACATGCCCACAGGCTAACTTGATCCTTAACTCCTCCTTAAGACTCTCTTCCAGACATCCTCGACTTGTGTCAAGTTGACGGTGTCACTAACCGGCACAATTACAATTCCCCAGGACAGACAAAGGTCAAACAAGGTGAATTTTCTGAGGCTCTGGCAAGAAACTAGAAATTTTCCTATCTTTCTCCCTAAAATAAAAGTCGAAGAGTAGTGAGTTGTTGAAAGAATATGTTAAACGTGTGACTTCTGAATGAGTAGGGAGTCATCCAAGAATCAAGATGGAGCTACTGTGTGATCCCAAATTCCTGGGCGTGTATTCAAGAGAAATGATATCCTATGCAAAGGATAGCCATGCTCCCCTGTTCTCTGTGACATTGTCTGCTACAGCCAAGCTGTGGGGTTAACCTGAGTGTCTGTGGTCACCAACACGACAGGCTCGAGGTATACTTGGGAGACAAACCTGGGACTGTCTGCGAGGCTTTATGAAGATGAGGTTAACCAGGCAGGAAGAAGGCTAACCAGCCATACCTTAAATGTGGGTGGCACCGTTCCACAGGCTGGGGTCAGGGACAGAACCAGCCAGAAGGAGAAAGTCAGCTGGCAGAACATCCCTTGCTCGCTGCTCCTGACTGCCCATGCAGCGGAACTGGCTGCTTCCAGCCCCTGCAGCCGTGACTTCCCTGGCATGATGAGCTAACTGTACCCTCAGCCGTGAGCAAAACAAACCTTCCCTTCTTTAAGCTGCTTTTGTAAGAGTATTTTGCCATAGCAACAGGGGGGGAAAAACTAATATAACATCTACCAACAGATACACAAATAAAGACAGCATCGTATGCCTGTGTGGGGGCATGCATACATGGCTATGTGTCTGTAGAACGAAGAAGGAATCCCGACATTTCAAACAACATGGATGAACCTGGAGGTGCACTGGTCCTAAGTGACATAAGCCAGCACTTAGAAGCAAACGGATGATCTCACTGAGGTGCTCAGTCTGGCTGAACTCAGAAGCAGAAAGTGGAATAGCGGTTCTTAGAATCTAGGGCAGGGGGAAGATGGTGATGGGAAAACATTGGTCAGTAGGTGTGGCTTTTCAGCTAGACTCCATAAACGGGTTCTGGAGCACTCACAGCATGGCGGCCGGCTAATGAAGCTGTGTTTTACCAACGCGAAATCTGCTAACAGAGTTGATCTCAGTGTTCTCATCAGCCACACACACACAAAAACATAATCACATGAGGTGAGGAACGTGTTAATTAGCTTTTTAAAATAAATCTCACCTACTTGGCAAGCTCTGAACCCTCTCTTGCTTGAGAGAGCTGCCTGAACTCTGTCTCCTTTTCTGTCATTAGCCTTGCTGCCCCTCTCCTGCCTGGGGCTCCCTTGCTGTGAACTGAGGCTCCATTCAACAGACCTCTTGTGATTTCCTTATTGCAAAATCTGTGGACACTTTCCCTTCCTAGATTAGTTTCCTGGGGCAATTATGATAAATAGCCCCAAGCAGGTTGCTGAAAACAGTCAAAATTTATTCTTGCACAGTGTGGAGGGTGCACAGGTCTGAAGGATGCAGCTCCCCCCATGGTTCTAGATTAGGACCTTCTGGTTGTTGACAACCTCTATGGCAGTCCTTGCTTACAGCCAGAATTCCAATCTCTGCCTCTCTCTTCACAAGGCCTTCTACTTATTTTAATATCCTCTTTTAATATATATCATATATAAATGTATTAGTATTAAATATATATAAAATGTGAGCAGGAACCCGTGTACCTGAGGATGACTTTGAACTAGTGATCCTCTCAAATCTCTACCTCCTAAATGCTGGGGTTATAGGTAGATGCCACCAAAGTTGGGTTTTGCAGTACCTGGGATTAAAGTCAGAGCTTCACGCACGTCAGGTAACCACCTTTCCATCTGAGGCACATTCCCAACCCGTGTGTGAGCCTGTGTCCAACTTCCTAAAAGAACATGGGTCATTAGATGGGGCTCGTCATGGCTTCATGTCCACTTGATTACATCTTGTGATATCATATATATATAGATATATAGATAACTTTGTTTGTTATATACTATAATATGTATAATAGTAATATATGTGGTAATGACCCTTTTCCAGTTAAGGCCACAGATAACCAGGGCTAGTACCTAGAACTATCCTTTGGGGAGACAGCTTGAACCCACAGTTATTTCACGTTGGACTTGACCTGGCAAGCCCCTCTCTGCTTGGCCACCCTGCCCTTCCTCATTAGCTCTAACACTCGCCCATCTTCCTCCCTGGTCTCCTCTCCCTCTACCTACCCTTCTGTCAGAAGCTTCTTAGGGGCTTTTCCTGGGCATGCCCTCTTCTCAATTATCTGAAAACTTCCAGACCACCCTATTGTTAGGGTGTCTCCCAAGAGGACATCCATGGTGATTGGCAGCTTGGTCCCTAGTGAGTGGTGGCAGACATTTAGGACGGGAGAGGAGCTAGTGCATGTCCCTGGGTTACTGTGGAGCACTCTCAGCAGGAAGTCCTCCTGTGTCTCCTTTTCTTCTGCAAGAACATTGCTCTAAAAGAAGTGAGTGAGCTTCCGCCCCCTGTGGCTCACCCTGCTTCCTGGTGCCCCCTGTGATCAGCTCTGCTTAGGCTCCAACCAGCTGCCATGTGCCATGAGGTCCTCACTAGAGCTGAGTCCACACAGGCACCATGCCTTCTGACTGCCAGGAAAGTGAGCCAAATGCACCTCTCCTCTTTCTGCTGTCGGCCACCACTGGCATTTTGTTGTAGGGATACAAAACATGGGTGCAGGAAGGCGGTGAAGTTTTCTGGGAAGCTGCATGCCTCTGTGGCTTTGATTTCCTCTTATAGGCTGGCTCACCTGTAGAGTATATTTGCTCACCAAACATTTAGTTGTGTGACGGTTTATTTTGATTGGCAAGTTGATAGGATTTAATCACTGTATAAACAATTCTCTGGGCACATCTGTGAGAGGTTATCTAGACTAGACCAACGGAGGTGGGAGAACTTAATTAGGGCAGCGCCGTTCAGTGGACTGGGGTCCTAGCTTGAACCATCAGAAGTGCTCATGTCTTTTGTCTTCTGACTATGAGTGAATTCTTATGAGCAGCCTCACACCTGCTGCCATGTCTTCCCTACCATTCGCACCTGCTGCCATGTCTTCCCTGATGTTCACACCTGCTGCCATGTCTTCCCTACCATTCGCACCTGCTGCCAAGTCTTCCCTGATGTTCACACCTGCTGCCATGTCTCCCCTGCCATTCACATCTGCTGCCATGTCTTCCCTGCCTTTCACACCTCCTACCATGTCTTCCCTGCCATTCACACCTCCTACCATGTCTTCCCTGCCATTCACACCTCCTACCATGTCTTCCCTGCCATTCACACCTGATGCCATGTCTTCCCTACCATTCACACCTGCTGCCATGTCTTCCCTACCATTCACACCTGCTGCCATGTCTTCCCTACCATTCACACCTGCTGCCATGTCTTCCCTGCTGTTCACACCTGCTGCCATGTCTTCTCTGCCATGATGGACTTTCCTCCAGTTATGAACTGAAGCAATTCTTCCTTCCTCCAGATGTTTAAATTACCACAGGAGAGATGGTGCACCTAAACACTCAACTTTCATTCCAAACCTGTTCTTCCTTGCCTACCTCCATGAACGGTGCCATCATCCCATGCTCCTAGGATCTACCTCTACTTCTCCTCACAGTCGTCTCTCCACCCTTCCCTGCCAATCACTATCAAGGCCTGCCCACTTTCCCAGACCATTAACAGAACTTCCCATCTGTGCAGAAGCCAGGAGTCTCTATCCCTTTCACAGTGGACTCCTTGGATGTCCTTAAGACCCTAATAAGAAGCAAGTTCACCAACATGGCCTTTGTGTCCCTTCGTGATGCAGCCCTACCTGCCTCCATCTCTCCACATCAAAGCACCCACTTACACTTTGACTCCTGGTCTTTGGGTGTGGGTCTCTCCTTTTAGAGCCTTCTTTCCTGCCCTCCTGTCCGTGATCCAAACTTGTGATTTACAGCCATTCCCTCAACAGATATGTTGAAAACCTGTTTCTCTGTGCCAGGAAATACTGCAGCCACTGAAAATACAGAAGGAAACAAAACAGAAATGACATCTCTAACCTTCAATGCTAATATTTTGGTTGGAGGAGGTAAATACAATATTCAAATAAGCCTGTAACAAGTCTCTCTGTCCCACCAGCCAGCTACCAAAGAACGACTTGGAGACTTATTATTAATTATGAAAGCTTGGCCTTAATTTAGGCTTTCTCCTAACTAGTCCTCCCCCACTTTGGTTTATCGAGGCAGGGTTTCTCTGTAGCTTTGGAGCCTGTCCAGGAACCAGTTCTTGTAAACCAGGCTGGCCTGGAACTCGCAGAGATCCGCCTGTCTCTGCCTCCCAAGTGCTGGGATTAGAAGCGTGCCCCCCCCACCAGGCCTAACTAGTTCTCATAACTTAAATTAACCCATTTCTATTCATCTTCATCCCATCACATACTGCCCATCCTGCTTCTTCCATGTCTCCTGGCGTCTTTCAAGGACCTCGCTTCCTCCCTCTCTGTCCGCTTCCTCCCTCTCTGTCCTCTCTGTCCCCAGAAGTCCCGCATAACCTCTTCCTGCCTAGCTTTTGGCCATTCAGCTCTTTATTAAACCAATTACAGTGACTCAAGGAATATTCCACAACACAAGCCGATCTGTAGAGATACAGACTCTACGGTAAACTAAATTACAAGGGAAGGTAGGCTGTAGAGAAAGGATGGGATGCAAACTATACAGTGATCTAAGTTAGCAGGACAGAGAAAAGGGGCTGTGAAACCTAAGAAGACGTGGTTGGAATATCACACCTCCCCCCAGAGGCCTTCTGGGGCTGTCCCAAGCCCAGGTCAGTGCAGTCTTCATGAGCTTTCGTGGGAGCTCCTCTCCACTCTGACTAGCACTTAGCATGCAAGGGAGTAAGTTCCCTGTTTGTAGATAGAAACTGTAACCGTCGAGTACAGGGACTCAGTCTGTTGTTAAATATGTCCTGCTCCTTAGAGGTGCTTACTATATGCTTGTTGAACAAACACATGAATTGCCATATAAAACTGTACAGTACCTACAGAAATGTGTTAACAAGATACGTTCTCCCCTACTGTCTAGTGTGAGAAAACAAGTATCGTTGATCCTCCCCTCAAATGGGCTTGTCACTGTTAGGGCTTCCCACCCCAGCTCTCACATTTCCACAGGCGGTCAACTCCAAAGTCCGCCACTGCCTTCCTTCCCCATTGTTTATGAAGGCACAAGCCATCCCCTAAGTCATCGCCAACCCCGCTGATGTGGATTCAACTTTCATTGCTGTCTCACGGATTCATCACCCAGAAAGCTTTTACCAACTGTCAGCGCTAACTCAAAATCCCAAAGGGGAGACTTTCTAGAATATTGACGTAGCCACAACACAACTTGCCCACATTTTGACACTGGCGTTCAGAACACTTAATGCCCTCCCCCAAGCACACAGTGAGCGGATCCATTCAGACAACCACCGAGCTGAGACCAACTAAATTACTTCCTTCTCTGGAACCCTGAGCTGATGTTGCTTCTTCCATGTGTTAATTTTACAATGTTGGGTTCCTAAAAGTTGCATGCAGGAACTTGTTAGCAATAGTTAAAATCTCTATACACGCCTGCCCCATGCCTGCCAACTTGTCAGCCCACTGGAACTAAAGAAACCAAGTATGGGACTGAGAGTGCAAGAAAACTAAAATAAATGCTGCCTTTTGCGGTGCAGGGCTGGCCGCTGGGGTGTGCTGAGGACCCCACCAGGGCTGCCTGGTGCTACAGGCTTCGGAAGCTTGAGCCCAGCAGCGCTCTGCTCCGGCAGTGAGGCGAGGCTAGCAGCAGAAGGATCGGGCCAGAACGTGGTAGTTTTCCACTTGAGGCTCAGGGTTCTTACCCTCTTTGGCTCTTTGTCACCGGACTCCATGAAAACACCCACTGCAAGGAACTAAACGCTTGCTCATGCCGCCCACCAACCAAATGGCATGTGAGGGGGGTTACAAGTTCACATACTCGGCCCCTTTGTTTTCTCCATGAGCACCTCAGAACAAGCCAAACTGCCGTTCCACGGCTCTCATGCTGATGGCTTCCTTCCAACCTCATCCTCAGGTTCTCAGGCTGAGAGGCAGAGAGTAGGGTGTCCGACAGGGTAGGGAGTAGAATCAACGATCTGGGAGAAGAGCAGTTTGTGAAATGAGCAAAAGTCGGTCTGGACACTTTGCACCCTTCAGCCTCCCAGCAACAGAATCGGAGCCACAAAGAACAAATCTGCTTGTTTCTTGGGGGGGTGGGGGTGGCAAATGCTTTCCCAGAGAATAGGAACTCCTGCATCTCAGTGCTGCTCCTAAGTGCAGCCTGAATTCTACTCCCATCTGACAGGGCCTCTAGAAGCTTCCATTTCTCTCCATTCTTCTCCATTTTTCCAATTCAAAAGATTCAAACGGTCGGTCACCTTTGGAGGGTGGGGTTTTTAACCAGTACAATGACTTGCAATACAGAACAGAGAGAAAAGAGAGACATTTTCTGTAATAGTCGTTCCTTTCCGCGTCTGAGAAATGTGGAAATATCTCACTTAGAAATAAAAGCTGTGCAGTTGTCTAAGATACACGCAACCAAGATGGGAGAGACAAGGCACACTTGAAAGCCAACTACAGAGGGGAAATGGCGCCTTCGTGGTAATCGCTACTGTTCCTTTTTAGAAATGTCTCTAGGGGACATTTGAGACAGGGTCTCTCTACACAGTTCTGACCGCCCTGGAACTCACTATAGACCTACCTGTTCTCAGACTCACAGAGATTCACCTGCCTCTGCCTCCCAAGTGCTGGGATTAAAGGCATGCACGATCATGGCATTGAATAAAAGCAAAATATTTTAGGTTATATGTGCTTTTTCCAGAAAGGTATCGGTTTGCTTGGCCTCAGTTGTTACAAGCAAAAGAAAAAAAGAAGAATTCCAGGAACTAACTTGCTTTGTGGAGCTAACCCAGAGTGCTGTGCTGAGCCATCTTCCTCACAGGTGGGGAGCAGGGGGTGTGGTCACAGAATGCCTCTGAGTTAGTATTTGACTCAGATAGGAACAGGACCCTCTCCTGTGATGTCATCAGTTTCTCTCTCTTGAGTTTCTTCATCTGTAGAATGAGACTATAGCCAGCCCTCCATATTCACAGGATCCAACCAACCATTGCTTGAAAGATTTTTTTTTTGAAGTAGCATTATGATAGGGCTGGAGGATGGCTCAGTCTGTAATAGCATGTAATGCTTTTGCAGAGGGCCAGAATTTGGTTCCCAGTGTCCATGTCCGGTGACTCACAACTTCATCTTACTCCAGCTCCAAGGGATATGACACCCTCTTCTGGCACCTGCATTTGCACACACACACACACACACACACACACACACACACACACACACAAATCTTTAGAAATCAGCATGGGGTGGAGAGATGGTTCAGTGGCTGAAGAGCTTCTATGCTGATAATCTGATGTCATGTCCCCGGAACCCAAGGAAGTCTGATGCGGGACACATGTCTGCAGTCACTGCACTCATGCAGGAGGATGGGAGGTGGAGGCAGGAGAAGCTCTGGAATAATCCTGGTTTATGTAGCAGTAAACAGTGACAAGCCATTTCTCAGACAAGGTAGCAGTAAAGGACCAGCACCCACAGTGTCCTCTGCTGTCCCCACAGGGGTTGTGGCATGTGCGCACCCACGTTCACACACACAGACCCAGTTAGTGTGTACACCCCAAAAAGTGCATCTGTATTGACTATGTGCAAATTTTTCTAGTTCTTCTCCTTTAATCGATGTGATATGGTAACCACCCACACAGCATTTACATCATTTTAGATATTGAAAGTAATGTAAAGACAATTTAAGATCCACAGGGAAAGGGTGTCAGGTTTCAAGCACATTCATTCCTGGACTTTGACATCTGTGCTGTGGGGACATTGGGGTGCTGAAACTCAACCTGTGTACATGCTAGAAGTGTGCAATACAGTTACAGTAATATTGCACCCATCGCAAGGCTATGGAGGGTAAAATGGCTAGTGGGTACCTTTTTCAGCCAGTCTGAAAGGAGACCACCATGATGACCATGTGGGACATCTAGAAAACCAGTTGACAGCAAACACAGTGTTTCCCTACTGGTTTCAAGCCCTGCCACCAAGGATGGACATTCACTGCGTACTCAAACCCAGAGAGTCACAATATTGACTCTCTTGGTATTGGATCACATGGCGCAGTTCTCAGGCTCAAGAGAAGATGCTAGAAACTGACTTGCTCACCTGAGGCCAGGGACAGAGCACAGCACAGATCAGAAGTCAAAGCAACTTTCTAAATCAGGGGTGTGGCAACTCTTTCTGTAGAAGGCCACACAGGAGCTGTTTTGAGCTTTGTGATTCAGACAGTTTCTGCTTTGCTACTTAACTCCGCTGCAAAGTCAGCCTTAGACAGCACATGAACCAGTAACCATAGCTGTTTCCGATAAAGCTCTATTTCCAATACAAGCAGGGGGTCAGATTTGGTCTGTAGGCTATACTCTGCTGGTTCTTTAAGTATTAGGAAGGGTTTTCCAGAGAAACAGACATCTGTCTGTGTCTGTCCTTCCATCCATTCATCCACCTATCTGTGGGTGTATTTGCAATAAAAGTAAATTTATTATATAGCCTTAAATGATAGCATTTTGATAGTTCCAGAATGGCCATGTACCTGTTGCCGAGTCTGAGCCCCCGGCAGCTGCTCCGTGCAGAAGGCTGGATGCTTCAGCAGTTCCCGTCTAGCACTGAAGGGTCTGGCCCTCCCTGGAAGGTCTCTGGGATTGAGTCCATGCTGGAAGGTGGCAAAGCTGAAGACTGGTGGCGGCAGAGGGTGGCGGCGGCAGCGGCAGACTCACTTGGAAGTGAAGGCGGGCAGAGCACATTGCTTTTTCCTCGGACCTTTTTGTGCCTGGGAAAGTCGCTAGACAGTTCTGCCCATTCGGAGGTGACTTCTTCCCCTGAGGCTGATCGTCTTCGGAAATATGTCACAGACATGGCAGGGGTGTGTCTCCTTGGTGATTCTAAAACCTATGAAGCTCACAACCAACCAGCACCCCCAATTATGCTGATAAGCATAAACTGGGCTTTTTGTGTGTAGCAGGCAGTAGTCTAGCTTCCTAGGGATACAGCTATAAACACAATAAAGCCCTCATCATCCAAGCTCCCACGCTATTAGGGCCCACACTGCTGAAGCTAATTGAAGATAATTTTAAAGTGATCTTTTGGGTGATGTATATCTAGGGTTGGAGTAGGCTACGGACAGAGTTATCTGTTGTATGTTGCAGCAGGTTGTTGGCAACCTTCATGAGACTGTCTCTGTGGTACAATAGGGACCAGGCACTGGCCTGGAGAAAGTCAGTGCGCGAGGGGCGAGACGGAGGGGTCCGAGGCCGGGCCATAGCGTGGAGAGGCAGAGGGTGGCCGGGCAGGTGCATGGAGAACGGGAAGAGGTGACATCCTAGCAGGATGAGAGGACACGGGTCCCAGGGCCCAGCAGAGCCAACCCCCCTCAACAAGGAGCAAGAAAAGGAAGGAAGACAGATCAAAGGGGTGCGGCTGGGGGAAAATGAAACCATTCTCTAGTGAATGCTCCCACTTCCTCCCTAGACCCAGAAATGATGTCATCAAATGGGAATGAGGAGGGGAAGACGGTCCAAGGAAAAGCAGGGACTTTTGAAATGGCCATCTTGGGGACCAGGAAAGTTTCTTAGCCTGGCCAGTCTAGAGAGGGGTTCTCAGATGAGATTCTGCCTCAGGAGCATCAGGCACCTCAGAGACATGAATCAAAAGATCCCTGCTCACTTGCACACCTGTCCAATTCCCCCTTCCCCCATCACCATCTGCATGCCCAATGCGTGGTTTTCCTACAATGAGTACAGGCATCCACCTCTGATAAGAGTCTGGCCATCTGAAGCTGGCCCTGCGCAGGTCCACTTGACTTTGGGTGGCCTTAAACTTTTCAGTGACACAGAAGTTTGAGTTCTACAATAGTCAGTGTCTAAGATAGCAGTTTCAGCTCCTGAACATACCTGCGTACTGAACATACCTGTGTATTGAACATGCTTGCATACTGAACATGCCTGTGTACTGAACATGCCCCTGTGCTGAACATGCCAGTGTACTGAATATACCTGTGTACTGAACATGCCTGTCTGCTGAACGTGCCTGTGTGCTGAACATGCCCCTGTGCTGAACATGCCAGTGTACTGAATATGCCTGCATACTGAACATGTCTGTCTGCTGAACATGCCTGTGTGCTGAACATGCCCGTGTGCTGAACATGCCTGTGTACTGAATATGCCTGCATACTGAACAGGCCTGTGTGCTGAACATGTCTGTGTGCTGAACATCCATATGGAAGGCTATCCAGACGTGCACTCTCATCCATCCAGTCTTTAGCATGTGTCAGGCGCTGTGCTGAGGGCATGTTCTTTCAAGGTCTCCTTAACACACAGTGGTTAGTATTCTTACTCCCGCCATATCCCAGCTGCAGCATTTCAGCTAAGACAAGCAAAACAGTAGGCTCAAGGTCACACAGCAAGATCTACCACTGGTCTTCAGACCTTGCAGTCCACACTCTTGATTGTTATTAGCACACATACGTGCGTATGCACACACACACACACACACACACACACACATGCGCGTGCGCGAGTACTCTGGCTCATGCTATAGAAGCTCTCAAAGTACAGACTTCGGCAAACGAAGGCCTTCGTGTTCCTCATCTAAAGAAGTGGAGTGGCGAGCCTCCGCCGTCGGGGGCTCCTACAGTGGCTGCACACCATCCAGGCCTTGTTTCCTTCAGTCTCGGCTTCCCTCCTCCTAACTTGCAGCCTTGCCTCGCTCACAGGCAGCTCACGACTATGAAACAGCGGGTCTACCTCCAGCAGAGTCAGCATTTCAGTTAGGAGAAAGGAGGGACAGAGAACAAGGGATGCATGCTAACTTCTCACTCCCTCTCCCCTTAACACACACTCCTCTCTGCCCCTAACTCAAACACCCCAACACACACCCCCAACACACACCCCCAACACACATCCCCAACACACACTTCCAACACACCCCAACACACATCCCCAACACACATCCCCAACACACACACCCAACATACATACCCAACACACACTCCCAACACACACACACCAACACACACCTCCAACACACTCCCAACACCCCCCCAACACACACCTCCCCACCCCTAACACAAACGCCCCAACACACACCCAAACACACATACCCAACACACACCTCCAACACACTCCCAACACACATTCCCAACACATACTCCCAACACACACACCCAACACACACTCCCAACACACATTCCTCCCCACCCCTAACACAAACACCCCAACACACACCCCCAACATGCACTCCCAACACATACCCCAACATACACCCCAACACACACTTCCAATACACACTCTTCTTCACCCCTAACACAAACACCCCAACACACACCCCAACACACACCCCCAACACACACCCCCAACACACACTCCCAACACACACTCCCAACACACACACCCAACACACACTCCTCCCCGCCCCTAACATAAACACCCCAACACACACCCCCAACATGCACTCCCAACACACCCTAACAAACACTCCCAACACACACTCCTAACAAACACTCCCAACACACACTCCTCCCCGCCCCTAACACAAACACCCCAACACACACCCCAACAAACACTCCTCCCCGCCCCTAACACAAACACCCAATACACACCTCCAACACACTCCCAACACACACCCCCAACACTCACTCTCAACACACACTCCTCTCCGCCCCTAACACAAACACCCCAACACACACTCCAACACACACTCCCAACACACACCCCCAACAAACACTCCTCCCTGCTCCTAACACACACCCCCTACACACACCCCCAACACACACTCCCCTCTCCTGTTTTAAGGAGCTTTCCTGGAAACCACATTTAGCACCACCTGCTTGAGTCTCATTGGCCAGAACCACAGAGTCACCTCTGACTGTAAGGAAGACCAGAAACAGCTTCGTAACTACCCTACAGAATGCTTTAAGATTAGAAGAGCCATTGGCTATGGGCAGAGCTTAGTGGCAGTCCTCACCTGACATGCACTAGGCCCTAAGTTTCGGCTTTAGGATTACAAAATAAACTAATAATGAGGAGGAGGAGAAGGAGGAGAGAAGGGAATGGGAACAGGAAGGCTCAGAGACATCATCAGAATATTCATGGAGGCGGGAAGTATGGTGAGTGGAGCTCCTTTGACTTCTGAAGGAAACACCTGGCCTCTTTAGAATGACCCAGCCACCCCCAGGAGAGCAATGGTCTAAGCAGGCCCTCATCCTGCAGTGAAGTGAAGCACTCGCCAAGAGCCTGGGATTCACCCATCTGTCAGGACATGTCTTCACTGTGGAGAGCAAGGGTAGGATTTACAGGGCCATGGTTGTTCATTTTGAATTTAAAAAAAAAACTCAGGTATGAGTGGGGCACAATGCTGGGTGCATCTCTGAGGCCATTTCCAGTCGGGATTTACTGAGGATGGGAGACTCAGGTCATCCCAGTGGTCTGGAGGCCAAGGCAGCACAAAAGAGGAACCGGACAAAGCCAGATGAGTGAGTGCCTGTTTCCGTGTCTCTCTCTGCTCCTTCACCTGCCCAGATGCCGTCCCCACGGCTCTGCACTGGACTCCTAGCCATAAGATGAAGTACAGTCTTCTTCCGTCAGGCTTCCTACCGGGCCTGCTGTCGCGGCAGTGAGAAAAGTAAGTACTGCAGCTTCTATTGGAACAAGATGCTCTTAGTCGCTGCCCACACAAGTCCAGGAAGCCACCTAGTGTGCTCCGGTGAAGACTCCGTGGGAAGAAGGAGTATAGAACTTCAAGAGTGTCCGGGTCTGATCTTTTCCCGGGAATGGGGTTCTTCTAGACTGCCTTTCCTTTGGCAAGTCACCCATGCCCAGACAGCCACCATTTATCAGGGGTCAATGACCTTAACTACTCCCATATTTTAGTGAGCTACTAATTTAGAGCAATTTTAGGTTTGCAGGAACCTCCCCTCTGCTCCCGCCATGAGTGCCCTCATTATTCTGCTCCACCATTAACCCTCTGCAAGGGTGTAGAGCCTGTGCTAGCATTAAGGAGCAAGCATTGATATTTTATCATGAACTGAAGTCTGCAGTTTACATCAGGGCTCACACTTGTGTTATGTCTCCTGGGGTCTTGGAGAAAAGTACAATGACGTGTCCACTCTCGTGGCATCCGAGTGTCACAGTCTCTGCACCTGCCTCTCCTTCGCACCCTCTCTTATCCTGAAGCTCTGGCAACCACTGAATTTTTAAAATTGCTTTTAGATTCATTCATTTGACTGTCTTATGTGTATAAGTGTTTCCTGTCTCCAACAGCTGAGTAGATAAATAAACTGTACATGTGCCTGGAGAGGTCAGAAGAGGATGTTGGAACCCCCGGATCTGGAGTTACCTGTAGTTCAGAGCCACCATGTGTGCTGGGAATCAAACCCAGGTCCTCTGCAAGAGCAACAAGTGCTCTTAACCATGGAGTCGACTCTCCAGCCCCCACTGATCTTTTTCAAGTGCCAATAGATTGTTTTCTCCAGGACATGACACAACCATGTCACACAGTGTATAGCTCTTTCTTACTGGCTTCTTCTGCTTAGCAACGTACACTCATGGTTCCTCCATGACCTTCTGTGACTTGGTCGTTTTTGTTGTTTGTCATTGAATATTGATGCACGTACTACAGTTCATTTACCCGCTCACCTGCTAGAGAGCGCTCAAGAAGTTAGGAACAGCGCTATTCTAAACATTTACAGGGCCATTGAAGTATGAATGCACATTTTTGGTTCATTTGGGCAAACACAAAGGTGCATGTTGTTGGGTTCTGCGGTATGCTCTATAAAAAGGTGCATGTTGTTGGGTTCTGTGGTACGCACTATAAAAAGTGGTTCCATGTTCCAGTTGCTTTGCTGCTGTGGGCTTTTCATGTTGTCAGTTTTGGGGGGATCTTAGCCACTTTAGAATATTTTAAAGTTCTTTTAGTCAACAAACATTTACCTCAGACATATAGTGTAATAGACCAGAGAGTCCTGTAGCACGAATCATAAAACCCGTGGGAGATATTGGGGTTCAAGATGAAGATCAGAAAAGCAAAACAGCCAAGCCACTCGAGACCTTACCTCTACCAAGGCTCAGACAAGCAAAGGGATGATCCTGTCCTCAGACTGACTGCAGACTGCAATGCTCTCCACCAAACCTCAGACTGCCATTGGCTCTTGACTCCCCCTGCCTTGTATACTTTTCTGCCATATCACTCCTGTCTGCACCTCCCTAATGTGGGATTAAAGGCTGGGAGCACCTTTGTATGAGTTCTATTTCTCTTTTAGAAAGATTCAATCAACTTTGTGTAGCCAAGGGTGGCCTTGAGTCCTGGGAGTAAAGGTGTGTGCCACCACTCCCTGGCCTCGAGTGGCTTAGCTCTGCACTGTTATCCACAGGCAAGCTTTATTCATTAAAACACAAATAAAATATCACCACAGAGTCCATATTGAACTTGTTGATCATGGAAATAGTACTCCCCTCAAAGAACAAAAGAGAGAGTTTGTTCTGGAGCCACCTGTGAGTGACCGTAGGCCAGGGACATGGATTTAGACTTCTCTGAGTACCACATTCCCCACAAAAAATTAAGAAAAAAGGGACATGAATTTGAGAAGGCACAGACTGGGGGACATGGAAAGGGTTGGGAACAGAAGGAAGAGAAAGGCAGAAATGATACAATGACATTTTAATTAAAAATTAAAAATTGAGATCTTTCTATGCCACCTTTTAGGCAGTCGGTTGTGTCAAGGTAACACTGAAGGTCTCCTTCCCAGTCACCGGCTGTCTGAAACTCACTGATGTGGATGATGACCACAAACTTCACACTGTCAGTGAGAAACCATGGCCACAGAAGAGCCTCGGAGGCTCTGGGTGAAGACCAGAATGAATTATGGTCCCAATCCGTGTTGGAAACAGTAATGCTTTTCTGTGAAGCAAGGGGTCTTGACCCGTGGCAGAATGTGCCTGCTGCTGAGTGAGGGGTATGATGTCATAGACCGAGAGCTGGAGAGAGAAGGGCAAGGCTGCGTGGGGTGCATTGTGGGCGCCCACCTGTGTGTTCTCGGTTTGGTTATTATGAAAAGAGGTGAGAAGGTACTCCTGAACTAACAGATCCTATTGTGCCTCAGCCTTAGTACCTCAAAGCTGACAGAACCTGAAAATGTTCTAACCTCTTCAAAGATGATGATGTCCTGAAGACACACACATTGACAACAGCTGTGGACAAGCCAAAGTGAACAAGGAAAATCTTAGCTGGCCCCACCCTAGACAAAGGGCTATAGGCAAGGAATGGCTGACTTCTGAGAGATGAAGACCCAGCCGTCTCCAGGGATGGCTCCAATGACAGGAGTCATTACCGAGTGCCAAGGAGTCAGCCCTAAACACATGTGCATGTGAGCATCACTAAATAGACTCAGCAGCGGGAGTCCGTGTGTGTGCGTGCCCGTGTGTGTGTGTGTGTGTGTGTGTGTGTGTGTGTGTGTGTGTGTTAAGATTAATAAAGAAGAGACCCTGAAGTTAGGAGGGACGAGGAGCACAGGAGGAGTTGGATCTGGAGAGGGAGGAGTAGAAACGACTTAGATACAGTACTCATGTATGAAGTTCTCAAAGAAGAAATACTGAGCGGTGGTGGCACTCTCCTTTAATCCCAGCACTCGGGAGGCAGAGGCAGGCAGATCTCTGTGAGTTCAAGGCCAGCTTGGTCTACAGAGTAAGTTCCAGGACAGTCAGGGCTATACAGAGAAACCCTACCTTGAAAAAAATTTCATTTCAACCTAATATAAGCAGCTTGTCCCAGTCAAGTTTACCAGAGAACCATCAACATTCTATTCCCAATGGAACTCTAGCATCAGTTTCCTTTCTGCAACCAACATCATTCTAGATGCAAATATAGGCAAATTCTGAAAAATATGTCCTTTGGGGTCCAAGTACTGAGATCCCCTTAGGCAATAACAAGCTCAGAGAAGTGGGAATGTACACGTGTGCATGTTATAGCGTGAAACTCAAGTAGTGACCTTCCCTAACCTGGTCTCTTCAGTTGAGAACTGTGAAGGACTCAGGGAGATGGTTCTGTCAGCAAGGTGTTCGTTGGCAGCCATGAAGACTTGAATGTAATCCCCAGAGCCCATGTGAAAAGGCTGGACATAAACCCAGCACTGGAGAAGCAGACAGATGGGTCCCTGGGGCTCACCGACCAGCCAGCCGAGTTCCAGGCTAGTAGAGATCCTATCTCAAAAAAGAAATAAGGTGGACAGGATCCTAAGGAACAATTCTAGAAGTGGAGGTAACAATTCTAGAAGTAGACGTTGACTTCTGGCCTATACGTGTGCACATGTACACACACACATGAGCATGCACACACACACAACTGACTTCAGAGAAATAAGAAAGGATGACTAAATGGCTTTGTTCTTTTTATCAACATGTTGGAATAACTCTCATGAAAGAACAAATTCTTCCCACCAAAGATCCACGGAAACAACTTCTTAGGACTGCTGTTGTCAAGCAAATCTCTCATCTCCAAAGGGACGAGATATTCGTATCAAAAGCAAAGGCCCAGCATGGTCCTCATCTTTTGTGGTTCAATGTTTTCCTAAAATGAGCACACAGCTAAATATATCTCCATGCACACCAGCAAAGAAGCCTGTCTTAACAAACACAAGTAGGAAAGAGAGAGAGGGAGAGAGAGAGAGAGAGAGAGAGAACAGTGGGGTGCATCTGCGTTTGCTAGATACGATATGATCCACACCGTTGATCTGGTTCCCATGTATTTGTTAATAATCTGCAGTGGAAACACATTTCTTCTGCTTCTGGTTGAGAAATGGAAAGTCTCTGAACAATGCCTTGTAAAATGAGCCACCACTCAGAAGACACAGTCCAACCCTTGATCAAAATTATATATTTTACCTTAAAGCAAACGTCACTTTTAATGTGAAGGGTGTTACCAGTTATACAGTAGAGTACCTGTTTGAGAGTCAAGATCAAAGCACTGCTGCCCCGGTCTGTACACAGAGGCTCCTGGGTGCTTCTGCTCAGGTGACACTGTAGGGTGACCTGAAACCCCTCTGGGACTTTAACTTTGCACCCTCGTCCAAGGAGAGGAAGTCATTGGAAGAGCAAATGCCTTATCCTCCCCAGCCAGGACTCTGAAGAGATCTGTAAAGGGTTTTACAAAGTGGCACCCTACCTCAGGCCACAGCCAGAGACATCTTCCTGCTTGGTGCCTGGACAAGGTTTGAAAGTCAGGGCCAAGTGTGGAATGGGTTTCTGAAAGCCAATATTGGAAGCCTTGTGATTGAGGTCTGCCAAATCCTGTGTCCGGAATATCTAGTTCCTTCCGCATGCAATGCGGTGGTTGTTTAATGAGAAAACACAGCTCTGAAAAGTGAGACGGCCCAGGCGTTATTCATATTCATGAAAACAGAAACGGATCCCCCAGAAATACAGATGCCTCCTGGCATCAGCATCTCACCTTTTTCCTGAAGTTATTTATCAAAACGTGGAAGCTGCTTCACAAGGGCCTATCACGTGGCTGCATCTCCCTGGCCACTTGCCGCTTTCTTCCAGTCCAGCCTGATGCTAGGCACCAAGGGGGGTGGCCATGGGGGAGACAAATCAAACAAAACCTTTTAAAAACAAGACTCTGGCTTAGACTTTCCCAGCGCGTGGAAGTGACTAGGCATCTTATTTTCCTCAATGAAAAGGCTGGTTTGTGTCACTCCTGGATGCTACGACCTAACTGCAGCAGAAACGTGGAGAAAGACTTCCTTGTTTGTCTGTATTTTATATTGCCGCTGGCAGCCCTGCTTGTAGGATTTGGGTAGTGATTGCTGTGTCCACTTCAGGATGGGCCAACCTGTAAAACTCCTCTCTGAGTTGACCCATCTCGGGCAGCTCAGAAGTCAACAGCAACACACGGGAAATTAAAATCCATCGGCATGATGACGATGGTCCATCCCACTGGATACTCTAGGAAGGGAATCACAGTTAACCTGCTGTAGTTTGGATCCTGAAGATTTCCCCCAAGGCCCATGTGGTTAAGCTTGTGTTTCCAGCCTGTAGTTTCTATTAAGTGGTAGACCCTTTGTGAGGTGGGCCAGCGGGAAGAAGTTAGGCCACTGGAGATGTATATGCCTTTGAAGGGGTTTTAGGAGTCTGATTTCTCCTCCTCCTCTCCATCACACGTCCCAGTTGCCACGAAGTATGTAGCTTCATCTACCAGGCACTGCCCAACGTGATGTGCTATCATGCCATAGACCCAAAGAAGCAAGGTCGGGCAGTCAGGGACAGAAACCATGGCCGAAATAAACTTCCCCCTTTCAACTGAATCTCTCAGGTATTTATCTCAGTGGTGGGAACTTAAACATGTAATCCAAACTGCACAAATCCCATGGACTTGTCTGTAGCATGATTAATAAGAACCCAGATACAGAAATTGGGGTTCAAGCTGAAAGTCAGAAAAGCAAAACAGCCAGCCACTAACTCTTACCTCTACCTCAGTCCAAAATGGTGATCCTGCCTCCAGGAATCTCAGAATGAGACTGTGTGTGAGAGCTGTCTCCTCCTGTTTTACAATCCTCTCTAGTGCTGAGATTAAAGGTGTGCACCACTATTGCCCTGTTTCTATGGCAACTAGTGTGTCTACTGGGATTAAAGGTGTGTGTCACCACTGCCTGGTCTGTAAGGCTGACCAGTGGGGCTGTTTTACTCTCTGATCTTCAGGCAAGCTCTATTATTAAAATACAAATGAAATATCACTACACTGATCTTTTTATGTGTTTCTGTGGGTTTTTTTCCACCAAACATCTAACATTTTCCCACACACACAGAACCTCTGAGGAACCGTAGGGAACCATTCATGGTGACTAAGTTCAAGCGATCAGCTGGGCAGCACTAAAGGACACCAGGTGGCTGACAAAACATTATTCCTGGGTGTGTTTGAGAGGATGTGAGCATTAGATTCTGCAGGCCAGGACTGGAGATCATCCTCAGGGTGGAGGAGTGGTCCATATGCTGAGGGCCTGGAGAGAACGCGATGGCGGAGGGAAGGGCAAGTTCTACTCTCCTCTTGCACTAAGTCTTTCAGAGTCTGCTCTTGAACGTTGGAGCTCCTGGTTCTCAAACCTTTAGACTCTGGAATTTACACCAATTGAACTCATGCCTTTTAGAGTTGAAGAAAATTATATCACCAGTTTTCCAGGTCCTCAGCTTACAGACTATGGAACTTCCTGGCCTCCGTACTTGTGTGAGCCAATTCCCATCTTATATAGACTATAGAATATAGATACACAGATAGAGAGACTATAGAATATAGATACACAGTTAGAGAGACTATAGAATATAGATACACAGTTAGAGAGACTATAGAATATAGATACACAGTTAGAGAGTCTATAGAATATAGATACACAGTTAGAGAGACTATAGAATATAGATACACAGTTAGAGAGACTATAGATTATAGATACATAGTTAGAGAGACTATAGATTATAGATACATAGTTAGAGAGACTATAGAATATAGATACACAGTTAGAGAGACTATAGATTATAGATACACAGTTAGAGAGACTATAGAATATAGATACACAGTTAGAGAGACTATAGAATATAAATACACAGTTAGAGAGACTATAGAATATAGATACACAGTTAGAGAGACTATAGATTATAGATACACAGTTAGAGAGACTATAGATTATAGATACACAGTTAGAGAGACTATAGATTATAGATACACAGTTAGAGAGACTATAGATTAGAGATACACAGTTAGAGAGACTATAGATTAGAGATACACAGTTAGAGAGACTATAGATTAGAGATACACAGTTAGAGAGACTATAGAATATAGATACACAGTTAGAGAGACTATAGAATATAGATACACAGTTAGAGACTATAGAATATAGATACACAGTTAGAGACTATAGAATATAGATACACAGGCTGTGGCTTCCTCTGCAGATTCCAGATGTGACATCTTCAGCGAGCACAGAAACACAAGCGTGTTTGAAACACAGGCATGTTTGAACTCCGTCTCTCTACAGGACCCTAACCGATGCAGCAGGATTGCTAAGTGTGGTGCTCACTTAGCTCCAGTTCCCGTTAAGATGGACAACTACACAATCCACCACCCTCCCAGTCCAAACCCAGTTACCAAAGGCAAAGTCTAAGTGCCCTAGAAGAGCAGGTGTGTGTGCATGTGGAGATGATGGAGGTGGGGGTACAGCCTAGGAGAGCAGGTGTGTGTGTGTGGAGATGGTGGAGGTGGGGTACAGCCTAGGAGAGCAGGTGTGTGTGCGCGTGGAGATGGTGGAGGTGGGGTACAGCCTAGGAGAGCAGGTGTGTGTGCACACGGAGATGGTGGAGGTGGGGGTACAGCCTAGGAGAGCAGGTGTGTGTGCGCGTGGAGATGGTGGAGGTGGGGGTACAGCCTTGTGCACCGGCATGCGGAATTGCTTCAGAGAACTGCGTAGAAAATTCATCTTGAGTTCTGTTTCCTTTCCCACCGTCCTTTTGAGGCAAGGGACACCATTTCCTTTCCTTTGGAATTTTTCAATAATGCCCCCAAGCCATCATTGCAACCGTAAAATCAAGAGCGTCCAGAATTGCAGGGCACATGGCAGGGCATGAGAGGGGGTTGAGGAGCCTCGGGTTGCTCTGCATCATCCAGGGTTGGTGGGCGACACCCTATGCTTGTGGGGTATCTGTGCCCTACAGTAGCCTCAGAAAGAAACGGCCCCGACGAGTGTGGTGGGTGAGGAGCCAGACTTTGTCCTGCAGGAAAGTCTTTACGACACTAGTGGAGACTTCGAAGAGCCCTGTGAACTTGACTAGAAAGTTCAGCGAGTCACTTCTGAGATCAGATACGCAGCCCCTGATCAGAGGACGCCCCGTGGAATCTCGGTCTGCAGGAGAGGAGGGGCAGAGGAATCAGGAGGAAGCGATGCTCCGCTCAGAGCAACTGATGGGAGCAACCCTTAACCTTGGGGAAGCAGGCTAGCTTGTTGCGCCAAAGCCCTGTTTGTTTTCAGATCAGATCGGAAGTAGGAGAACACCACCGTAAAATAACTAGGTTCTGAAGGCGACGCGATGACTGGGAGGCAGGAGATCGGCTTGGGCGCGGCGCTGAAGATCAGCCCGCATGAGGAGAACAGTAGATGGGGGGATGACTCAGACAAGGAAACATTTCAGTGTCACCTGGCTGCGTGCTACCAATGCCTTGGAGCTCCTGCAGAGGACCACCACTCAGGGAGAGATCTCGTGGGAGGAGATGCTTGGAATCTGGAAGTATGGACAGATGTATGGAGTGAAAAAGTACCGGGTCAAAGGTTGAATCATGGCTCCCTTCTGTGTGTTTCCTAAGCTACCTAGTATACGTCATCCATCAGAAGGGAGGGTTGAGGCTGGAGAGAAGTAAGCACTTCCCTTCTGGTCCAAGAGCTGCTCAGCAAAACCCCACTGAGCGCATTTCTCTCCTGGAACTTCTGCCACCTACACCACTTCAGTTAAATCCTCTCTACCCGCGTTTCCATCTCCAAATCCTTCCAGAGCATTCTTTTCTTTTTAAATACAGGTTTATACCACACAGCTCTATGTAGACCAGGCTGTCCTCAGATTCACAGAGATCTGCCTGGCTATGCCTCCTGAATGCCCCGGCGCAGACAGAAATGCTTCCTGAGTCCTCCCCTAAGCTCCATCTCCCATGCCAGAAAGTTGCACCAATTCTGCTTCATGTCCGAGAAAGCAACAGTCACATAAGCTCCCCAGAGCCACTCAGAGGACAGAGACAGGTCCATTACAATTAAACTGGGCTCTTGCAAACACAAGTGAGAGCCACCAAGTCAGCGTATCAGCCCAGGGCAGCATCCAGGTCACCTCTATGACTTTGGGAGATGCTTTTGTGTTTCCCTCACACATCTTGGTACGCAGCATATCCAGAAATGGTGGCAGGGCAGGAAATTTCCCTTAAGGGATTCTGATGCTGCCAAAACTAGTCTGGAGGCTATAAGATCCAAGAGACATTTTGGAGGTTCGGGTTCAGCAAATAAAGTTAAAAAGAAGTGCAAGAATAAACCAAGAATATTACATCTGTAATACTGGGGAAATAGAAACAAGAGAATCAGGAGTTCACAGTCATCTTTAGCTCATAGTGACTTCAAGTCCAGCCTGAGCTCCATGAAAGTCTCCCTCTCTGTCTCTCTATCTCTCAATCTCTGTCTCTGTCTTTCTCTGTCTCTGTCTCTCTGTCTCTCTCTCACACTCTCTCTTCCTATCTGGAGAGACGGCTCAGCAGTTAAAGCATGTTGCTCTTGTAAGACCGAGGCTTGGTTCTCAGCACCCACATGGCCACTCACAGCATCTGTGACCCCAGCTCCTGGGGAATCTGATGCCCTCTTCTGGCCTCTGTGGGCACTGCATGCACATGGTACATATTCACAATCAAACAAAATAAATACCCATATAAAAATAAGTATTTTAAAAAATATAACACACACACACACACACACTTTTGTCTTCATCTGTCTCTTGGGTCTCTCTGCTCCACTGCCACCTCAGCCCACTGGAGCTTGGGGTCCAGGCTACCAGTGTGGAAAAGAAACTAAGAGGAGACCATGATAGAGGAGAAGTTACTGGAGCCTCGCAAGCCCTTTCTGCTTCTCTTTCCTCCGTGGAAACCAGAAATAATATCTTTAAAAAGGCAACTGTTGTTAATTTCTCTGCACATTAAGTTGATATTTAATTGGTTATTGTCAACCAGAATGTTTGCAGACAGGGCCCTCTGGCTTCTACAGTCCCCAGTACCTTACTATTTGTTTGCTTTTCAAAGTATTTTATTTCACTTTTATGAGTGAAGTACAGGCTCTTGACTTTATTGACAAATCCAAAATCAATCCTTTTAGAGGCCAGAGGACTCTAACCTAAGACTTCTGAAACCTGATACATTATGGTTCTGCTCCGAAAGAGGTTCATTGTTCAGCTAATGGGCATCCTCCTGTAAGGGCATGATCCTGGGGAGCAACGCAGAAGCCGTCAGCTCCAAATGTAATTATTAGTGAGCTGCTCTCTGAACACAGCTCCTGTCGTAGCTCAGACTAAAGTAAAGCTCAGCTCCGCTGAAACCTCCACAGTCAGCATCCCCTTACCTAGCAGCCTTCTGCGTGTGTCTCCTGCTCTGATGGCTGTCTTGTCTTCCCTCCTCTGTGTCTTCTGTTGAGCTTCATTTGTCCTTTAGGGATAGCATCAACACTCTTCTGTAAGCCTTAAAAATTCCCTCTGCCTGAGTGTGTCTCTTCTTCCCCTGTGCCTGCCTCTAGTAGATCAGAAACACTGCCTACAATTTTCCACATTCACAGCCCAGACTGGAACCCATCAGTGGGGGAGAGGAGGCATGGCTGTCTGTGTAGCCCCACGTCTCATGTCAGATGAGAGGTGGCATTGAATGGATGTGAAATTAAGGAAGTAGCTCTCTATACAACCTGTGCTCTTGGTCCTAGCCTTTTCATCTCTATGATTTTTTTCATTCTTTTGGCCTAGAATAACCTCTGAAATCACATACTACAATAGTTACCCTGAGAGGAAAGCTAGTGTCCACTCTGTCCCATTAGGTCTCGCTATCTAGACCCATGCCTGACACATTGTAGGGACACAATAGTCAAAGCCCACCTCCTCTGTCAAGTTCTCTCCATTTTCCTAAAGACCACTCCCACCAACCCCTCCTCCTGCTTCCACACCCTCAAGATGTAGCCAATTCAAAGACAACCAAAGAAGCAAGAGGTCACACAAAACCCTTGCTAGTAAAATGAATCATTTTAGAGGTGTTCTGCTCCCGAAGCAGGTGTGATCTGGTAACCTGTGGGATTCAGAACGATGCAAAACCAAGGTGGTAGCCAGAGGGAAGCCTACCTCCGGTAAGTTTCTATCCACTGCACTGTCCTGTCTTTATCTGAAATCTGTGGGCAAATACATTAGCTTCGAGTGTATGTAAAGTCTTCCTGGTGTGATCCAATCCAAGACTGACCACATACTGATTTTATCCTACCTGGAGAAGAAGGAAGAGACAAAGGAACAAGAGGGAGGGGGAGTGGAGAGAGGACGAAGGAGAGAAGGGAGATAGGATAGAGAAAGGAGAAGGGAAAGGGAGAGAAAAAGAAGGGGTTATGGAGAAAGAGAGAAAGGAGGTGAAGGAGGGGAGAAAAGAGATAAGGAAAGAGGAGGAAGGAAGGATAAGTACACACTGTAGGAGGAGGCCGTTAGTCAGTTCCCAACTGCTTAGCCCTGAAATAATCACACAGAAACTGTATTAATTAAATCACTGCTTGGCCCATTAGCTCTAGCTTCTTATTGGCTAACTCTTACATATTAATTCAACCCCTTTATATTAATCTGTATATCACCACATGGCTGTGGCTTACCAGCTTTAATAAAGTTCTGGCATCTGTCTTCGGTGGGGCTACATGACTTCTCCCGGACCATAGAGGAGGAAAAGGTTTATTCAGCCTACAGTTCTGAGTCACAGTCCGTCTTTGAGAAGAGGTCAGGGCAGGAACTCAAGCAGCCATCACATCCGTCCCCAGAGAGGAGAAGAGAGAAGTGAACTAACCCATGCTGCCTGCTCACTCACATAGTTCAGGTCCAGACCATGAAATATGCAGCCCACATCCAGGGTGGGTCTTCCCACATCAGCGAGCAGTCAGGACAACCCCCACAGACATGACCACAGGTCAACTGTATTCAGACTGTTTCCAGATAATTCTAGGTTTTTGACAGTTAAAATTAGCCAACTTAGCTTCTAACAACCCGGCTGTCTTAGGGTTTCTATTAATGTGAAGAGACACCATGACCACGGCAACTCTTATAAAGGAAAACATTTAATTAGGTGGTTTACAGATCAGAGGTTTAGTCCATTATCATTGTGGTGCACCATGGTGGTGTGCAGACAGACATAGTGCTGGAGAAGGAGCTGAGTGTCCTACATCTTGATCAGCAGGCAACAGGAAGCAAACTGAAATTCTAGGTGTGGCTTGAGCATATATGAGATCTCAAAGCCCACCCCCACAATGAAACACTTCCTCCAACAAGGCCACACCTACTCCAATAAAGTCAGACCTCTCAATAGTGCCACTCCCTATGGGCTTATAGGGGTCAATTATATTTAAACTGCCACACCAGCCAATCAGATATGCCATCCTGGATTCTAATTATGAATAAACAATTTCTGAGTGTTTATTCAGGAACTGGTGAATGGAATCAGTTCCCAAGAGTATTGGAGCCATGAGGAGCGAACTGGCCACACCTGGCCATGGCAGGATAAAGGATAGGTGATTCTTTCAAGTTGATCGCCTCTTCTGATGACTACCATCTGGTCTGAGCTGTTGTGCGGGCATACTGCAGACTGGATGACACACACAGAAGCACATTCTTTCACAATTCTGACAGAGTCCAAGATGAAGGCCCAAGCTGGGAGGCGTCCATCTGAGACCTCTGTCCTTGGCTTGCAGACAGCTGCCTTCTCAGGGTGTCCCCTCAAGATCTCTCCTCCGTACACACATCACTGAGGTCTCCCTGTGCCCTGATTTCCTCTTTTAAGAGTATCAATTGAGTCAAATCAAGGGCTCACTAACCAGAAAGATTTTAACTTAGACAACTCTTTACAAGCCCAAGTACAGGTGCGTTCTGACCTCCAAGAGGTAACACTTTACTATATGAGCCTGTGAGCCACCATGTGGGTGCTGGAAACTGAACTTGGATCCTCTGAAACATCAAATGCTCTTACTCACTGAGCCTCTTTCCCAAGCTCAGACACCATCTTTTCATCAGAAGAACCATTTGTAAGAGGGCCTGGGCTAGGACCCCCTGTGCTCTCAGGCACACCCGCCCCTGCTCTCTTGTGCTCTAGGAAGTGCGGCCGACTCCACAGAGGAGCCCTCCAATGTGCTGTCAAATGTCCTTTCTCAAGAAAGCGAGGAAGCTTTCTTCCTCTGGCTTTCAGGACAGGGGTTGAACCATGATAACTTTCTGGTTTTGAATAGATGAGGTGAGGCTGGGTGAGACGCAGTAAGAATCTCTCACCCATTCTAAGTGGAACAGCACAGCTTTGGAACCCCCGGTCTCACCCTCTGCACACACCCATCTATCCATGTGTGCTGCAGCTCTACTCACAATACCCTGTTTGTGTGCCCAGCACGGCTCAGTGGGTAAAGAAAATGGGGCTCACTTGTACAATGGAACACTATTCAGCCAGAAAAATAATGGAATACTATCGTTTCAGACATCACAGGTTGAGACCTCATAGCGTAACGTAGCTCATCTGACTCCAGAAAAACCAGGCTAACAGGGAAGGCACTTTGTATTAACTAAGGTAAGTCAGACTCAGAAAGACAAACACGAAGACCTGGGTTCCATATTCAATAACACACACACACACACACACACACACACACACACATACACACACACACAGAGAGAGAGAGAGAGAGAGAGAGAGAAGAAGGGAGGGAGAGAGAGAGAGAGACTGGCTCACAAGGTCTTCTAGACGTACAGGGCAGTGGTTCCCAGGGAGTGGAGAGGCATGGGGGAAGAGGGGAAGACCTTGGTCAATGAGCACGTGTCACATGCAAACGGGAAGGACAGCTCTGGAATTCTGCCACACCGAGGGGTGATGGTAGTTAGCTATTGCTGTGCAGCAAAATATTGGGGGGGGGGTAGGTAATCGAATGTTCTCACTACAAGGAAATTATCCAGCATGAAGCGGTGGTTCTGCCTCCTACCCCGGTCCTATCCGTGTGCAATGAATAACATCCTCCAAGCCATCAAATCTCCCCTTAGAGGTGTTCAACCATGACAGGCCCCTGTGGAACCTGTTTGCGGTCAGGGTCCTCCTCGGGTGTGGCCACCTTCACAGAATCTTTTCACAGCCCTCTTGGGTCATGACTTTTGCACAAGTTAGTTCTTCTTGGACAAGAGCGTAAGTTCTGAAGAGCCATAAACATGAAGACGTCCGGGAGCCATGATGTTCAGTGACTGGTTTCAGCCATTCTGTTTATTCTGCTGTGTGACGACGGCCTTTTGGGAAAGAGTGCGCCTGTCAGTTCTGTCCCAGGATTCTCTAGGTGGGCCCTTAGTTAGGGGGACCCTAGGAAACGCTTATCTGGTGTGCTTCTCAGCATGTGAGCTCTGGAAGAGCTTCCTGCTACGGTATTGTGACCAGGAATGGGGTTAGGGCATGGATAGTATGTGTGTATGGTGTATACATGTATATGTGTGTATGGTGTGTACATGTATGGGGCCTGTGCTTTGTAGTGTGTTGCTGTGGGAGTTCCTTCAGCCAATCGCCGCTGAGTTACCAGCCCATTGGGGCGTGGTCTCTCCCTTTAAAAAAAGCAGCGGCTGTCCTCCACTCTCTCTTTGTCTTCCGGCTCCGTTTCCGGCCCCTGGACTCCTTTCCTGTTCGCGCGGAGGGGCTGTTGTCTGGGACGGTAATCTGTAAGTTTTTTCCCCTTTGAATAAATAACCATTATATTAATCATAATTCCAAACTGGTGTGGGATTGTCTGTGACTTACGCCTTCATCTGGCGCCCCACGTTTGGTTGTAGAACCCCCCCTTCCCCCCCACTCAACTGTTTGCTACCAGCTCGGCTAGTCACGAGACCTCCCTCAGCTGCGGCCTGTGCCCTGTGTGTGGAGCCAGCAGTTCAGTTAAACCCCACGCCTCCCAAGCTCCACAGGCTCAGGACAGTCTCTGCCTGCCTGGTTTGCTCTTTTCTGAGTTGTTTTCAAATTTCCCTTGTAAGTGCGGCGCTTTAGTGGCGTGAATCAGAACGACTCGGTCACGTGGAGGCATACGCGGCTTCCGGGTTGCTCTTTTCTACCCCTGGATTCTGGGTTTCTGGTTCCGTGTATGGAATTGATTTAATTAAACTTTCTTTCTTGAGCAACTTATATTTCCTAGTTTTTAACAAATACTAAGGCAGACACTGAAACAGGACCTGTTTAAGTCACCTTTGCAGTGGTTCTAGTCGCAACTTGGCAACAGCGCCACCAACTAGACAAGAGGTAATATGGCAGTTTTTGTTTCCAACGCCAATTTTACTGTTTTCTTTATTAATACAATGGATTATGTCATGCAAGGTTTATATGACTATGGGAATATATTAATTTACTTGTTACTAGGTTTCAGTTTTCTTTTCAATATTTTATCATTAAGAAAGATACGATTTTTACGGACTAATATTGAACAACTAGTTGAAAGGATTAAAATTATTGAAAATCAGGGGTTATCTGAACAAGTGGATACTATGATAGACAAAATTGACTCCATGTCCAAGGGTACTAGGAAGTTACCTGAAAGGGTACAGGCTGTTGAATTTGACGTTCAGATGTTACCACAAAGTTTTGATAAGGTAACAGATAGAATGAACCTCCAGAATGGGAACCAAAAAACTGATACCTTAGTGAAATTACTAGAAACACGGGTAGGTCAGGAGATTCAGGATTTAAGGGATACAATGATAAAAAGATTAGAAATGATTGAAGAAACTATTGGAGCTGGTGAACAGAGTAAGAAGGCACAAGGACAGGATACAATGCCACCACCAGCTGTTAGAACTGGCTTACCCAGGGTCCTAACAACATACCCTGTAATTTATTCTGACAAAGGGTTAACTTCCAAAGGCTCAAAGGGAGTTAAAGAAGCTAGATGGACACCAATAGCAATGAATGATTTAAAAGAAATTAAGCAAGCTGTCGTTAACTTTGGCTTGCACTCTGCATTTGTTAAGGAAATGATAAGGACTTGGGCTTCTAATGTCAGAGCTACCCCCCATGATTTCTCTCAGCTAGTGTCTGCAGTTTTAGATGATGGGCCTTCCTTGATGTTTGGAATTTATTTAAGAGAAGAATCCAAACATATGGAACAGCAAGGAAGAGCAAAAGGTGTGGAGGTTTCCCAAGATCAAATTCTTGGTGTAGGAGCATATGCTGATCCACAGGTCCAAGCTCTTTATGATGAAGAAGTGCTGTCCTTATGTCACAAAGCAGCCTTGAATGCTTTGAATAGAATACAAGATCCAGCAAAAAGGGTCGAATCATATACCAGGGTTAGGCAGGGACAGAGAGAACCCTTTACTGACTTTGTGCAAAGATTAATTAAGGCTCTGGACATAGGGGTAACAGACCCAGAAGCTAGACGAATACTTCTTGAATCTCTAGCTTTTGAAAATGCAAATACTGAATGTAAAAAGATAATTGGGCCTTTAAGATCTAGATCAGCACCAATGGAAGAATGGATACAGCATACAATGAATGTTGAGATGTTTAGCTATAACGATGAATCCTGGGTAGGAGAAGCGATTTCCAAAGCTATGAGGAGACATCAAACTACCAGGTGTTTTAATTGTGGTAAATTAGGACATCTGAAAAGGGATTGCAGGCAAAGAAATCCTAGGAATAATATCTCCTCTGGGAATGACAAAAGTAGGAGATCTCAGCCTTCAGGTATATGCAGAAGATGTGGTAAAGGCCGACATTGGTCCAACGAATGCAGGTCAACAACAGACAGACAAGGCAACCCGATACCATCGGGAAACTCCTTGAGGGGCCTCTCGCAGGCCCCCAAGCCAAAAGTGGCCCAGTCATTCCCAGTTACAGTCGAAAATGTGTCTCACCAAGAAAATTAAAAACTCCAATGTCTGCCGTAAAAAGTAATACTGGTCTAAATGATGAATTACATGTGGAGAATGAGTCAAAAAATTCAGGAGGACAGAGTAAACGTATATTTTGGCAAACGTATATTAACGATCAAAGACCAAAGCTAAGAGTCTGTATAAATGGCATTTTTATTGAAGGCTTATTAGACACAGGTGCGGATGTAAGTATAATTACTCCAGAATCCTGGCATCCGAATTGGCCTCTTCATGAGGTAGATGTTCAGTTCCTGGGAATTGGAACCCTATCTCGTGTAAAACAAAGCACAAGATGGGTGGAATGCATAGGGCCTGAAGGGCAAATAGGAAGATTAAGGCCATATATAGCAAATATTGCAATAAATTTATGGGGCCGTGACCTGCTACAGCAATGGAATACCCAGATTAACATTCCTGTAGTTCCAGGAACTCACAATTCTGGGAAGGATATAATGAGGTATTATGGAAAAAGGTCACCAGCCATTCAGGCTGTACAAGAACACACAGCCAATAGCAAACCTTTAGAGGTACCAACAGCCCTACCTTTAAAATGGCTAACTGAGAAGCCAATATGGATCAAGCAGTGGCCTCTAGCTGAAGATAAGTTACAGGCTTTGGAACAGCTGGTACAAGAGCAACTAGATGCTAACCATATTGAAGAATCAACCAGCCCTTGGAATTCTCCTGTGTTTGTTGTAAAAAAGAAATCTGGTAAATGGAGAATGGTGACAGATCTAAGAGCTGTCAACAAGGTAATTCAGCCTATGGGTCCGCTACAATCTGGAATTCCTTTGCCTTCTCTATTACCAAGAGGATGGCCTCTTATAGTTATTGATTTGAAAGATTGTTTTTTCACTATACCTTTGCAAAAAAAGGATAGAGAAAAATTTGCCTTCACAGTGCCTACTTATAATAATTCTCAGCCTACTAGGAGATATCAATGGACTGTCCTCCCACAGGGGATGCTCAATAGTCCCACATTGTGTCAATATTTTGTTAATAAGCCACTGGAAATAATTCGTAAGCAATTTCCCAAGTCCATAATTTATCATTACATGGATGACATTTTATTATCTGATTCAAATAAAGATACTTTGGAAAGTATGTTTGAAGAAGTAAAGAAAGTTTTGCCTAGGTGGGGATTACAAATTGCCCCTGAAAAGATTCAAAGAGGAGATTCTATTAATTACCTAGGCTACAGAATAGGGTTAGAGAAAATTCGAACACAAAAGGCACAAATTAGGAGAGACCGGTTACGGACTCTTAATGACTTCCAAAGATTGTTAGGAGATATTTCCAGTCTACGACCAGCTGTTGGGATAACACCTGATCTAATAGTTCATTTAAACAAAACCTTAGATGGTGATAAGGATTTGAATAGTCCCAGAAAATTGACAGTTGAAGCAGAAAAGGAACTGACAATGATTGAGGAAAAATTACAGGAGGCACATGTGGATAGGGTCAACCCGAATCTTAGTTCCATCCTAGTCATACTGCCTTCCAGAATTTCTCCTACAGGGATTTTAATGCAGAGGGAAGATATTATTTTAGAGTGGATATTTATACCTCATAAACCAAGTAAAAAATTAAAAACTTATGTAGAAAAGGTTTCAGAATTAATTATAAAAGGTAAACTGAGACTTCGTCAACTAGCAGGTATAGACCCAGCAGAAATTATAGTGCCTTTTACTACTGAGGAAATAAGAAAGTTATGGGAAGATAATGAACCATGGCAAAGAGCTTGTGCTAATTTTTTGGGAGAAATTAGCAGCAACTATCCCAAAAGTGATAGACTTAACCTCATAAAGAGAACTTCTTGGATTCTTCCTAGAATTGTACGTGATGCTCCAATAACTGGAGCTCGGACATTTTATACCGATGCAAATAAATCAGGGAAAGCAGGTTATAAATCGGAAGAATTGAGTAAGGTGGAACAAAGCCCTTATAATTCTGTCCAGAAGGCAGAATTATATGCCATTCTTATGGTGCTAAGGGATTTTAAAGAACCTCTTAATATAGTTACAGATTCACAATATGCAGAAAGAGTTATCTTGCATATTGAAACCGCTGAATTCATACCAGATGACACAGAGTTGACTTCATTGTTTATCGAGGTACAGGACATAATTAGGAATAGGCTTTGTCCAATGTACATAACACACATCCGGTCCCATACCGGTCTGCCTGGGCCTCTAGCACAAGGTAACGCTGAAATTGACCAATTATTGATTGGAAGCGTTCTGCAGGCCTCAGAATTTCATAAAAAACATCATGTCAATAGTAAAGGCTTAAAGAAAGAGTTTTCCATTACATGGCAACAAGCTAAGGACATTATAAAGAGATGTCCTACTTGTTCTTTCTATAATCAAACACCGTTGCCTGCAGGGAGTAACCCAAAGGGTACTCAAAGGAATGAGATCTGGCAGATGGATGTGTTCCACTTTATGGAATTTGGTAAATTAAAATATGTACACCACACCATAGACACGTATTCAGGTTTTCAATGGGCAACTGCCCTGAGCTCAGAAAAGGCTGATTCGGTAATCACACATTTATTGGAAGTTATGGCCATCATGGGTATACCTGCACAAATAAAGACAGACAATGGTCCAGCATATGTATCTAAGAAAATGAAACGCTTCTTTGCTTATTATAATATAAAACACGTTACAGGTATACCAAATAATCCTACAGGTCAGGCAGTTATAGAAAGATCAAATCGTACTATAAAGGATATGCTAAACAAACAGAAAGGGACGAAAGATACCCCCAGAAATAGATTGCATAATGCTTTATTAACCTTGAATTTTCTTAATGCTAATGAGAAAGGAACAACAGCAGCAGAGAGGCATTGGATAATGGAAAAAACTTCTGAACTAAACCAACCTGTTTATTTCAAAGACGTGCTGACCTCTCAATGGAAGCCAGGAGATGTGCTACGTTGGGGAAGGGGTTTTGCTCTTGTTTCCACAGGAGAAGAAAAATTGTGGATACCATCAAAATTAATAAAGGTTCGATTTGAAGAGGAGAAACCTCTTGGAAAGGAGAAATGACAGCATCTACAATGATGATAACCATACAGGTGGTAAGAAAAGCATATAGAATGGGGGCAGGGTTCTGTTCTTATCTCCACAGGAAAACACTGATCTTTGAAAAGTTCAAGGGACCCTGGATATTTGAATACTGACAGATGGAAAATAACGGCCCAATAGGGACTATCAAGAAAACTGAATAGGTTCTGTAAGTACCATATACTAAATCATATTTCAAAATTTATAGAGCTGGTTTTAGAGTTGGACTCTGGCTCAGTCCCTCTCTAATTCCAAGCCTGTTGTTTAAAGAAAAACCCAGAGTTTCTGGAGTTTCTGTCTCATGTCAAGAGCCATGATATGGGACAGAAAGAAATATGAGTTTAGAAAACATCTTTACTTTTCTTCATATCTATCATACCTTCATTAAATATATCTATCATGTCTCTCATTGAATATAGGTATTCATGTATATGTCTATATAATTAATGTTTAAGTTTTCCACAATGAACAATGAGTTTTTCCTACAGTGACATTTGAAGTTTCCAGGAAGAAGATGGGGCCCCATAACAACAACTCCACCTGGTTGATATGACGTCATGATACTGATAGCGCTACTACAAGACCTGTTTTGGGTACCAGCTGCACAAGACGGTTCCAACGTGCTGAAATGGTGCACATCTTGTACAACATTCTGGCCAGACCTCCACAAAATACTCAGAGACTATTTGCAATTTTAAAAGACATTGATCTTGAAATTTAACCATCATTTTACTTTCACAGGATCCCCCAGAAAGAACGTCGCCCCCATGACAGCTGGAAGTAATTCTAGAGAACGACGTCCCCTCTCCCAATAAAGTTTGTCCTTGGGTTTAGGGACATCATTTAGGGGTTGGTTATAATTAGTATACGGTTGAGGGTTGGGGGAGGAATTTTATAAGCACAGGAATCCTAAAAAAAAAAAATAAAAAAAAAATAAAAAAAAAAGGAGGGATAATTGGATTATGGGATAAATAGATTTGTACTTGTGAGTTATTGCTTTTAGACAAACATATTGGTATCGATTCTTATATATTGATACAAAGTTAAATTATGTTGACTATTTTATGCATGCATGCTTCATGCTTCTACCTCTGTTTAAAACATTTTTATGTATTTGTATATATATATTGTATTGATATATGTATATTTACCATATTGCATTGTACACTTCTACCTCTGATTAAGATACTTATATATTGTTTATGTATTGATATATATTTACCATATTGCAATGTATACTTGCACATTGTTTATATTTGGAGGTCTCATTGTCCTCATTTATTGCACACTTGTTTATTATCTCAGTCTTTAAGTTAGATAGATATTGAGAATTATATAGATCAACAGTCATCTAAGTTTGTCATTTATAATTAGACTAATCAGGTTCTTTAGATATATAGAGATTATATTCAGTATAGATAGATAATCTTCAACCTCTTCAAAGAGCTGTAGAAAATGGCCTTTAATCTAATTCAGAGTTCTATGGTAGGGAGACACAATCACTCCTGGCAACACTGATCTATGCCCGAGAGAATGTTAAGCACCAAAGACACTCCACCTGGAGCCTTCTTGGCAGAACTGGCCTTTGGGTAAAGAAATGCTCATACCTCAACTACTGACAGAGTTACAGAATATCCGTAAATGGATAAAACAAGACTGTCATATCCTGCCAAGACAGGGTAAGATAGTTTTGAAGTTTCTTGCCTTTGAAAATGGTATGTCAGTTACATCAGGCCTTAGCCAAAGTTGGTTGCTTCAACGCTGCAAATGTGACTTTGGGTGTTTGTCCAGGTAGCCAGTTGTCTCTGCGATTTGTTACATGTTCTGGAAGTTGTTTGATTGCACTTCCTAATTACTCAGATAACATTATTTCCCTTCTCAGATCTTCGATGGGATTGAAGATTATATAAATGTAGTTACTTTCCTTTCATGACTTGGCCAAGTTATTTGTTATACAAGACTTAAGCTAGTTAGAATAGGATATTTGTATTTATTGTATATAATTTCGTAGGTTTGTACTTATTGTATATAATTGCGTAGTAGGCTTAGAACTCTCTTACTTAAACAAAAGGGGGAGATGCTGTGGGAGTTCCTTCAGCCAATCGCCGCTGAGTTACCAGCCCATTGGGGCGTGGTCTCTCCCTTTAAAAAAAGCAGCGGCTGTCCTCCACTCTCTCTTTGTCTTCCGGCTCCGTTTCCGGCCCCTGGACTCCTTTCCTGTTCGCGCGGAGGGGCTGTTGTCTGGGACGGTAATCTGTAAGTTTTTTCCCCTTTGAATAAATAACCATTATATTAATCATAATTCCAAACTGGTGTGGGATTGTCTGTGACTTACGCCTTCAGTGTGTGTGTGTGGTAGGTATACAGATACACTGTGTGGAATTGAGTATGTGTGTGATGTATGTGCATGAGACGTGTGTGCAACGTGGATATGTGAATGGGTATACTGTGTGTGGATATGGTGTGTGTATGTGTGTGCGAGTGTGTGTGTCTGTGTGTGTGTAGTGGACAGTATATGTGATGCATGTGCATGCATGTGTGTTCAATGTGTGGTATGTGCATGACATGTATGTGTTGCTTGTAGGTGGTATGTGGAGTATATGTGTGCCATATGTAGTGTATGGAGAACAGGGTTATGCTGTGTGTGTCTAGGGTGAGCCAGAGAGGCTCAGCGACAAAAGGCAAGCATCCCCTCTAAGTCCCTTCCATCCTACCCTTCCCTGGAGCCCAGCACACCAGACCGTTGCTTATCTCCCGTCAGCCTCCAGCAGAGAGGGCAGGGTGGAGAGAAAAAGGAAAATTTGTATCTGCCTGGGTCTCCTCCTCCATCACCTTTTTCAGTGGCATGTCCATAGCCAGCAGTTCAGGTCTGGATCAAGTAGCAAAAACAAACACCAGTATTCAATAGCTGGAGAGCAAACCCTGGGAAATAAGACCCTCCCCCCACCTCCTCCCCCAAAGGCTAAAGCAGGTAATTACACTCACCCTCTCATAACTCATGCCTCTTTAGGTTCTCCAAATGGAAACCCTTCCTGAACCCCCCCCCCCACCAGTTTCAGAATCTACATGATCATGAAATGCACCTCTGTGGGGTCTGAGAAAGCACTAGAATGCATCGGCTGCCTTTGGAATTTGAGCCCACAGTGGCTGGAAACAGGCCAAACATCAGGCCTGGAGGCTGATTCTTAAACCTTACACCAAACAAACCTACCGCACTTAGGCAAAGGCCTTGAAACTTATGCAGCCTCATGTGCCCTACCAGTAACTCATGAGCCTGCATATTTTGGGCCCTCCCTCTGTGAGCAGGGACTCCTCCCGTGCAATGACTTTAGGAACACTGGGCCAGGGACAATGTTGTTTCTTTTAAACAGCATTTCCTGTAACAGGTTGTGGGGAGGGCAAATGGAGTGAGTGGGCACCTAAACCCCTTGCTGTCAACATTCCCCAGTCAGAGGGGAACAGTCTCGGTGGACACCCTGCTTTCTTAACCTCACCCTGAGGCAGGCACTCATCCCTGGAAGGTGCTTTGCGGCAGACATGCTGGGATTTCCAGAATAGATAGTGTACGTCTCTCTCCATGGGGGGCAGTGGGCATGTGGCCATTCAAAATTATGGTAAGCAAAAGCCAGTGCCCTCCACGCCACCCCAGGCACAAGCATGCTGCCACACGAGAGGGTGCCCAGGTCCAGATTCCAATGGGACCTCCACGAAAGATCTGGAATCATGGCTATTGTAGAGACCTTACCCCACGGGAGAGGAAGAAGAAAGGCAGTTTAGAACACAAGACCCTGCTGGACTTCACGTTCCCTGTCACTCCAGAAGAACATTGAGATTAAATGACACTTTATTTGGCTAATTCACCCCAGTTGGCGGCATATAAATGAGTTACTGCAGATGCTGTGTGAGTTCGAGTCTGTGGCCGTGTGTCTGCACACAAGCTGGGATGTCTGCAGATGCTGTGTGAGTCCGAGTCTGTGGCCGTGTGTCTGCACACAAGCTGGGATGTCTGCAGATGCTGTGTGAGTCCGAGTCTGTGGCCGTGTGTCTGCACACAAGCTGGGATGTCTGCAGATGCTGTGTGAGTCCGAGTCTGTGGCCGTGTGTCTGCACACAAGCTGGGATGTCTGCAGATGCTGTGTGAGTCCGAGTCTGTGGCCGTGTGTCTGCACACAAGCTGGGATGTCTTCTCTCTTCTCCAGGAGACAAGGGAATGTTTTCTGAGGATCAAATGGCTACCCGCGTCAGTCCAACACGTGCCGGTGGCCATGTCCGAGGAGCAGCAGATGGCATTTGAAGTTTGGTGTCAGCCCACCAGGAAGAAAACCCCCAATGGGTCCATCTTGGATAGGCATGGCCCCGAGACCTGAGACCCCAGAATGTCTTTTGCTTCTGCTGTGTCTTCCTATGTTCATCGCTGCCGTCTTTCTCTGGTATCTGGTGTGGTGTGAGTGGGTGTGGAGAGATCCCCACTGCCTGGAATGTAGTGTGTTTATCTCACGGATGCATCCCATTCTGCTGGGCATTTTTACCTGTGGATTATTATGAAGATGATTTCATCCTAAGCTGTACTGTCTAATCGAAGATAATAATGTTTTGTTTATCATCAAAATACAGTTTTGATGATAAAAGTATAAAGTAAGGAAGTGTCACCCAGCTAGAACACATGAGTTTCTATTGAGGAGCCGTATAGACTACGGCTTGGGTTAATGATTAAGAAAAACAATTGAGTCCCAGTAGCCCAGCTAGTTTAAATTCTTTTAACCTTAATATTGGGAGATATGTTCACAGGTTTCAGAGTGCACCATCAGCTGAACAAAGCCTTATAAAAAGCCTCGTATCAGATCAGATGTTGTGATAACAGCTTTGAGGTGAAAAACCCAAGGAGACAATCTAAACATAGTCGAGTGGGGAACTCTTCAAGGTCAAGGAACAAAATACAAAGCAGCCCAATTGTTACCAGCTGACGTACTTTCCTTGCGAGGGTTAGTTGATCATCAAAGGTGATGATTAATTCCTTGTACCCATTCCTGCCCTCAGTCTCCTGATATAAAAACTATTGATGAGCGGGTAGGCACCCTAAAGTTTAAAGTAGAGCTGACTTATTCTTTTTCATATACAAAAGTTTAGGTTTGCAGTTCCTTTAAGAGTCCTTATAAGATTCCTTCCAAGACAAGTAATAAAGAAATTGGCCCTTTCTTTGTAACTGCAGAATGAAGACTGACAGTAAAAGACCTTGCCAACACGGTTAATCTGGAACAAGCTGCTTGGGTATGATTGTACGTGGGTTCCTGAGATAATTTGTTTTTCACTTATAATATGTAAAATGTTTAATCATGGAAGGGATATGGAAAACATGCTGTTTTTCACGTGTATTCACTGTAATCATTCACTTGAAAAACAGAATGTAACCACATTGTAATCTCTACATTGCCTGGAAGATTTTGCTGGGGTATATAAGCTATAAGGGAAAGAATAAAGACAGAGTTAAAATGGGTTAGAAGAAAAACATCAAGAATGAAAGAATTAGCAAAGTAACATCCAGAATAAAGAAGGAGTTGTTAGAAGGAAAACATCTAGAGAGACAGAACGGACCTTTCTGAATAGAGATCAGAGAATATAGAACACGGTACGAAGAACACAGAAGACTAAAGAAGGAAGCCGTCAAGAGAGGACGTGAATGTCTTTTTCCCTTAACCCCCTCAGATAAAAAAAAGTCCAGGATGCACCGACTGTGTGGCTGTCCCTTAGAGTCCTACTCTGCTGCAGGCTGGCCCCTCAGGCAGCGACTAACATGCACCAAAGGGAATAAAGGCGGGGAACGAGAGCAGAGGAGAAACACATTCAACAAGAGAACATCTGGGGGACCACCAGGCCCACTACAGCTGAGCAAGGCGGCACTGCATGACGGCAGGCTGGGAACAGCAGGACCCTACCAGGTCCCCAAAGGTAACTCCCCGTCCAGCAGGGCTGGGTAAGAGGTGTAAGGAAAATGACTTGATTCTGATAACGTTCAGAAACCACGGGAACTGTTTCCATGCTGAAGAGGACTGGGTGACCGTTGTCTCTGTGCCATGCCCCACCCCCACCCCCACCCCCGGTCGTCAGCGCAGTCCTGATTCCTGTCGCCCTGTCTGTGTGAGCACTCATGCAGACTCAGCAGAGGAAGTCTCCGAGTAACGGAGCCGCCAGCCACTGTGGTCCTAACTGGGAAATCAGCTGGTCCAGGATCAACCCCCAAGTCGGACACAGGAGGGTTTGTTGTCCAGAAGTCAAGCCCCTCGCTCATTGCTGGTGAGAATGCAAGATAATGTGACCACCCCACCATCGTTTGTCAACACCACAGAAACAGGCCTACCCCGTGACCCAGCAATGTCACCCTTAGGTGTCCACCCCAGAACTGAAAACAGGCGTTCCAACAGTAATTCACAGAGGCACAGTCACAGCACGCTAAGCACGGTATCCAAAACACATAAACAATCCAGACGTCCATTAACAAGTGAAAAAGAACAACACTGGGGGAGGGGAGGGGAGGGAAGTGGAAGGAGAGGAGGAGGTGGAAATTTTTAATAAAAAAAAAAATAAAAATAAAAATTAAAAAAAAGAAAAACACTGCAATGGAGTATTATTCAGTCCTTCACCGCTCTCCTCTCCTTCTCACCCCTGCCGTTGAATGTGTTCCTTTCCTTGTTACAGAACCTGAGCCTTGGGGTATTCAGTCCCTTGCCTAAGATTCCAGGACCTAAATGTAGTGGCCTGTAGACCTTGCACAGTGTTCCTACCCCTGACTCCTCTGCAGGAGATCAGGATGGAGAAAGAGACACCAAGATTAATGTGCAAAAGAATCCATAAAGGCCTTGAACTCTTCCAAACCAGAGCTGTGTGTATCAAAACAGAGCACATATGAGAAAACCTCTGGGTCTTCTGAACAGAGAAAAGATGGATGTCATGTACACATAAGTGACCTATAAAGGAAACATGGATGCTATGTACATGTAGATGACCTAGAAAGAAAATATGGATGCCATGTGCATGTAGGTAACCTATACAGGAAAAATAGATTCTATGTACATGTAAGTGACCTAGAAAGGAAACATGGATGCTATGCGCATGTAGGTAACCTATACAGGAAAAATGGATTCTATGTACATGTAAGTGACCTAGAAAGGATTAGGATTTTCACAACTCAGGGGTTTTGGGTCTTGGACCCATTCCAGCTCTGTAGTTCACTGCCTCACTCTCAGGGAACCCCCTCCTCTTTAATAAACATCCACTATCCACGTGTGTCTAATTCTGTGACCTTGGGCACCAGAATCCAGATGTCTGAGCAGATACACTCTGGCTTCTGAGCTGCAGCTCACACTGGCTGCCCCTTGACGCTTTGATCAGGTCCGAAGCTCAGAATCCCTGGCTGCGACCTCAGAGCCTGAGTCTCCACAGTCTGTAGTTGCGTGAGCTGAGGGGGATCCCGGAGACACTGTGCACAGTATTTTGCAGGTCTACCCAGAGGGCCAAGTGACCAAGGTAGGAGTGATGGGCTGACAGGATTGAACTCGGTCGTAAACCAGGCCTATAGGCTTCGGGTTTGAGCTTCTTCTCTATTGCCCTCATCATGCCCTTCCAAAAAGCCTCATGGATAGAGCCATGTGGGGTGGTCAGGGTGTATAATTGTAACAGTAGAACTTCGTCCCCCCCAAATGATACACTCTTTCCTCAGCCCAGCATTAGTACCTGTTACCCTTTTAGGAAATAGGGCTTTCCAGACAAAGCCAGGGTGGATTAGAACAATCCTGAACCCGGGGACTGGGATATTTTAGGGAGGGAGACAGAGAGACACAGAAGGAGGAGGACAGAGCCAGATAATGGGTGGCACAGTTGTAGACCAAGGAGAGTGGACAACCACTCAAAGCCAGGGAGAAGCAGGGAAAGTCTGTCCCTAGAGCGTCTGTCACATGGACAGCTCAGCTTCGGTTTTGAGCTAATAGGCATGGCGCCTTCAAAGTCCCCAATTCTGTAGTGCTTCAGATTCTGGTTTTCTATCTGGATGCTCAACCAGTGAAATCTGTGCAATCATTTTTTTTAAAAAGTTAATTTTAGTTGATTACTTTGAACTGGGGAGATGATTCAGCAGTTAAGAGCACTGGTAACTCCTCAGTGGTCCTGAGTTCAATTCCCAGCACCACACAGAAGCTCAGGACTGTCTATAATGGTAGCTCCGTGGGGTCTGATGTCCTCTTCTAATGTGCAGATGTACATGCAGATAAAACATATATACATGCAAACACACATCTTTTTTAAAAAATGAGAGATTTCTTATGCAAGCCTTTTGAACAAGGAATCCTCAACCTGTTATCTGTTCTAATCAGCTCAATGAAGTTAATACAGGACAGGAAAAGGGGGTGGAGATCACATGTCAAGACAGTAAGCCAGAGAGCATCACGAGTTCCAGGAGAACTACCCTAACCCTCCCAACGGCAGACCCCTGGTGACCTGACAAAGCCTCACTACACCTCTCTCTTAAAGGTTCTGCCTTGTGACATTACCACATTGGGAACAAGGTTTCTGACTTACAATAGCCCACTGTGGAGAACAAGCCATATTCAAATCATAGCACTATTCAAAACAGTGTTACATCTACATTTGCATACCCATATCCACAGCAGAAACTTTACCAATAGCTAAAAGTGAACGGGCAAACAAAATGTGGGGGGTATAATTAGGTATTAGGGGCACCTCCAGAGATGACTCTGTGCTGGAACAAATTCAGCCATAAAGACTGGAGTTCAGATCCCAGTACCCACACAATAATCTGAGAAACCCACCCACGTCCTGTAACCCCAGCTCTAACCAGGGCAGAGACAGGAGGATAACCAGGGCTGGCTGGATTCTAGTCTGGATGAGAAAACAGGAATCCCAGTGTCAGGAAGAGACCCTGACTCAAAAGACTATATGGAGAGCGGTAGAGGAGACATCTTCACACCCTCTTCTGGCCTTGGGTGAGTATACCGCTCACATACATATATGCACACACACAGAAAGGGGGTATGAAGTTCTGCACTACAACATAGATGAACCAGAAGAGCATTGCGCTAAGTGAAATAAGGCGGGCACCAGAGTAGCCACATTTATAAAAACAGAAGTAGCATGGTAGCTGCCCAGAGGCTTCTGGGTAACGGGATTGAGGAGCTGTTTAACTGTCGCATAGTTTTAGACTTACGAGATGAAAAGACTGAACACTGGCTTCTCAGCAGTGTGAACAAATTTAACTCTAAGATCTAAACACTGTAAAAAATGGTTAAGACAGGGCTGGGGAGCAGCTCAGTCTTACAGTGCCTTCCATACAAGCGTGAGGACCTGGGTTGGATCCCCAGAGCCCAGGACAAGAGGCAAGCATGGTGGTACAGAGTCCTAATCACAGTTGAGCAGTGCAGGCAGGGGAATCGCTAGGGCTCGCTGTCTAGCCACGTTCAGGCCAGTGAGAGACCTTGTGGTGAACAGAAACCTCAGAAAAGATACCTAAGGTTGTCCTCTGGCTTCAAACACACATGGTCACACGTGTGCACACATGAGCACACTTCAGGTGCTGGGCATGGTGAACCAGACCTGTAATTCCAGCATCAGGGAAGATGGCAGCAGCAGGATTGGGATTTTGAGGCTGAGGTGAACAACACACTGAGATGGCTCCATCTCATAAAAACCAGTGGGGAATGCAGCTCAGTGGAGGAGTTCTTCTCCGATGTGAGCGTGGCCCTGGGTTCGGTTCCCAGCTCAGTGGAGGAGTTCTTCTTCGATGTGAGCTCAGTTCCCAGCACTAACAAACAAAAATCAGATGGAAATTTCACATTTGTGTTCTCAACATTTTACCACAATGTTTTTCTTTTCTATGTTCTCTGCACTGATATGATCTGTGTGACATCATTTCCTGCCTGCCTCCCCTCCTCCCTCAACTGCAGCCACTCTTGCCTTCCCACCCAGAAAGTCCCTCCTCCACTGTTCTCACGGCTGCCCACCCACCCAGGAAAGTCTGCCCAGGGAGCCCTTCCCTAACTTCTGAACTGCAGGCTCCTCCACTCCAGCTCTCCATACCCTCACCTCTATGCAACATGACATTGTGTCCTCTATGTGACATGATACTGTGTGTCCTCTATGTGACATGACATTGTGTCCTCTATGTGACATGATACTGTGTGTCCTCTATGTGACATGACATTGTCTGTCCTCTATGTGACTTGACATTGTCTGTCCTCTATGTGACATGACACTGTCCTCCCGCGAAGGCAGGGACTGTTGTCTGTCTGGTCCATTGCATAGCTCCTGGTATACAGCAGTGCACACTAAGTGTGGTGCGTGTGGAATGACTTACAAAGAACAGGAATGGGGGTTCCAGAATACTGCCTCGTACACAAAGACGAAGGCAAAGGACCCTAGAAGTCCCGAATTACCTTCTTACTGCTCAATAAATCCAACTTCTACCCTAGAAAACAGGATCCCTTCAAATACCTCCAAGACTGGCATGGTCCTTGTCAAAGACCAGCAAGGTGCTCGGGAGGATGGCGAACTCTCTGTGGGGTGAACTCTAGTGTCGGCATGCTTCCAAAAATTCAAACCCAAGCTATTTATTGTTTCTTCCATCCACAGATGAAGATTCTTCTGGCTTCGGGTCAGAATACCCAAGTGACCAGTGCCACCTCGCACTTGCTCTGTGACCTTGGGGAAAACACACTCCTCTCTGGGCCTTGTTTTTGTTTTCCTTTGCTTTCTGGTAAAAGTACAGCTGGTGTGCCGTGGTCCCCTCCTACTCGAACATTCTATCAGCTCTGAAGTTGTACTCCATTCTCCCCTCAAACTTTGAGGGATTAAATTCAATTTACACCAAAACTGATGCTTTGTTTGTCCTCTCTGTCAACACAGCATCAGTGCCAGCGCCGCCCATCCCAGAGAAAGACCACAGTGACGGCATCTTCTCAAAGCTGAGCATCATGGGGAAGACACACAAGAGCAGAGAAAACTCATCCTTGGACGAAGACATTTGACCCCAGAGCGGCACCATCACCATCACTTTGTTCGCCCTGACAGCAGATTGCAGTACGGCACCCCTCCTCGCACGCTCAGGTGACATCAGAATCCTGGAGTTCTGTCCTACCAGTAAAAACTGAGTGACTTTCACCCTTAGGGGAGCACATGGGTGGAAAGTGTCCCAAGGGCATGACTGTGCCAGCTGGGGGCTGACTCACAGACCCACAGGCCCCCTCCCTAACATCACAGGCTCCCTGCACCAGCATCACAGTACCCCGTCCCCAGCACCACGGTCCCCCCTCCCCAGCATTACAGTCCCCCCTCCCCAGCACCACAGCCCCCTCAGCACCACAGGCCTCCTGGAGGCTGAGGGGGCAGTAAGAAAGCAGCCATCCCTCCCTCAATGCTTAGCTGAAGGAAATTTACCAAGAGGAACCAGGGAACTCAAAGGAGTTCAGGTGCTCAGAGCCTGAAGGCACTTAAACCAAAAATAGATGTGGTGCTGGGGGAGGGGGGTGCTGGGTAGTTTATAAAGAAAAACTGTGGCTCGCTTCAACTCAATCCTCACACCCCCACCTGTACACTCTGTTCCTATCTTCTTGCGAGCCTGAGCGTGCCTGTTGCGGGGTAAGGTGAGCCCTCCGAAAGCTTATCTCCACGGGCAATCATGCAGAAGAAGCAGAGCCAACAAGCTCGCCAGCAGGAGAAAGACTGCTTACTTACGCTCTAGGGGCCGAGTTCCCTCCTGTGATACCTAGCCAGGGAAACCACAAACGAAATCGGAAAGGATTGCTTTTCACCCAGAATTTTAAAATGTGGAGCTGCCACCCCTGTCCCTCCCTCCCCCACTAGTGCACTGAGGACTCTAACCTCAGTTCTCTGAGAATCTCAGAGGACAGACAATCAGGGTGAAATCCAGAGAACTCAGAGTTCGCACACTAGGGGCGAGCTTGGCACCTGAGACAAGGACAAGGACCAGCAGGGGACAGGCTTCAAGGTGACTTGGTAATACCACGCAGCTCTGCAGACTGCCAAAGGGCAGCAGGGCAAGAGAGGAAGGGCCACAGGCCAGGGGACAGGGGACAGGTTACAATCAAGGACCTGAGGGTTGGGGTCCCTGGATGCATGCAGAGCCAGTTAGAGCTGAAGATAATCAAAGTCAGCAGATGTGCAAGAAGACACGGCACCGTGACAAGAAACAAGCCCGTGAGAAAGGGGACTCACTCCGGAGAGTCCAGGAGTGTGGGTACTTTGCACAGACAAACCACCAGGAGTGTGGGTACTATGCACAGACAAACCAACCCTGCCTGCTGTATTCACTGAGACCTTTGAGGAACTCAGATTATAAAAACTTCCACACGGTTCATGTGAGAAAGGACCTAAAAGTCTTTCAGATGTGAAAAGCATCCTAACTAAAATTAAAGACCAAGTGGATGGCTTTTACTACACTTTGACACAACTGGAGAGAGAGAGAGAGAGAGAGAGAGAGAGAGAGAGAGAGAGAGAGAGAGAGAGACTGTGTGGGAAATTAAAGCAGATAAAACAAAGATAACAGTAGGGGAGGGGCAGGTGAAGACGGAGACAGAGTGGGAAGCAGGCTACACAGCGAGCGCACACAGAGTAGGGTGAGTATCAGAAGAGAAAGGTACAGAAGAAAGGGTAATGTGAACAACGGGAAAGAAGGAAGGAAGCCTCCACAGCAACCTGAGTCAAAGAGAGAGACAGAGACAGAGACAGACAGAGAGAAAGAGAGAGAGAGAGAGAGAGAGAGAGAGAGACAGAGACAGAGACAGAGACAGAGAAAGACAGACAGATTTTCTTTGAAGAAGCACTTTGACTTCTGCGAGCCATGATAGAAACCAAAGCTCAGTGCTTTACACTCAGGAGTAAATGGCACTTTACACTAAAAACAAAGCTAGCCCCTTTGTCCATGGAAATATTCTTCAAGGATGAATGAAGGTGAAGGCCAGGAAGGCCAGCGCTTGGCACAGTGACCTGAGTTAAATCTCAAGAGCCCATGGGGTTTTTGTTTTTTTTTTTTTTTTGGTTTGGTTTGGGGTTCATTCAGATTTTTGTTTTATTTGTTTGTTTGGGTTTTTGCTGTTGTTGTTTTAAAAAATCAGGTGTGGTGGCAGGTCCTTGTAACCCAAGCACAGGAGTTTTAGGGACAGAAGTTCCCTGGGGTTCACTGGTCAGTGGGAGACACTGTCTCATAAACACAAATAAACTTTAAAAGGTAGAAGATGCCTAAAACATGACATCTGAGCTCACATCAGGCCTACACATCACACGCGCACACACACCAGACACGTAGAACAAAAACCCTACCAAACTACAAATGCATTCTCCCCCAGCAGGTGAGAGCAGGGAAGGAAAGGGAATGTTGCATGTGTGGAGATTGGAAGCACAAAGAGAAACATGAGTTAAGGAGCTGCTTGATATTACCGTGTTAATGGGACCGTGCTGTGCGCCATCAGAACAGAAGTGTTCGGCACCACCCAGGCCAAAGTTCTGACGTCACAGGGGAAATGGGCTTTGGGGGCATTGAGCAAACCTCCAATAGCCCAGAGGGACCCCCCTGCCACTGGGCATTAAGAAGCCCACATGGCCACTGACCAGAAAGGACATGCCACGTCCAGCAAGATTCAGTAAAGCAAATCCAGTTTGTAAACAAGAACCAGGGTGGACGCTCCGGGAACAATCGCTGTTGTGGGTGTTGGTTCGCGTTGCCTAGTGAGCCCAGGTGAGAACACTCCACGGTCTGTTTGCTACAATGGCTTAATAATCACCCAGTCTCCATAGCAATTGATGGAGGAAATGACACAGGGAGACAGGTCCGTACTGTGCTGTAAGGAGCACGTGAGATGAAGCAGGGGTAATAACGGTTACAGGCTGTGGAGCGGAGGTGTGCTAGGCACAGCCCCGCTGCCTGGGTTGAACAGGAAGTTGGGGCAAGGGATCAAGGATGATTGAGACATTCTCGTTACTTCCCTGCCAGGGGAGGGACGGCAGAAAAGAACACTTGCAAACAAAATGGGAACAGCGTGAGGAGAAAGTCAGTTTAAAATTCCAAGTCTAGACTTCTCAACTGGCCATGCCCGGGAGGACCCCAAGTGGCCTGAGAGCTGCAGAGGTGCCCAGAAGACAAATTCCTGCTCTAGATGTAAATATTGGAATTATTGGCGTGTTATGATGCTATTTCAGGCCACAGATACAGATGAGATTGTGTTAGGAGGATATGTGTAGACACTTTATAAGCCTCTATAATTAAAGAGAGGAAAATGAAAGTCATGTGTAATCTCTCAGGTTAGCACGCCACAGAGGGTGTAGGGTGGACCTGGAATGGGTCACACAGAGTAAGAGGACTCCATCGAGACAAACATGCAGATCTCAACGTATGAAGATTACAAGACTAGGGCGGGAACTAGAAGGGTGGGGAGGGGTCCCATGAGACGTGAAAGCAGAAATGGGACACTGGGGTGGGAGCTCTAGGGAAGGACAGAGGATGTGAAGAAGAGAGACAGAATAAAAACAGCTGCTGTTTGAATAGGCCATAACTAAACCCAACCCTTTGTAAGCTAACAAAAATATTTTTAATAAAAAAGCATGTCCCAAAGAAGAAAAAAAATGCACAAATTAACATCACCAATGATGAAAACTAAATTAACAGGAAATAGCAACCACTGGTCATTAATATCCCTTAATGTAAATGGACTCAACTCACCTATAAAAAGGCACAGGTGAACAGACTGCATACGGAAACAGAATTCATCCTTCCTCTGTATACAAGAAACACATCTCAACCTCAAAGACAGACATCGTCTCAGAGGAAAGGGTTGGGGAGAAAATATACCATCAAATGGACCTAAGAAACAAGAAGGAGTAGCTATCCTAATATCTAACAAAATAGACTTCAAGCTAAAATCAGTCCAAAGAGACAAGGAAGGTCATTTCATATTAGTCACAGGAAAAAGCCATCAAGAGGAAATCTCAATACTGAACATCTATGCCCCAAATACAAGGGCACCTTCATATGTGAAAGAAACACTTCTAAAGCTTAAATCATTTATTAAACCCCATACACTAATAGTGTGAGACTTTGACACTCCACTATCACCACTGGACAGGTCTGTCAGACAGAAAATTAACAGAGAAATAAGGGAACTAACAGATGTTATGATTCAAATAGAGTTAACAAACATCTATAGAACATTCAATCCAAACATAAAAGAATATATCTTCTTCTCAGTACCTCATGGAACCTTCTCAAAAATTGGCCACATACTAGATAACAAAGCAAACCTCAACAGATACAAAAAAATTGGAATAATCCCCATGTAGCTTTTCAGATCACCATGGCTTAAAATTAGAATTCAACAGCAACACTAATTTCAGAAAGCCCACAAACACATGGAAATTAAACAATGCTCACCTGAATCATCAATGGGTCAAGGAAGAAATAAAGGGAAAAATTCCTAAAATACAATGAAAATGATCACACAACATACCCAAATATATGGAACACAATGAAAGCAGTATTAAGAGGCAAGTTCATAGCACTAAACACCTACATAAAAGAAGCTGGGAAAATCCCATACTAGTGAATTAACGGAACATTTGAAAACTTTAGAACAAAAAGAAGCAAACTCACCTAAGAGAAGTAGACAGCAGGAAATAATCAAAGTGAGAAATCAACAAAATAGAAACAAAGAAAGCAATACAAAGAATCAATGAGACAAAGAGCTGGTTCTTCAAGAAAATCAACAAAATAGACAAACCTTTATCCAAACTAAACAAAAGACAGAGGGAGAACGTCCAAATTAACAAAATCAGAAATGAAGAGGGGGACATAACAACAGACACGGAGGAAATACAGAGAATCATCAGTTCATATTTTGAAAACCTATACTCCACAAAACTGGAAAACTTAAAGGAAATGGACAAATTTCTGGATAAATATCACTTACCAAAATTAAATCAAGACCAGATGAGCAAAATAAACAGACCTATAATTGCTGAAGAAATAGAAACAGTCATCAAAAGTTTCTCAACCAAAAAAATCCCAGGACCAGATGGGATTGTAGACTTGTAGACTCAGAATTCTACAAGTTTTTCGAAGAAGAATTAATACCAATACTCCTCAAATTATTCCACACAATAGAAGCAGAGGGAACATTGCCAAACTCTTTTTATGAGGCTACAATTACCCTGATACCCAAACCACAGAAAGACATTACTAAGAAAGAGAATTACAGACCAATTTCACTCATGAACATTGATGCAAAAATACTCAATAAAATACAGGCAAATCGAATCCAAGAACACATCAGAACCATCATCCACCATGATCAAGTCAGCTTCATCCCACAGATGCAGGGATATGAAAATCTGTCAATATAATCCACCATATAAACAAGCTGAAAAATGAAAACCACAAGATCAACTCATTGGATGCTGAAGAAGCTTTTGACAAAATACAACATCCCTTCATGATAAAGGTCTTGGAGAGAGCAGGGATACAAGGCACATACCTAAACATAATCAAGGCAATATACAACAAGCCAACAGCCAATATCAAACCAAATGGAGAGAAACTCCTAGAAATTCCACTGAAGGAACAAGACAAGGTTGTCCACTCTCTCCATATCTACTCAATATAGTTCTTGAGATCCTAGCTAGAGCAGTAAGACACCAAAAGGAGATCAAGGGGCTACAAATCGGAAAAGAAGAAGTCAAACTCTCACTGTTTGCTGATGACATGATAGTTTACATAAGAGAGCCCAAAAATTCTACCAAGGAACTTCTACAACTCATAAACACTTTCAGCAATGTAACAGAATACAAGATTAACTCAAAAAAATCAGAAGCTCTCCTGTACACAGATAATAAAAGAGCTGGGGAAGAAATCAGAGAAGCAACGCCCTTCACAATAGCCGCAAATAGCATAAAATATCTCAGAGTAACTCTGACCAAACAAGTGGAAGACTTGTATGACAAGAACTTTAAATCTTTGAAGAAAAAATTGAAGAAGACACCAGAAAGTGGAAAGATCTCCCATGCTCTTAGGTAGGCATAATTAGCATAGTAAAAATGGCAATCTTACCGAAAGCAATCTACAGATTCAACACAATGCCCAACAAAATCTCAGCAAAATTCTTCAAAGACCTCAAAAGAACGGTACTCAACTTCATATGGAAAAGCAAAAAAAAAAAAACAGGATAGCCGAAACAATCCTGTACAATAAAAGAACTTCTGGAGGCATCACAATCCCTGACTTCAAACAATAAATAGGACCTCCTAAAACTGAAAAGCTTCTGTAAAGCAAAGGACACAGTCAACAAGACAAAACGACAGCCAACAGAATGGGAAAAGATCTTCACTAACCCCACATCAGACAGAGATCTGATCTCCAAAATATACGAACAACTCAAGAAACTGGACACCAAAAGATCACATAATCCAATAAAAAAAATATAGTACAGACCTAAACAGAGAACCCTCAATGGAAGAATCTAAAATGGCTGAAAGACACTTAAGGAAATGTTCAACATCCTTAGTCATCAGAGAAATGCAAGTCAAAACAACTCTGAGATTCCATCTTACACCTGTAAGAATGGCCAAGATCAAAAACACTGATGACAACTTATGCTGGAAAGGTTGTGGGGAAAAGGGAACACTCCTGCATTGCTGGTGGGAATGCAAGCTGGCACAACCCCTTTGGACGTCAGTGTGGCAATTTCTCAGAAAATTAGGAAACAACTTTCCTCGAAACCCAGTAACTTTTGGGTATATATCCAAAGAATGTTCAATCGTGCCACAAGGACATGTGCTCAACTATGTTCATAGCAGCTTTGTTTATCATAGCCAGAACCTGGAAACAACCTAAATGTCCCTTGACCAAAGAATGGATAAGGAAAATGTGGTATATTTACACAATGGAGTACTACACAGGAGAAAAAAAATAACAATATCTTGAATTTTTCAGGCAAATGGATAGAGCTGGAAAACAGTATTTTGAGTGAGATAACCCAGACACAGAAAGACAATTATCACATATACTCACTCATAGGTAGTTTTTAAACATAAAGCAAAGAAAGCCAGCCTACAAATCACAATCCCAAAGAACTTAGACAACAATGAGAACACTAAGAGAGGCTTACATAGATCTAATCTACATGGAAAATAAAAAGTAGAAAAAGACAAGATCTCCTGAGTAAATTGGGAGCATGGGGACCTTGGGGGTGGGTTGAAGAGGGGAGGGGAGGGGCAGGGAGGGGAGCAGAGAAAAATGTAGAGCTCAATAAATATCAATAAAAAAATAAAAATAAAATAAAAAATTAAAAAAGCATGTATAGGCCTTGTGAAACTTGATTATGTATGTGTAAGTAAGTGTATCCGTGGCAGGGTGGTCCTTCCTGTGACCCCTTGGTCCTCTTGACTCCTCTGCTCTTCCTCCTGATTATTCAAGGTGGTAACCATGCCACTAGACACCCAGTGTCCCAGTGGGTCAGGAGACAGCACAATAACAGTGTCTTCTGGCGTTTGAGTGTCTACGGGACAAGAAAGAACCAAGAGTTCTCTGAGATGACAGATTTGAAAGGATTCAGGCCTTCCTAGACTGAGAGGAAGCAGAGGGATGCAGGGACGCAGGGATGCAGGGCCCAGCCAGTCTCCAGGCTGACTGTGGAGCGGAGTGCACATTCCCTTCACAGGCTTCTTTGCCAGGGGTTATAATTTGTCTCTGAAACATCTTCCATGGGGTCATGCTTTTAACAGTCATCCCTAGCTTGTGGCATTATCTTTGCGGTCTGTGGAGCCTTTGGGAAGTGAACCCTGGCCGGGGAAGTAGATTCCATAGGGCGGCCTTTGAAAGGTTTGCAGAGGGATTCTCTGTATTGGCCATGGTATGAACACTGCTCCCCCATAGACCCTTGTCACTTGTTTCCGTCAGTATTTGGCCACAGCAGACACTCAGGTAAACACCTGAGGAGAAGGCACATCTCTGGTGCCTAATATGTCAGGCACCAGGTGAAGCAGCCTTGACCCCCTCTGGAGACAAAAGCAGTGCCAGGTTCTTGTGGACCAAGTACAGAGCCAGGTACACAGAAGATGTTTGTCACTCAAGCTCTTCCAACAGAAGACTCATTCTTGGTGACCTGTGTGGACCGGCACCATTAAGTATCAGGGAGAACTCAGATCCACACAGGCCTTGGCATTTCAAGTCCCCTAGGGAATAAGGAAAAGCATGAGACCCAGAAGATGATACGGGAAAATGGAGGCTCACAGTAAGAGTCAAATTCATCTAGAGAGGAATTAACCAAGCTGTATGTATTCCTTGTGATTCATAAAGAATAAATTCCTAGAAAAAAATAAATTTTTCATGGACAATGGAGATTCTGTATGGAAGAGCAGAAGTAGGCAAAAGTGAAGACACACCATCTTAAGTACTCATAACACACTGTCCTTGAAGGGCATTGTGCGGAGGAAGAAAGAGTGGGAGGGAGAAAGGAAGGGAGAGAATGGGGGTTAAAGGAGGGAGGAACATTCTTGTGTTTTCTCTTCTCGATGCTGTAAACATTGTGAAGATACAGCTCACACAATAGAATACTGATGCTTGCCGCTGTCATCAGGCCTGAGGTCCCCAGCATCCTAAGACTCACAGAGGGAGAGTTCAGCATCCCACATCGCAGAAGGATGGGTCATCAGGCTGCTATGTCTTTAAGTAGTATCATTTTCTCACTTGGAGATGCTCATCCACCTACATGGCCCTCAGAGTGCGGTCGTGAGATGGTCTTCTCTTGTCCTGCCCATCGAGTGATCTTCTTGTGCCTTCTGCCTTGCTCCCAGCCTTCTCCTGTCTCAGTCAGTCATGCTATGACTGGGGTCACTGACATGAGGCTCAGGCTCCCAGCCTCATTAGCCATGGCTCTTCCATTATCCACATATCTATCAGGGCAAAGACCAGACTAGTGGGATGTCAGGACCAACCTCTCGCACCCCCATTCCAGACTCAATGATATCTATTGACTTCCCCTGTGTGTGTTCATAGATGTTACTCTTCAGACCTTTCTGTTCTTTAAGACAGGAACTCTCCCTCACAGATCAGTGTGACGGGAAGAACAATGGCCACCAAAGGTGTCCCTGCTCCGGTCCTCCAGCCTGTGATCATGACCTTCCCTACCACGTCTCTCACAGATGTGGCTTCACTGAAGATCTTGAGATGGAGACATTCTAGGAGATGGTGTGGGATCTAAGTACAGCCATGTGTTTTTTTCTAAAGAGGAGGCAAGTCAGGCATAATAGTGCTATGCTATAACCCAAGGTAGTCAGGAAACTGAAGCAACGGGATTTCTTGGACCCAAGAGCTTGATACCAGTCTGGGAAAGCAGCTGGACCACATATCAAAATTAAATAAAACACAGGAGATTTTACAGGGAAGAAGGCAATGTGCCACTGGCCAGGAGCATGGAAGACGAGACCATGAAACCAAGAAATGCAGCATCTGCACTGGAGAGGGCTCTGGGGTTAAGAGTGCTGGGTGCTTTTCCAGAGGACCTGAGTTCAGTGTCCAGCGCCCATGTCAGGGGGCTCACAAACAGCTGTAACTACAACTCGAGAGATCTGACACCCTCTGCTGGCTTCTCCGGGCACTCACATACACACTTGCACATGCACACACAAATAAAAATAGTAATTTTAATTATTTTTAAAAAACACAGCATCAGACGAAAGGCAATGAAAATGAAGGCAATGTTCTCCCAGGCGCCTTCAGAGAAAGTGTAGCTCAGACAAAACTTGATTTTTGAATCAATAAAATTGATTTGAACTTATGATCTCCAGAATGAAAAAAACAGATATATGTGCACTGTGTTACGTCAACAAGTTTATGGGAGTATATCAGTAATATACTAATAAAATGTGTAAACAGCACAGCCAACTAATAAAATGTGTAAACAGAGACATCCCCTGGCTTACTTCAAATCACCTAGCAGGTGAAGCACACACCCGCCAAGTGGTCATAAGTCTCACTCTTTCTTATATAGATGGTACGGCTTCTAAGTCTCCAGCAATGTGGAGTCTCCATGGGGTAACAATCAGGTAAGCATGTGTATGTGTGTGCTTCACTGACAGAAAACGAGGAAGCACACGGCCAGAGCTATAGGAAAGCTGTTTGTTTGTTTCCCGTCCGCCCAGACCCGAAATAATCACACTGAAATTATATTAATTGCAACACTGCTTGGTCAATGACTCTATCTTAATGTAGCTAGCTCTACATCTTAAATTAACCCATTTCTATTATTTTATATTTTACCACAAGGCTCGTGGCTTACCAGTAAGGTTCTCGGGTGTCTGTCTCCCTTGGCAGCGGCTACATGGCATCCCATTGACTCCTCCTCCTCTCTTCTCCTCTCTCTGCTTGGAATTCCAACTTTGCCCTATTCTGCACTGCAATAGCCCCAAAGCAGATTTTTTATTAACCAATGGCTTTACAGCATACAGAGGGGAGTCCCATATCACAGAATCTCTGAATGTTTCCCAACTTAGATTTAACAGTATACTTAAATTCGTTTAACAATATGTCACATTTCAACAAATGTATTGTGAGATTAAACACTACAAACTGAAAACACATTTGCTACCCCAAACTATAGAACACTGGAGATTAACGCAGCTAGCGATGAGAGCTGCTCTCACTCTGGCGCCACAGTGCCATGAGACTTCTGCCACATTGCTGCCCTAGCATGGACTGAAAAGATCCGATTTAAACTGTTCCCAAGTGTCAAACACAGTGAGCTGAGCCAGTGAAAGTAAGGACCATTTGTGATTGCCTAAAGATGTCAATGAGCTGAAATTTTGGACAGGTGTTTTTCTCTGTGTTCATTTTGCATTCAGTCTCCATCTTACAAATATGCAATGCTCTGTCTATGTTCTGACTTGACGGAAGAAATGAAAACAAAACCACTGTCCTTTGTGAGCCCTATTAATAAGACAGTGTCGATAGACCAGCTACAGCCTAGGCGTGTCCTGAAGGCCGAGTTCACTGGGAGCATATCCTGAAAGCTGGTTGGTCACTTTGGTACCAGAGCATCCTTTGGGCCTTGCTTTCCTGGCACAGGCTGAACTTTCTCCTTCATTTTTAGGTCTGAAAAAGAAAAAGAAATGAAAATCCTAGAATGTAAGACATTTGACTCCACCAGCGGTCTGAACCCAGAGAGTTCAGGCGTGGCTCTGATGCTGCGGGTTATGCTTCCGTCTCATCAGTCATCGTGCTTGAAAGCAGAATTTTCTTTTTCTCGTTGGAGACATGGTTGTGGGCCCAGAGAGTTGGCCGAGCCGTTAAAGGCACTTGTTGCTCTTACAGAGGACTGGGGTTCAAGTCCTAGCACCCAGTGTCAGGCTCACAGTCACCTATAACTCCAGTCCCAGAGGATCCCTGGGGACACCAGGCACACGTGATAGGCATGCCTACATGTAAACAAAGAATTCATGCACATAAAATAACATAAATCTCTGAAAATAGTTTAAAAAGATGGCTCCCACCGTGGAACTCAAACCTCAGTCTTCTGAGTGCTGAGATTTCAAGCATACGCCAGCATATCTCCTGTGTTCCTAAAGCCCTGGCTGCGAGGATGCATGCCAGCTCCGTTACTGTAACCAAGTGCCTTAGACCATCAGCCCGAAAATAGGGGAGTGGTTTTGACTCATAGTTTTGAAGGTTTATGTGCATGGTTGTAGCACGATTAATAAAAACCCAGACATGGATATGGGGGTTCAACCTGAAGGTCAATAAAGCATACAGACAGTCACTGGCTCTTAACTTCTACCTCAATCTGAAATGGCGATTCTGCCTCCAGGAATCTCAGAATGAGACTGCGTCTGAGAGCTGTCTCCTCCCGTTTTATATTCCTCTAGGACTGGGATTAAAGGCGTGCACCATACCACCTGGTTTCTATGGCAAACTAGTGTGGCTACTGGGATTAAAGGCATGTGTGTCACCACTGCCTGATCTGTAAGGCTGACCAGTGGGGCTGTTTTACTCTCTGATCTACAGGCAAACTTTGCTTGTTAAAATACAAATGAAATATCACTACACATGGTGATTGGCTTCATGGTTTGAACTGTGCGGTGAGTGGCACCCCATGGAAGGAGCACCAAATTAGAGAATACTTACCTCAGGATCCTAGCGAGAGAGGAAGAGATGGTGTAGCCACAATCCTCAAAGCAACTTAAGACCTCCCAAAGCTCAGCCTTTAAAGGTGCCATGATTTTCAACAGTAACAAAGAAATAAGTGTTCAGCATCTGAGATTTTGATAGACCTTCCAGGTACAAAGCATTGCAGTGCCTAACCCTTTTCTCCTGTCCTGAAGAAGAAATTTACCATAATATCCCATCTGTATAGTGCGTGTATGTGTACATGTGCATGTGTGTGTGTGGTGTATTCACACATGCATGGGGATGTATGTGCAGAAGCATGTGTATAGCTATATGTAGGCCAGATGGCAACCTCAGGTCTTTTCCTAATGGTTCTCCATCTTATGTTTTAAGACTGGGTCTCTCACTGAATGGAAACTCATTCATTCAGTCAGGATGGCTGGCCAGCCAATGAGCTCGAGAGATCTGCCTGCCTCTGCCTTCGCCTCCTTCCCAGTGGGAGGGTTATGGAAGCATGTCCCTCTGCCACACTTGGCTTTTCTGGGGGATCTGGGGACCCAAACTTAAGTCCTCATCTGACCCAGAAGGCTCTTTCCCATCTGAACCGTCTCCCCAGTCCATCAATGCTTTCTTATGTGCGAAAAGTCCACTCTACCCTACTCTCCTGGAGAGAAATTTGGCTTCACCTATACGTCTATGTGTAAATACACATCTGGCTGGTGACTGCCTGGGTGTGATGACTTTGCCTTACCTGAGAGTTCACAGCACATCTTATGTCCTTGGCTGAACACAGAGAAGTGAGAAACCCCAAGCCAGAAGACAGCAGTGTGTTGTCTAACAAGCCCTGGGGAAGGAGGGCTGAAATGTTCTTTCTCCCTGCTGGATTACACTCCCTCATCCTTTTCCAAGGCTTTGTCCCCAGATTCTGACATCCTCTTACCGGCTCTCATAAAAACAATGGTAGGAAACAGACATTTCTGAGTCGTCAATCCTATGCCTGCCTCCCTAGGTGTGCGGGCTTCATGTTCCAATTCACTCTCCACCTGGGTTTCAAAGCGCCCAGCCCCTCCATCATCACCAACAATGTCTTTGTCTGGGCCCTCAGCATGATACCCACATTGGAAGGGAGAGGGCCTGTGGCTCTCAACTTGGAGACCCTTGTGACATTAAGGTAGTCATCCCCACTCCACCCGCTCAGCTTACCAAGTGATAAGACATGCGAGCAATGGCTTGGCTCAGGGCTCGCACCTTGCCTTCTGTACTTGGCAAATCCCCTCAGATCCTGATCAACACACACACACACACACACAGAGAGAGAGAGAGAGAGAGAGAGAGAGAGAGAGAGAGAGAGAGAGAAAGAGAGAAGACAAGAAGGCAAAAAAATTGTTGCTGCCCATCAAAATCCCAGCAAAATTCTTCAAAGACTTCGAAAGAACGGTACTCAACTTCATATGGAAAAGCAAAAAACCCAGGATAGCCAAGAGAAATTTACATAGCTATAATCTACATGGAAGTAGAAAAAGACAAGATCAGTAAATTGGGAGCATGGGGGCCTTGGGGAAGGATTGAAAGGCGTAGGGAAGAGGCAGGGAGGGGAGCAGAGAAAAATGTAGAGCTCAATAAATATCAATAAAAAATGTATAAAAAATGTCGCATGTTGGAGAAAAGAGTCATCATTCATAACTCTGATAGCCTGACCTGACAATAGGGAGTTTACTGAAGAAAACATGTTTGTTTTATCAATGACTCCATGGCTAGGGGTGATCAGAGGTCCCCCAAGCCCAGGTGTGACCACGTGTCCTGCCACATCCCTTGTCTCTCTTCCTGCCAGCTCTAGCATAGCATTAGGCATCCATCTGGAACTCCCTCTCCATCTTTGCCTCTTTGTTTTTAGCTTTTTTGGGAACCTCTGTTTGGATCTCAATAGCTGAAAACTCTATGCCTTAAGCCCAGCTACACACCAATTCCCTCGGTATGCTTTCAACAATCCGCTGGACCAAGGATGAGCCTTTTCAAATGCTTTCACTGTCCTGTGAAGCTCATTCGTTTTGGTTTTAAGATTTTTATTTGGCTGATTACATTTATAAGGAAGTGGTGCACGTGAGTGCAGGTATCCTCAGAGGCCATGGGCATCAGGTTCCCTAAACTGGAGTTACTAGTAAGTTATTCCATGGAACCTCGGTGATAGGCACCAAACTCAGGTCCTCTACAGGAGCACACCCTCAAGTGCTGAACCATCTCTCTCTCACCCCTATCCTGTTGTAGTGACAGAGTGATTGTTGTCACTGGCTCTGTGGAGGTTGGAGTCCTCTGGCTGACTCCACCCCACCTAGGAAGGTAAACCTAAGCATGGAAGAGCAATGCAAAGCAAAGGCGGGGAGTTTGGAGCTAATCTAGAGAGGTGTCTGCTGCTACTGTTACTACTGCTGCGGTGGCAGCCACCATTGCAACAAAATAGCAAAGAGAAAAGAAAGTGCAGGAAACATGCCTAGGAAAAAGCCCTACATGTTGACCACACACAATAGTGACCAAGTTCTCTCCCCCCACGTTCCAATGAAGCATTCATTCACTTTTCCTGTGCAAGGTTGACGCAGGAACCGCTGTGTATGCAAAGTTTCCTGTAGATTACTACGACGTGGGGACGAGGTGATGGCTTCGGCAGCGATTTGGGCTGTTACTCCACGCCAGCCATTCATTAGCCCTCAGGAAGTTCTTTGTGCCAAAGTCATTATTAGTATTAGATGCTAAACCCCAAACCCCAAATGGGTGTATGACTGCTTCTTTCTCCAGGATGCTCAGCATCTGAGTCAGCCAGGGAGCCTGTGTCATTTCCTAAATCGCCTTCTGCTTCATGGGGAATTTGGCTTTGGACAATGGACCTGCTGCTCGGGGAAACTGGCAAAAAGCCCTGTGAGAGGTAATGATCACTTTTGCTTTTTCTGTGAGGGCTTGAGTGGCTGCAGGGGCTACTGGCTCCCCTCAAATTTCTGCTCTTCTGTCCCACAGAAGTACATAGGCTGAGCACCCCTAATCTGAAAATTTGAGACCCTCAAAAATTCAGAATTTCTACTTTGCTGTTTCATACACAATTTTATTGAAAATATTGTATAAAATTTCCCTCAAGTTATGCACATAAGCTATATACGAAACATATATTATTTTGTATCTAGAATGTACCCTGGTCTCACCTCCCAAGTTTTCTTTTACGATATGCAAATATTCCAAAATATGAAGAAATTCAAAATCTGAGACACTTTAGATTACTCAATGTAGATAACATCTTACTGGATATGTGGCTGTCTGGCTCAGGACTACATTTCCCAGAATACACTACCATAGGTCATCACTTCAATAGGTACAGTTAAAAGTGTTGAGAATGCCATCATAACCAATCCTTGAAAGAAATGGTGATGTAATCTCCCTTCACCCTGTAGTACCATACAAACCTTCTACTACTGGAAGATGGCAAGAACTGGTAGGTTTCCTCAGACACAGGGAGGGAAGGGAAGCGTTGCAGATGGCCACGAACTGCTACCCTCCAGACCAACACAGAAAGTGACCAGGACCGTTGGCGTAAGTCACATACAGTGACTGGAAACCACCCTCTGTTTTCTAAGAAGAGAAGTAACCACTTGATCGATATCTCTTTTGTTTCCCAGGCTGGGTGCATGTTTTTGTTTTTACTTTCCAACTATATATATTACTACACCAGGGAAAGTCTGAAAGCAAGCAGGCATGCTTGCAGTACAACATCAATGCTTAATTCCACAGATCTCTCTCTCTCTCTCTCTCTCTCTCTCTCTCTCTGTGTGTGTGTGTGTGTGTGTGTGTGTGTGTGTGTCTGTGTGTGTGTCTGTGTGTGTGTGTGTGTGCCCTTGCTCATGGGTACACATGGGAAAGCTACAGGTTGACCTCACATGTCTCCCTCTGTCACCTTCCACCTCGTTTTTAAGACACAGTTTCTCACTGAACCTGAAGTCTTCTGTTTCGGCCAGGCTGGCGGACCAGAAAGTCTTTGCAATCTGCTTGCTTCTGCCCCACAGTGCTGGGGTTACAGACCGCACCACTGCACCCAGCTTTTATGTGGGTGCTGGGGGTCTGAACACGGGTCCTCTTGCTTCCACAGAAAGCACTTACCCACTGAGCCATCTCCCCTTTTTGTCTAATATCCTTATTGCATGTCTATATAAATATTTATATTTCCTATATTTATTTTTCTAAAATTATATTTTCAATATATATTTCCATTATTTGCAGTTTTATAGGTTCTAAAAATTCTGGGTGCTCTCCACCATCTTCAGTAAAATCACAAAGACAAGAGTAAGGTCAGGTATCTCTGGAGATGTTATTCCTTCTGTGTGTCTACAGCAATGTTTGTAAACCATGCTAAGCTCTGCTCCGGTTCTGCAGGATGCAAATGGCAACTCCTGCTCACTCACCAGCTGCCCTGCCAGGATGCCAGCTGTGCTTACCTAAGAGCTTCTAAACTGTGTCTCCACGTGATTTGCCATCTTTGAACAACAAAACCCACCCTCTGATTGACAAGCACCTTTTCTTCTTTCTTATACACAGTATTACTCAAAATGATTTTGCCCAACATTCCACAGATTTCTAGAATCTGTAGCCACATGTTGACACATTTTCCATGTGCCTGGGCTCTGGTCTGATATATAGACAGGCCTGAGGTTGTCTACATGCTATCTCAGAGCTTGGCAGTCCAGCCCGACTTGGGGTTCCCTGTGAGCCCTTTGTGAAGGAGTGGTCCTCATTCCTTCTATTTTATAACTCAGCAATGTGGCAGCTGGGAGCAGAGTGCAGCCAGGGGGACGGGGGTGAGAATGATGGGAGGGGTTGTCTGCCAAGGAAGCCACCGTTGAGGGCACAATCCTTAACGGGAAGCAGACGGCTCAGGAACTGGCCCTCCCTGGGCTATGGAGGGGATAAATGGTTTGAGTTCAGCCTGGGCTGCAGAGCAAGGCCCTATCTAAAAATGATAATAAAATCATCCTGATTTCTACAGATATCACAAATATTTGGTGATTCCCAATAACCATTTTGATTCTTATATCCATCCATAGGGTTCTCATCCAGACCACTGGCCAGCACACTACGCAGGCTCACATGGGCAGCAAGCTCCTGAGATACAGTGTAGACACAGCCCTGACTCAAGGGTCACCAGCTGACCAACTGGGAAAAGATGAAACGTGGGTCATCTTGGCCTTAGCCCACACAACACCCCAACTTCAGCAGAAAGCAGCCAAAACTGAAGTCAGTGCCTATAACTCCTAGGCTAATTCCCTGGTAATCCTTGCCCCATGAAGTCATTGTTTTATGTACATAAACAAAAAGACTGGAATGCTAGATCACAGATGTTGCTTCTGTACAAAGGACCAGCCATGCTCACATCCTAGCTAGTGTCTTTGTTAATCTGTTAAATTCAAAAATACTTCTCCTCTAGTTTAGACGGTGCTCCCTCTAATGTCCTTAAGTGTAAGGAATTTCTTGTTCAGTAGTTGAAATTGGTTGGCTATCCTGCCCCAGATTCCCCCATTTGGAGTATCCAACATCACCTGAAAATCATAAACAAGCAGCGACTTACAGTTGAAAGAATGGGCCACTATACTTCCTTCATTCAGGTGGGCAATCAACAGCCATTTATCTTGTATCTACCTACTCCACCGTCAACATTCATGTGGTGAGTTACTTACTGAGAGTCAGCTGTGTGCCTGGCAGTCAGGACCAGTTACCTACAGAGTACAGTAAACACAAAGGGAGGGGCTTGTTCAAAAGTCACTGGGAATTGAGGACCCCCGACGATAAAGCGTGTGACAGCTATGTCCTAGGAATAAAGGAAATGGTGGTAACAAAATAAACAAACACTCACACCGTTATAGAGCTTAATAAGAAGAGATAGATAACAAGCAATATGCAGTTGACCTTTGCACCCCTGGGAATTGCTTCCAGGACCCCCTTTGGATTCCAAAATCTGCAGATGCCCAAGTTCCCTGTGTAGAATGTCAAGATGTCTGCACATAATCCCCTTGTATTCTTTATAACATGTGACTTCTGGTGCCTCATGTAATCTAAATGCCAAGCAAAGGGCTGATCTATTAAACAGAAATCACAAGAGACAAATCCATACTTGTTCAGTACAGATACACAATTTTCCCTCAAATGTTTTTAAATCATGGTTGACTAAATCTGCAGATTCGGAACCCATGGGGGCAGAGGACCACATGTAGAGTGTTAAGTGGGAGTCCCCTCTGCATGCTGTGTATACTATTGGTTAATAAAGAAACTGTCTTGGGCCTGTGCAGGGAATAGAGGTATGTGGGTTAAACTAAGCTGAATGTTGGGAGAAAGGAGGCAGAGTTAGGAAGAAGCCATGTAGCCCTGCCGGAGACAGATGCCAGAACTTTAACCAGTAAGCCACAGCCAAGTGGCAATATACAGATTACTAGAAATGGGTTAAATTAAGATATAAGTGTTAGCCAATAAGAAGCTAGAGCTAATGATCCAAACAATAATTTAATTAAAACAGTTTCTGTGTGATTATTTCGGGGCTGAGCAGCCGAGAACCAACAAGTGGTTTCCCTACAACAGTGTTGTTTTTTAATTTATGTAAGAAATACATATATGTGTAAATCGGAGCCAAACATGAAATGTAGGAATGATGGTACCATGGGGAAGTTGATGCAGAGAAGGAGTAGGGTGGAAAGGTGCAGTTATTTGTATTTTAATTAGGATGATGGGGAAAACTTGATTGACAACTCAAAAGAGCCAGGAGCTAGCTGAGCAGCTGGCTGAGAAGCTCACTCAGCTGGAAGCGGTTTTAGTAACCAGGAGAATCGGAGTGTGTGGAGTCTGAGCTTGCTGGGCAGCCTATCACAGGGCCGCTGCTGGGCAGCCTATCACAGGGCTGCTGCTGGGCAGCCTATCACAGGGCCGCTGCTGGGCAGCCTATCACAGGGCCGCTGCTGGGCAGCCTATCACAGGGCCGCTGCAGTGCAGGTCCTGGAACTCCCTGTTACACAGCGAGCTCCTCTCAACCCTTGTGTTTCATTGACGTCATTCCCAAACACCCAGTTCTCCACCGTTCTCCATACTAAACCCTTCCACTGCCCTGAGGGCCCTGGCCATGGTCTGCAATGATGGGTTTATTTCTATGCAAAGCAGGTTGTTGGTTGATTTCCTGGCTCTCTCGTGGACTGGGGCACTCTGAGAACAAAGGGCATATATGTTTGACTGCTCTGTACACGGCTCCCTGAGCACTCAGCAAAGAGACACTTAATACACAGGCAATCTTCACTACTTACCAATTCCAAATTATTGGGTCTTCCTAGTTACTGGCTTATGTAAAACCCCTGAGCCAATATCTGTCCATTGTGGGCATGCATGTGTTCACAAAAGTGAGGGGAGATTGACTTCCCTAAGTGCACTTTTCCAGCTGAGGTCACACGAGGAAATTGTGTGTGTGGGTGTGTACGTGAGTGTGTGTGTATGTGTGTGAGAGAGTGTATGTATGAGTGTGTGTGTGAGTGTGTATGTGAGTGTATGTGAGTGTATGTGTGTGTGTGAGTGTGTGTGTCTGCCTGTCTGTCTGTCTGTCTGTGTGTTGCTGTGAACTAAATCCAATTCCAGGCACACATTAAGGACGCCCTATATCAGCAGGCTATACCCCCAGCCCATCTTTCTCTTCTTTTGTTGATTTCTGTTTACAGTACTGTAAATGGAGACTGTACTTTAGTTTCCTGGCTGCCCAGACTCGAAAATCACACAGAAACTATATTAATCACAACACTGCTTGGCCAACAGTTTAGGCATGTTCCTTCCCAGCTTATATCTTAAATTAACCCATTTCTATTAATCTGTATATCACCATGAGGCTGTGGCCTACCAGTAAGGTTTGGGCATCTCCTTCTGCAGCTACATGGAATCTCTCTGATTCCACCTACTCTCTCTATATCTCTGTTTGGATTTCCCACCTGACTTTACTCTACTAAGCCATTGGCCAAAGTAGCTTTATTCATTAACCAATAAAAGCAACACATACACAGAAGGATGTCCCGTATTACAGTGCTGAAGGGCTGTCTCATATCTTGGGTTTCTAAGTGCAGGAAGCTATGCCTTAGGAAGAAAATGCCTGTTGGTGTTGTTAACTGTGAGTTTAGAGTTAATAAATAGATAATACAAAGCAAATAGGAAACACAAAAACAAAATCATATTGATGCTTTGGTGAAAATGCTCCCAGGGGCTAAAAAAGCTCTAGCACTGCTTCTCTTAGGAATGACAACTCAGCAGTCCCTATAGACATTCAAGCAGTGAGTGAGTGAGTAAAGAAATAATGGAGGATGTCCGTGGCTCATTCCAGCGGAGCAAGGCAATGAGCCTCCTTAAATGGCCAGTCACTATGGGAGTGGGCAAGAGGGTGGTGCCTCGTCAGCTCTTCGGTAGCCACAGCAGTAGCCTGACACGCACACCCCAACACATACTAAATCCCTTGGGTCTGTAAATTCCATTACTAGATGCGAAATATGAGACTATGAAAAGATAATAATGTTGGGGAATAGGTAAAGCCTTAGGAATGCCGCATGCTGGGGTTCCAATGGGAAACCACCCTGAAACACCACATAGCAATGCCCTCTGGATCTGAGCTTGTGCATACTAGATCTGACCTTCATTCTTAAATACTTATCCTACAGAACTCTTATGTTCGACCAAAATTCATGCACTAGAATGCACAGGGGAGGACTCTTCATTGGGTCCAAAATCTGGAGACCATTCCGACTTCCTAGGAGAGCTTGTAAATGCAGGCGTCCTTTTGGCAGAACCGGGCTGTAGACCCCACCTCACCTGAGAATGCCACCACACCAGTTTGTACTTGGTGCCGTGATATTTTGTCCCTTGTCATTTGACCCTTGAAGACTACTCTTCTATGGCCTCAGCTCTTCCCCAAAAGGCTGTGACCCTTCACCCAGAGCACATTTTCAACAAGCGTGCTATTGATTACGTAGTGCACGGTGTGCCCTGCCATCCTTCCGTGTTCCCTCTTACACATGCAGATTCTGTCTAGCACTGTTTCTGCAGACTGCAGATGCCAGCTTAGAAAGGAAGAAGGAAGGCTGAGGGGGAAAGGAAACTCTTCTCTTGATCCCCTAAAGGTGGGAGAGGGCGGTGTAGAATGCTTGCTCTCTCTCTCTCTCTCTCTCTCTCTCTCTCTCTCTCTCTGTGTGTGTGTGTGTGTGTGTGTGTGTGTGTGTGTGTGTGTGTGTGTGTGTGTGTGAATCTGCCTTCTGAGACATCACCTCCGTGGCTCTCAGGACCCGCCTCTGGGACCGTGATCTTGGTCCCGCTGTCTGGAATCCCCTGTCACCTTTCACTCACCTCTATCAGGTCTGGGGTGGCTCTGAGCAGAGCTGAGACCTTGGCTGCCAGGTCACTGACTGAGGTGTGCTGAGTGGGTCTGGGAGAGTCAGGCCCACCTTCTTCTCTGCCCTTGGCTCCCAGGTGAACCGCCTTCAAAGTCACACCTTTCTGATAGAGAAAGCAGTCCATCACCGGTTACAATTTGCTCAGACTGCTTCTCTGTGGTTGAATAAAAAGGTTTTCCTGGGCCTGGAAAAATGGCTCAGTGGTTAAGAACATTTTCTATAATTCAGTCTCCAGCACCCACTTTAGGGGACTCACGACTGCCAATGACTCCAGTTCCAGGACAATAGATGACCTCTGACCTCTGCAGGCACCTGCATACTCATGGTACACATAAGGTTACCCAGTCACACACACACACATACACATACATAAAAATAATTCTTTAAGAAGGCTTTGACATCTCGGGGTAGGACTTCTTAGGTTCTGCTGTCACATCTAACACATGGCTAGAGGCTAGCATGAAGCTTCTCTTAAAAGGAGATGTTCAGGCCATAGCCGCAGGATGACTCCAGTCCCAGAGAGTCTGCAGGGTCAGGCTCTTACCAAGTCCTGTGTGTAGACCACATACTAAGGCTTCATTCTAAGACAACCCCTCAGGTGGATGCCATGTCCCCATTGTTCCTGATGAACAACTGAGGCTTCCAGAGGTTCCACCCTACGTCCCTGGCTGCTGTTCAGGACACATTTGGTCATTACCCCGAGGTGTAAATCACCCCTAGCTCATGCCTTGCTCTATACCAGGGACATCCTTCCCAGTTCCTCATGGTCTGGTGCCACAGTGGACTCTTCAGAGAAAAGAATGATTCCCAGACTGACCCCACAAGAGGGTCGCCTCCCTTCCGGTCACCTTTTCCATTCCCTCTCCTTTCCATTCCCTCTCACTAGGGTCTCTCCCAGGTGCTGTCTAGTTTGAATTCACTTTGCCCTGCAGTCCTCTTTACCCGGCTATGACCCAGAGGAAACCTAGACTGATCCTGTTCTCGTCACGGGCTGCTAAGCAGGAGAGGCCTCAGCCAGTAGGACCATGGGACATGGCTGCCTCTGGGTGCAGGCAACAGGAGTTCTGCCTCTGATATGGTCTGTCCCCACCAAAACTATTATCGCATTCTGTGGCTGGTGCATGGTGGTGGGGAATGAGGCCTTTGGAGAGGTTGATGCCTTTACATCAAGATTTCTAGTTCCTTTGTTATCTGTTTGTTTCATTGAGACAGGGTCTCGAGTAGCCCAGGCTGGCCTTGAACTCCTGACCCTCCTTCATCTGCCACCCTCTGCTGGGATGACAGATGTGTGCCACATCTGGACAAGACCAGCAGGCTTTGTTCTGTTACAAAGTGGTCCTCCCCTTTGTCTCTCTTTCTCCACAGCTGCTCACCATTGTTCACACGCCCACATGTGACGCGTCATCTGCGGGTCAGGCTGCTTCACCGCGTGCTAACAGTTACGGCCGCCTGAGACTCTGCCCCTCCCTGGGCCTTTCTTCATAAACTCCCCAGCCTCAAGTATTTAGTCACAGCAATAGAAAATGGTCCAAGAAGCTAACACAAGGGCTGTCCACTCTGCGTCTCCTCTTCCGGCAACAGCAGCCCAGAGACAACATAGCTTTCCTTTAAGGGGGCGGCTTCCTCTACAACCGTCTCCGGTGAGTGTGGTTTAAGACCTGGAATAAGATCCTTTCCTTCAAATAAGCTACCCTTTCATTTCCTGTTTGACAGTTCAGCCTCAGCTGGGAACAGATGTAGCTCTCCCTGACAGCTCGGGGCAGTGGTGAACACATTAGACGGGAGATGGCAGAAGCCAACCAAAACTTCCCAAGCTCCTGAGTCACAGCCCTCAGCTTGGCCAATCATGGCTCAAATGCTTGGTCTTAACACCAACAATTCTGCAGCCCACCTGAGGTTTCTGTCAGCCCTGCCGACTGCTCCAGGAAAGGCCTCAGTTCCTCCTGTGGTCCCTCTACTTCCGGGCCTTCCCCAGCTATGACAGGTTCTGTCCCTCTGAAACTATAAGCCAAAATAAAAATGGAACAAAAACCTATTTCCTTAAACCAAAAGAAGGAGGGAGGGAGGGAGGGAGGGAGGGAGGGAGGGAGGGAGGGAAGGAGGGAAGGAGGGAGGGAGGGAGGACGGAGCAGAAAGAAAGGAAGGCGGGCAACAGATCTCATAATGGACCAGGAAGAAAAACCACTGGCCCAGGAGCCTATAGAAGAGTTTGTAACCCAGTCCTGTAGCCAAGACCACTTGTGAGACCCCAGCTGCAGTGCGGAGGCTGCTCTGCTTCTCCAGGGAGTGGACTTGGGAGGGTAGAGTTCCTGAGCCAGCTGCGATGGCACCTGAGCACCAGAGACTTCACCTAGGAACTAGCTCCCTTTCAGCCTCCATACGTTCTACAAGGAACCCCAATAAATTCATTGGTTCACCAAGCTGGACTTGGGCAGACTCTTCTTTAGTCTGTCTTTGGTACTATCTGAGGTGAGCAGACATTTGTTCGTGTCCCCTCGGGGAAGTTGCAGAAATGCAGTAACTTGTAGAAATGCCAGCGTGGGTTGGGAGAGGAGAAAGGATTTGGGTCTCATCTAAAGCCAGTTCCTTCCCGTCTGCCACACTGCTGCCTCTGGCCCTATACCAGCCCACTACGACAACTGCCTATTGACAGGGAGTAAAAGACACAGCCAGGCTGGGCAGTGATGGAGACCCACCCCCCAAAACAAGCATTTCTGGGGCAAAACTACCACACTGAAAAGACTTGTAAAGAGTGGCCTCCAACCATAGCCATGGGACCTCCTCACCTCTAGAAACAGACTTCTTGTCCACCCATCCATCCCTACACACAAACAATAACTCCACCGCCAGAGACCACAGTACCAAGAGGGAGGGAGAGAGGGAAGGCGGGATGTAAATAAGATGCTGTGTGGGAAGCCAGGAAAACAATGACTAAAAGGCAGAAGACATGAGGATGTGTTTGACACACCGACCTTTAAATCGCACCTACACACGGCTAATATGAAGTCTGTATCTGCGATGACGTCACGCGTTCTGTCTCGCCACTGAAAACAATATTTGCACCTCATACTTTGCACCGAGGCGTTGATCCGCAGGATCACCCGGTACAGCTTCTGTCCCCAAGATGCAAATTAGCATTTTCATAGGGGGTGGGGAGGCTGAGGAAGGGTGTGGGGGAGGGCCACCACTGTGCTCTGTTGGCCACGCTCAGGGGCTGACATTGCTGGGCAGGATGGATGCTGCCAGCTCTGTTGCTTAGCAACCCAATACCCTTCAAGACAATCCAGCAGCCTCACTTGTGTGCAGAGGCAGACAGGGCTGGTTCAACATGGCACTGGGCAAAGAAAATAAGGTGGGGTGGGTTTTTTTTCATTATTAATAATCATTCTTGCTGATTTCCTGGGTAGATCAACATGCCCAAGAGCACCAGAGTCCTACATGAAATCAGGGCTGGAAAAATCCCAGGTTTTTTGAAGTACCTCCTACTCTGCGCCAGAGAGTAGTGGAATTTTACCGGCTGGTCTCATGCCGGTCTCCCCATCGCTGGCCCTCACCAGCACGGTCTCAGGGTGACTCACCAGCAATACCTTCAGATCTGTTTGCCGGCCTTGTTATGACTCATGCTTTTTTCAGGTTTCTTTCTTTTTCTTTCTTTTTTCCTTCTCAAAACTGAAACACTTGACATTTTAGAATGGGCTTGGGGGAAGGTTCTTTAAGAAAAAAAATCGTAAGCTACTTGCAGGCTTTGTGTGCAAGTGTGGGGGGTACGTGGGAAGAGGTGAGTAATGGCTGTGTGAACAGGTAAACAGCCCTTTGGCACACTGACAGGCATGTGACAAGCCACCAGAGCCAAAGCAGCTGACACCGCCACTGGGCTGAGGGAGGGATATGCCCCTAGGCTGCATCTTAGCAGGACACAGGCTGGCCAGCATCCACCCACTTCCAATCCCTTCCATCCCAGTGACAGAACGCTGCCCCCAGCTCCCAACAAGCAAATTGGCATCCTTCTATGTAGCAAAGCAGAACCACATAAAGCTCCATGAAAAAGCCTACAGAGGAATTAAGGAACAAAGAAAACGGAAATCTAAAACCAAAAAGGGAAAGCAGAATTGCTACAGAGAAACTGGGTTACATTGGACAGAGGTGGTCTGGTCAGTAGGCTTGGATTCTAATTCTGACATAAATTGGAGGAAGGTAAGAAACTTCTGCTCATTTGAATGACCAACCAGGAGTCTCAGTCTCTCCATTAGCAAACTGCCTGGCTATAAGCCATCCCCCATTGGGAGTTCTGCAGACTCGGGTACCCTTTTAGCTGTCTCTGGGGCACTGAACCCAACTCCACATCAGTTATGTCATAGATGCTCAAAGCATTCTACATGTTTGACAGGAGATGCACAGGTAGGAGAAAGAATTAGCTAACTAAACCCAATTAACCTCTGGAAACCCCTATTAGTTCCTGTATTTAACAGGATGGATTCGATATGCCCTGTCAGCTCACAAAAAAGTAATGAAATCTAGGAATCAATGCCACTGAACACATCTTTAAGCATTACTCAATGTTTTGGTGTTACAAAACATTATTGGGAAATAAAAGGGAATAATAACCAGAAATGCACCAAGAGTCGTGACTCACTCTAGACACGGGTGGTGAGTTGAGGAGCAAGCTGACCAGTCTCCCTATCAAATTTGGATTGAAAATGAAAAGCCCATATATTTCCATCTTTGGACTATGGCACTGAAGATCCGTATTAAAAGTGCAAGTGCTTTAATGTCACAATAATTTAGTAATCTTGTTACCTTGTATGCTTTAGTTAAGCATATTAAACCCACTCCCTGAACATAAAAGCCTGGGGGTAGGTATTAGACACGTGACCATTTTCCTTTCCCTCCTTTTTATTACAGAAATATTCAAACACGCACAAAAATCAGAGGGGACAATTTTAATAAACCCTCTGTGCTTATCTCACTTTCATTTCCTGTGGATGTGATAAAAATAATTTAAACAAGACGGGTTTATTTAGTCCACAGTTCCAGGTTACAGTCCATCCCTGCAGGGAAGTCAAGGCAGGAAGGAGGCACAGCCACAGTCGAGAGCAGAGAGAGCAGCGACTCCGGGCAGACCTGCTAATAATACTCTGCTGGCTCTCTGTGTTCCCACTCAGTGCAGGATCCCTGCTAAGGGATAGTGACACTCACAGTGGGTTGGCCTTCCCATCATAGACACACCCACCAGACAAGCCCATCACAGACACGCCCACCAACCAAGCCCATCAGACATGCCCACAAGCCAAGCCCATCACAGACACGCCCACCAGTCAAGCCCATCATAGACACGCCCACCAACCAAGCCCATCACAGACACGCCCACAAGCCAAGCCCATCACAGACACGCCCACCAACCAAGCCCATCACAGACACACCCACCAACCAAGCCCATCACAGACACGCCCACCAGCCAAGCCCATCTAGACACTCCCTCATGGAGATGATTCTATAGGGTGTCCCACCCTGCCCCCCAGCCAGCTTCAATCATCACCAATAACCAGTCTTGTTTCACCTATTTCCAGGTACCACATTGTGTTATTTCAAAATTTAAAAAAAGCTCATATTATTCTTATTATAACTCTGCTACTGTTTAAATGTTTTGTCCTCATGGAAACTGTTGTTGGAGTTACTTTATTTTTACATTACAGGTGTTTTGTCTGCAAGAAAGTGCATGTACTACGTGCATGTAGTATCTGTAAAGGCCAAAAGAGGGCGCCAGATTCCCTGGGACAGTTACAGAAGATTGTGAGGTGCTGTGTGTGTGTGTGTGTGTGTCTGTGTCTGTGTCTGTGTCTGTGTCTGTGTGTCTGTGTGCACACACGCGCTGGGAATTAAACCCAGGTCCTCTGAAAGAACAGCCAGTTCTCTTAATCACTGAGTCACCTGAATCAGGAAATTTGGCATTGGGAAATGAGGCCTTTTGAGAGGGTTAGAACACAAAGAGGAAGGAACCCATCCTCACAGTGCTGGGCTGATTCTCCTGGCAGTAAGAGAATCCTGAAGAAACGGACTGTGACAGGATGGGCTGCCCTGAGCTGTTGCTTCCTCAGAACCAAAGCTGCACCCTCTTGGCCTCTGCTTTCCACCATGAGGTGAACAGGCACCCAGTCCTCCCAAGAAGCAACTCAGAACCTTGCAGCCTCCAGAACTGTGGGCTCTAAAACGTCTGTGCTTTGTAAATCACCTCGTCTGCGGTATTCTGCTACAGCAACAGAACATGGGTAAAATCAAACTCTAAAGTACAAAATTCCTTTACCCAAACGTACAATATTTGAATCACACTTCAACTTTTCTCTTTTTCCCCCTTTGGTAATGGGAAGTGAATCCGGGGGTTTGGGTGAGCCAGCTCAATCCCTATTACTGAGCTATAACCCCACCCACACCCTTTATTTCTGCTTTTTATGTCCGCACAAGGTCTCTATAAGTTGTCCCAACTAAAACTCAATCTGTAGCCCAAGTGAGCCTTTAGCTTGCAATCCCCCTGTCTCAGTCTCCGAAGCAGCTGAAATTACAAGCCTCTGCCCCCAAGCCCAAGTACAATAATAATGTCTTAGTATCATCAAACATCTGCTCAGCAGCCAATTTTCAGATATGCTGGATTTTATTTAAAAGTTCAGCTTTTTAATATTTACTTCAATAAATATTTTATATAAATAAATAGTACTTTAAGGTTTTAATGAAGCAACTGATAGACCTAAAGATAGCATTTTAGTAGGTTTTAAGAAGATATGAGTACCGCAGTTAGCAAGTATGTTGATACATAGATTTTGATAATGATTTCCTTACATATTCTTAAGTTGGGCAGGAGAGATGCTCAGAGGTTAAGAGCACTGACTGCTCTTCAAGAGGTCCCAATTCTCAGCAACCACATGGTGGCTTACAACCATCTATAATAAGATCTGGTGCCCTCTTCTGGCGTGCAGGCATACATGCAGTAGAACACTGTACCTATAATAAATAAACAAATCTTTTTTTAAATCTTAGATTAATTCTATTTTGTTTTCAATGATCATTGGCTAAAAGAATAATATAAATAAGATATAAAACGGTTTATGTTCCTCACAACGTCTCCGAGGAAGGTGCATTATTGGGAAGCTGAGGAGAAGGCTCCATGGTTAAGAACACTTGCTATGTTGCAGAGGACCCTGGTTTGTTTCCCAGCACCCACAAGGCAGCTCACAGCCATCTGTAATTCCAAAGGATCCAATGCCGTCTTCTGGCCTCCATGGGCACCAGATATAAAATCATTTCACAGACATATAAGCAGGCAAAGCACACATACATATAAAATAAAAACAAACCTTTTTATCTTTATTACGGGCTGTAGAAATATCTCAGTGGGAAGAGCACTTGCTACTCTTGCAGAGCACCGGACTTGGTCCCAGGGCCCACATCTGATAGCTCACAATTGCCTATAACCCCAGTTTCAAGGGCTCTGACACCCTCTTCTGGCCTCACCAACATCATGGTACACATACATACAAGTAGACTAATATATAAACACACACTTAATAAACATCTTTTTTAAAAGAAGAATTCTCATTGGACTAATTTACATGTATTTCTTCTTCATAAATGTTAAATGTAAGATCTATGACATATAGATATATATGTTTTTAAAGAACATTTCATATTTGGGATTGTAGAAATTATAATCCCACTGCAACTTTTTGTTGCTTTTTGCAACTGTTTTGTTGATATTCATAGGAGACCTTCCCTTTCCTAAACAGAAGTGGAGAAGTAGTTGCGGGAGCTCAGAGAGGTGCTTGGGGGAGGGACTGGGAGGAGAGGAAGGTGGAAAAACTGAAGCCGGGATGTAAAATAAACAAAAAGGAAAATATAATTCGGTGAACAATAGCATTCAGAATCTAAGTAAGTTTGCTCTCTGATGGGACTCCTACTGCTGCGCTGTCGCCAGGACCAAAGCAGCATGGGGAGGACAGGGTTGTGATGTCACCAGGACCAAAGCAGCGTGGGGAGGACAGGACTGTGATGTCATCAGGACCAAAGCACCATGGGGAGGACAGAATTGTGATGTCATCAGGACCAAAGCACTGTGGGGAGGACAGGATTGTGATGTCATCAGGACCAAAGCACCGAGGAGAGGACAGGACTGTGATGTCATCAGGACCAAAGCACCTTGGGGAGGACAGGACGGTGATGTCATCAGGACCAAAGCACCGAGGGGAGGGGAGGACTGTGATGTCATCAGGACCAAAGCAGCGTGGGGAGGACAGGACTGTGATGTCATCAGGACCAAAGCACCGAGGGGACGACAGGATGAATTTCAGCTCACATGTCCGGATCACAGTTCAGCACAAAGGAAAGTCAAAGAATGAACAAACGAAGCCCTTGAGATCTCTGCTTTCTGGATGGCCACCCACTCAACCCGCTTTCTTATACCATCAGGACCACTGGCCCAGGGTGGCCCCGCCTCAATAGGCTGGGCCTCCCACATCAATATTAATCAAGAAAATGACCCACAGGCCAATCCTATGGAGGCATTTTCTCAATTAAGATTTTTTTCTACCCAGATGATCCCAACTTGTGTCAAGTTGACAAAACACTATCCATCAAACTCTGTTTATAATAAAAATAAGTATTCATATAAAGTCTTATGATAATAACTAACGACTTTCATTTTTAACATGAATTTTAATTCATAGCTGTAACATTAAGACATAAAATGTGTTGTCTCTCTGTGCTTCAAAAACACGGTTTGTTTTTGTTTTCATTTGAAGCTTTTATCGTTTCCAATTTAAACAGAAAACAGCAAAACATCACCAATAAAAAAAAAAAAGTAGTCGTTTTAAAACCAAACTGTTGGTTCCTGCCCTGACTGCATAAAGCCGTCAGATTAGGCTCTGTCTTTAAAATCAAAGGTCTTTAAATTAGATTAAAAGTCATGTCTTTAAAAGCACAAATTTAAGATTAGGGGTGGTTAAATCTATTAAAATCAACAGTCTGATCTAAGGTCCATGAATTCTTTGCCAATCTTTTTTAAACTGTGCTGCTACATGGCTGTGAGGAAGGACGCTCAGAAGAAATCCCACACTAGCTCAGAATTGAGTATAATAAAGAGTTCTTTATTTAGGGGTAGACTCACAGGTCACAGTTCTCCACATGAACAGGGAACAGGAACCAAATCATGCAGCAGGAAGAGAGGGTGACCGTGCGCTTTACATAGGCATATATAGTATAAGAGGCCACACCTAAGTGGGCGGGTAACTTAAAGGCTACTGGTGGTGGGAATTCCAACAGCACCGCTGTGTGTGTGTGTACTGTCTGCATGCGGTTATGTTCTTATCCTAGGTGGTTTATAAGTAAATGGCCAAATGATTATAAATGTTGTGCCTCCAAATTCCTTTTAATCCATAACATAACCAAAACTTTAAAGCAGAGAAGCCGGAAACATCTATGTAAGCAAGCCGTCTTTGTCAAGTGTCGTTTGGTTGGTGATTGGCCCAACCGCAATTCTACACATGCTCTTGAGAAATCTCTATTGCCTGAGGGAAATTAAGTCATGCTCAGGACATGTTGATTCTTCCTCCAAGGTACAGCCTCACAATCACGGACAGATATCCCCATCTGGGGTGAGATCCTGAAGGCTCTGCTAGCCCTAAAATCTAAGGACCGGAAGTCTGATTTAGCTCTGTGCATTCAGCTCCCCTTAAGTAATTAGTGAGTTTACAGAACAAAGATTTTCTGTTTTATCAAGCCAATTGCTTATAACTTCTACCGAGTATATCAGGCTTCTACTTAAAAACTGAGTCTTAAGAAAGTCTCTTTTAAAAACCCTCTCTGTCGGGCTTTAGCTCCGTGTTCTAGGACAGCTAGATTCTAAGGCACAGTTCCTTCTTTTGTATTGATGGAGCTGACGTTCTGGGTGTTCAGTAATTGTACTCAGAGGACAAGGCAATGAGGATACAGGGGCTGCTCAACAACAGCCGATCTGGTAGTCCCTGTCCCCAGATTGTCCCAGAGGCTGATGGGACATTTCTCAAAGCAGTCTGTAGATCCAGTCACCTGACCTCTTTGTCTGAGGGGTCATGAAGACCTCAGGGCATATTCTTCAAACAGGAGGGCCAACCCTGAGGGAAATGTCTCCAGAGATTCCAAGGGAAGACGCATGGTCAGCGAGACTTTGCAGCCCACCCCAGCAAAGGGCAGCTGATAGAGCAGACCAGAGGAGCCCAGGGGAGCCCCAACTGACCTTAGAAAAACAAGCAAGACTAAATTCTATCCAAATGACCTTAAACACCCAGCACAAAGTATAGCGGTTTAGCAGAGTGGCTGGTAATCCCACTGCCTCCTCAACATTGTTCCTTGTTCTTTTACTTCTCCCCATATTTTACACCCCCACCCCACAGGGTTTTTCTGTGTAGCCATGGCTGTCCTGGAACTAGCTCTTGTAGACCAGGTTGGCCTCAAACTCACAGAGATCCACCTGCCTCTGCCTCCTAAGTGCTGGGATTAAAGGTGTGCACCACCCAGCCACGCAGCCTCTTGCAACATTTTAAATCTAAAATCATCTGTTTTAGTTAGGATTTCTATTGCCGCAACAAAATAGCAAGACCAAACAGCAAGATGGGGAGGAAAAGGTTTATTTGACGGACACTTCCACATCACTGTTCTTCACTGAAGGAAGTCAGGACAGAAACTCAAGCAGGGCTGGAACCTGGAGGCAGGAGCTGAAGCTGAGGCCTTGAAGGGGAGCTGCTTACTGGCTTGTTTCTCCCAGCTTGCTCTGCTGTTTTCTTACAGAACCCAGGACCACCAGCCCAGGGATGGCACCACCCACCATGGATTGGCCCTTTGCCCACTGACCACTAATTGAGAAAATGCCCTACAGCTGGATCTCAAGGAGGCATTTCCTCAAATGAGGCTCCTTCCTCTCTGATGACTCCAGCTTGTGTCAGGTTGACATAAAACCAGTCAGTGCACCCTCAGTGGGTTGTTTTGGTTTTGATTTTGTCTTTTTAACAGTTCAAGAGACCACAGCAAGCTACATAGTCATGGCCATGGCACTCCTTGATCTCCCCCTTTCTGGGGCCACCAGTAAGCATCATCATGTCACTTAGCTGAAATGTTACATTTTTAATCTTGTAAAATTTGTGTCTTCTAGGAAAGATGACAACTTCCAACTAGATTCCTTGTGGTGCGGGATTCCAGTCACCTACTATGACGAAAACCCAAAGTTTCCTCTCAAATCAACAGGGAGAGTCTTACGGTCCCTCTTGGGCAAGGGAGAATAAGACCAGAAAAAGTGTTGTGACTGATACCTGAACAAAGAACCCAGTGGACAGACAAAGTCTGAAACCTCTTTCCCTCCTTGAGCGACACACAAACAAGAGCACACTCTAGAAAAGCCCCCAGTGTAGGACGGGGACACCAGAGAGAGGACCAGGAATCTCGTGCCTTCCCTCAGCCCACTAGCCCGCTCTCGGTCTTGAATTTTCCCTTTCTTAATAAACTTTTCAGAGACCATTTTAAAAAGTCACAACTGGTCAAAATGCAGAGAGCAACTGATCCTGGGATAACCAGCTCCAGCTGATGCATCTATAAGATAACGGACACCTAAGACTTGGGAACATCACGGAAGGCAAGGCAGAGAGAGCGTAAGAGTCAGATAACAGGGCTGTGCGCTACAAGGCTGTGTCTCCTGGAAACACAGGGAGACTACAGTCGTGAAACCCCAACAATATTGCTGCCCAAACAAGACTTGAACTATGATATCACCAGTAGGCTAACGTGGAAGGGATAAATCTCACAGGCTCGTACTCCTAAGATGAAGACTTGAACTATGATATCACCAGTAGGCTAACGTGGAAGGGATAAATCTCACAGGCTCCTACTCCTATGAAGAGCCTGCTGAGAAAGGGAGAATTAGCCTTCCCCAGGTGAACCCCAAACGATTATACAAAGTGATCTACCCTAAAAACATACACATATAAGCAACAGTAAATGAACTAATCAGGTTATAGCTACACTTATATAGATGTGTGTGCACATGCGTGTGTGTGTGTGTGTGTGTGTGCATGTGTGTGCATATGTATGTGTGCATTTGTGTGTGGGTGTGTGTGTGTCTGTGACAATGATAATTAAAGAACTCTGAAGCCATGAGTTTGAGAGGAAGAAAGCAGTGCTTCCTGGAAACATGGAGGGTTAGTGTTGCCAGCATTTACCCCAATATCTGGCTCCTGGTTTTATTATTAAAGCCAATTAGAAATCACGCTACAGGTTAGAGAGAATAAGGGGGTGGAAATATGCACTTATATTTTAATTTTTAAATTTTTAAACAATAAAATAGACTTATTTTTTCTGTTTCTAACTCCTAGAACATCCTGTTCCTTGTCTTAGGACACAGGGACCTGAAAACTCCTGTGGGGACCGAGATTCGGGCCCAAGTCTGTAACACTGACTCCAGGCATAGACTGAAGAAAGGATATGAACTTCCCTGCTTCACGTTGAGTTTTGTTTTCCAATTTAGAGGAGGATCAAAAGCAATCTGTAAAGGAGAGGGGACCTAGATGTGGAAATCAAAAAATTACTATTTTTACAGGCTTAATAACACCACTTTTCACTCACTTTATGAAAACAGTAAGAGCCAGGTTTCCTCAACCTGGTAGTACTAAGATTTGATGATGTAATTAGATAAGCCAGGCATACTTATATGAACCTTGATTCCCTGGTCAAATGGAATTAATAACACTATCACATTGGGCTCCAAAGAGAATGAAAGGTGACAGTTTGTGACTCGGGGCAGGAGCGCAGGTGGGCTAACTGTAGATCTTCACCTCCCCCTCTTCTCCAAGTCCAATCCCCCAGCCTCACCCCCAGTTCTGGAGCAGACTCTTGCTGTGGCCTCTCCTCACTCTCAGCTCCCATTTGCAGGTGACTAAGCAGAACCTGGTGGAACCCTGCTCTCCTCCCTCCTGTGGACCCCACCACCACCACATTCCCATCCTTAAAGTGTCAGCTCCCAATAGCTAGAAACATATTTTACCTGGAATCCCCAATGACCATACCTACCAGAATCCCCAAAGAATTCCCTACCAAGCAACACACAGTCACCACACCCTCCTAAGAACTGAGGAACATAACACCCACCCAGCAAAGACAAGACCGGGTATTAGCAAACAGACCCAGATGCCAGACAACAGCGTGAAATCACAACCAACAACAGCCAGGACAACAGGTCTTCTCTGGAGTCCAGCAACCCTACCACAGTAGGCCCTGAGGACTGCAACACAGCTGATGTACAAGACAAAGGTCTTCAAATGACCTTCATGAGTACGGCATAGGTCCCTGAGGGGGGGAAGAATAAATCCCTTAAAGAAGTCTATGAAAGCACAAACACTGGAAAGAAAGAAACAGCTCAAAACCTAAATATGAAACTAGAACCAATAAAGAAAAGTCAAATTGAGGGAAATCTGGAAATGAAGAACTTAGGAACTCGAACAGGAACCTCAAAGGCAAACCACAACACAGAACACAAGAGCGAGAAGAGAAAGTCCGGGTGACACAATAGAAAACATGGAAATGAAAATGCTAAATCTGAAAACGTCCTAGCGCAAAACAGTTAGGAAATAGAAAACGCCATTAAAGACCAAATTTAAGAATAATAGGAATAGAGGAAGAAGAAAAATCCCAAGTCGAAGGCACAGAAAACACTTTCAGCAAAATCATAGAAGAAAATTTCTCTTACCGAAGGAGAAGACTGTCAAGGCACAAGAAGTTTACAGAACCCCAAATAGATAGGACCGGAAAAGAAATTCCCCTTGGCACACAATAATCAAAACAGAACAAAGAACAAATATTAAAAGCTGCAAGGGTAAAAGACAAGACAACATATAAAGATGGATCTATTAGAAAAACATCTGACTTCTCAACAGAGTCTCTAGAAGCCAGGAGGACCTGAATGATGTTCTACAAACTCAAGGAAACCACAGATGTCAGCCCAGACTACCATACCCATCAAGACTTTCAATTGAAATAAATGGGGACATTTCATGATAATACCAAATTTAAGCAATATCTAGCTACAAATCCAGCCCTGATGTGGGATCCCCTCTGTATGCTGTGAACACCTTGGCTAATAAAGAAACTGACTTGACCTGATAGGGTAGAACAGAGCTAGGTGGGGAAAACTAAATTGAATGCTGGGAGAAAGGAGGCAGAGTCAAAGAGAAGCCATGTAGCCCCACTAGAAACAAACAGTGGAACTTTACCCGGTAAGCCACAGCCTCATGGTGACACACAGATTAATGAAGATGGGCTAGTTTAGGATATAAGAGTTAGCCAGAAATATGCTTAAGCTATTGGCCAAACAGTATTGCAAATAAAATAGTTTCTGAGTGCTTATTTTGTGTCTGCGCAGCCGGGAACAAACAGGCAGCCTCTTACAACACAGCCCTACAGAAGGTGCTACAAGGAAAGCTCCAACTTGAAGAGATTAACCACACCCAAGAAAACACAAGGGATAAATAATCTCAGAGTCGCAAATCAAAAGAGAGGGCACACATAGCAACAACAACATAGCAGGAATCAACTAACACAGCTCATTGATATCTCTCAGCATCAACGCTCTCAATTTCCCAATAAAAAGACACAAACTAACAGAATGGATTTTAAAAAAAAAAAAAGGGGCCCTCCTTCTGCTGCACTCAAGAAACACAGCTCGACATCAAGGACAGATATTCCAAAGTAAGCAAACCTAAGAAGCAAGCTGGTGGAGCCACTCTAATATCTGACAACACAGACTTCAAACCAAAACTAACCAGAAAAGATTGGGAAGAGCACTACATACTCAAAGGAAAAATCCACAAAGAGGACATTGCAATTCTTAACATCTATGCACCAAACACACGGGCACACTACTACGTCTTAAATCACATCTTGCCCCTCATACCTGACAGTGGGAGACATCAATACCCCACTCTTGCCAATAGACAGGTATCCAGACAAAACCTAAACTGAGAAATGCTGGAGCCAACTAATGCTATAAACCAAATGGACCTAACTGATAGTTACAGAACATTTCACCAAACACAAAAGTATATACCTTCTTCTCAATACCTCGTGGAACTTTCTCAAAATTAACAACATCCTCAGACACAAAGCTAGTCTCAGCAGATACAAGAAAACTGAAATAATGCATCTCTCCTGCAGGGCTTGAAAGATGGCTTAGTGGTTAAGAGCACTGGTTGTTCTTCCAGAGGACCTGGGTTTAACTCTCAGCACCCACATGGCAGTTCACAGCAGTCTGTAACTCCAGTTCCAGGGGACCCAAGACCCTCACACAGACATACATGCAGGCAAAACACCAATGCACATGAAATAAAATTTAAAAGGAAAGAGAAGAAGAGAAATGAGGGAGGGAAGGGAGAGAGAGGAGGGAGGGAAAGAAGAGAAAGGAGGGAGAGAAGGGGAGAAGGAAGGGAGAGAAAGGAGAGAGGGAAGGGGGAGAAGGAAGGGAGAGAAAGGGAAGGAAGGGAAAGAGGGAAGGGAGAGAAAGGAGGGAGGGAAGGGAGAGAGGGACGGCAGAGAAAGGAGGGAGGGAAGGGAGGGAAGAAAGAAAAGGAGGGAGGGAAGGAAGGAGGGAAGGAAGGAGGGAAGGAAGGAAGGAAGGAAGGAAGGAAGGAAGGAAGGAAGGAAGGAAGAAAGGAAGACCCTGCATCGTTTCTGAGCACCATGGATTCAACAATAACAGAAGCAACAGAAAACTTACACACTCGTGGAAACTGAACAACTCTCTACAGAATGGAAAATGGGCCAAGACAGAGACTAAGGAAGAGATAAAGACTTTCTGGAATAGAACGGATGTGAACACACAGCACACCCAAACACGGGATGTGATGGAGGCGGCTCTCAGAGGCAAGCTCATAGCACTAAGTGCCTCCACAAAAGAAATGTGGAGAGATCTCCTGATAGCAACTTAACCACACCTGAAAGCTCTAGGACAAAAGAAATCAAACTCAGGGCTAAAATCAATAAAGTAGAAACAACAACAGCAAAAATACAAAGAATCAATGAAACAAAGAGTTGGTTCTTTGAGAAAAATTAATACAATTGACAAACCCTTATCTAAATTAACTAAATGGTAGAAAAAATATCAAAATTAATTAGATTAGAGATGAAAGAGAGAGATAACAACAGACACCAAGGAAATCCAGAGACTCATGAGGACATACTTTAAAAACCTGTGCTCCACCAAATTGAAAAAAAACAAAACAAAACAATTTTCTCGATGCATAACAGTTGCCAAAGTTAAATCAAGATCAGATAAGCATTTTAAACAGACCTGCAACTCCTAGTGAAATAGAAAAAATAATTAAGAGTCTACCAACCAGGACCAGATGGTTTTAGGACAGAAGTCTACCAGACTTTTCAAGAAGAGTTTATGCCAATACTTCTCAAATTATTCCACAAAACAAAGCAAAGGGAACTTTGCCCAATTTGTTTTACAAAGCAAGAGTTACTCTGATACCAAAATGACATAAAGACCCAGCAAAGAAAGACCAACAAATTACAGACCAATTTTCCTTAGGGACATAGATGCAAAAAAAACTCAATAAAATAATTACAAACCGAATACAAGACTATTGTAAAACTACATCAGAAAGATCATCTACCTTGACCAAGCAGGCTTCATCTCAGAGATACAGGGATGATTCAACATGTATGAATTGGCAAATGTACTCTTCTGAAGGACAAAATCCACGTGATCATCTAATTAGATGCAGAAAAAGGCCTTTGACTCCCAGCTCCCCTTTGTAATAAAAGTCCTGGAGAGATTAGGCGTATGAGGGACATACCACAACATAATAAAGGCAGTTCACAGAAAATCTAAACATCAACTTAAATGGAGAGAAACCAAAAGCAATCCAACTAAAATCAGGAACAAGACAAGGTTGTCCACCCTCTCCATACCTTTTCTATATAGTACACAAAATCTTAGTAGAACAATAAGACAATTGAAGGAGATCAAGGGGATACAAACTGGAAAGGAAGAAGTCAAGTACCTTTATTTGTAGATGATATAATAGAATTGACCCTAATAAGTTCAATGGGAAACTCCTTCCTGATAAATACGGTCAACGCTGCACCTGGATACGAAATTAACTCTCAGTGAGAGTAGCTCTCATATATGGAAATGGCAAACGGTCTGGGGAAGAAATCCAGGAAGCAACACCTTTCAAAATAGCCTCGAGGCATATAAAATATGTTGGGGTAACTCTAACGAAACAAGTGAGAGACTTGTATGACAGACACTTCAGACATTGAAGATATTAAGAAAGATAATCGGGAAAGGCGGGTGGATCTGGACGGGAAAGAGGGGAGGAACTAGGGGATGGAGGGCTGTACTCAGGATATACTGTGTGAGGAAGTTCTGTGTTCAATAGAAGAAAAAACTCAATCCCTAAAATTGAGGGAGTGGCAACTGTTAATTCATAACTATTAGCTTCTAGACATCTTTTCTTAAAAGGTGTTACTGTATTATATCATGAAGAACTGTGTCCAATACAGAAATGTACTTGTTCATCTTGAAAAGAATACCCTTTTTAAACGGTCTCACTTAAAAAAAAAAAAAGATAATTTATGTAAAACTCTAGGCTGGTTCCCTGGACAAATAGAATAACAAGACTATCACACTGAGTTCTGAAGAGAATTAAAGAAGGTAATTTATGTAAAGCTTTAGACTCAAGCCTTCTGTGGAGAACATCCTGTTGTATTGCTTTTCCTGGTCTACTTGGGAATAAGTCTGGGCCAAGCTGCGTCTGGTGAGGGTCCTGGCGGCTTGTCCCGGCCTCCTCCCCTGCTTGAGTCTCTCAAGCTAGTTCCTCCAAGCAGACTCTCCAGACCACGTGCCTCCAATCACCCCAAATATCTAACTTGTAGCTACCTGAGCCCTAGCTGAGTCTACAGAACACTAAAGTTTGAGACAGTCTCCTTTAAAGTTGCCAGAAAGGGTGAGGGTGCCTTTCTCACAGAAAGTGGGGCATCTAAAGGGCAAGGGGGATAGCAGAAGGGACCTAGACCTTGGGATGAGGGGGCTGGGAGTGGAACCTGGTTATCCCCTGGCCTCTGGAAGAGAGCAGGTGTCACCTCCCTCAGGGGACACCGCAAAGAGCAAGCAGAATTGTAGAGGTAGGCAGATGTCTTCTTCCTGTTATCACTAAAGTGCGGTGGTACTAATGTACAATACGTGTTATTGATGTTTCAATGCCAAGAACCTAAATATAGAGTTCCTATTTGATGCTTCCAGAAGACCACGTGGGCTGAGGATTTCCATAATAAAGGACATCATTCCTGAGCGCTCATCCATCCATTCGTTAATGAGTACTTCTTGGATGTCAGCGCTCTGCCAGGCACTGCGCTGGCCGCTAACCAGGGAACAACACGGGCTCGGATCCTCACCTCTTCCAAAGGGCTCTGAAATACTCAAGGACAAAGAGGGGACAAGGAGAAACTCGAAGTTCTCAAAATTCTGCAGCTATGAGATCGCCTTACTGGATCTCAAGGGCCGTGCTGGCCAAAGCACCCTAGGATTGCGCGGAAGAGCAAGGGACCGGACTGCTGCGGCCACCTCCCACCCCCAGGAGTCCGGGAACCTTCCTAGGTTCTGGGAATTGCTCTTGCTTTTCTATTTGTCCTTTACCGGACCAAAAAGGCAAAGAAGCGGAACAAACGTGAAATTGCTCGCCGCCATGTGAGATTGAATCACTCGAGTCAAAGGTGACAAAATCCTCCCCACCTAATACCGCGCCACAGAAGTTTCATTTCATTTCAAAGTGGGCTACAGAGCAGTGGAGAGCAGGGTCCTTTGTTATAAATAATGTGTGCACCAGGATTACCAAGAGAATGCCCCCTGGGGCCCGGAACTGAGGGAGCCTTTTCTTCTCTTCTTTATACATTCTTGGAACTTTCTTAGAAATGTCTAAATTTATAATGAACAAAGCATTATTTCTCTAAAATATAAAAAGGTGATTTCAAAAATAATATTGGCTTCTCTCTGTCATGTTCAAAGTCAATGTGTTTTGTAAACCCAACCTCCTGAGAATTTTTTAGAATTGAATTATCCAGAATACACCCAACAGTTAAAGCCAGTCTTTGTCTTCCAATAGAAAGCAGAAAACTGTTCTCTTTCCGGAACCCCTCCTGGCACAGACTAGCTGGAACCCCTGAGAAGAATTAACATTTCCACAGATATTCCTGGGTCCTCTGCCTCTCCACAGATATTCCTGGGTCCTGAGCCAGGTCCAAAGCGCTGCTCTCTTCTCTGGGCCCGGAGGAAGGGCCTACCGGGCAGGACATGACCTTGATCACACCTGTGATTGGCCATCGGCACCGGCACGTACAAAGCAAAGCCATGGATGGAAATGCGTGTTGAGAAGGAGCGTGTGCTTGGCCGGTGCGGAAGGTGTGTTGTAGGAGCCGACCGGCAGCGGAGCTGGGTGGCACGCCTGGAGTTTAGGGTACAGTGCAATCGGAACAGAGTTCCAGCGCTGCATTAAATCTGATACTCTGATTTGTTAGAAGAAAATGTTCATCCTAACTATTTGAATATGAAAAGAATCGAGTTTGGGAGCGGGTGGGGTGGATGTTGATGTTCCTAGACAGAAGCAATGCTGTCTTCATCTGCACTGGCCGGTGCTGGCATTCTGTCACAGATAATCCTTCCACAAGTTGTGGGGTGCCGTTGGGGTAGCCAAGATATGACACCTCCAAAAGAGTGTGTGACTTGAAGTGGAATCTTTGGGGTATCTAAACCTGTCCCAAGGATTAGCAATCTACCAGCAAAGAGGGATTATGGATTCCCAGGCATGACCAAGGCCACATCTCAGCCTGTAAGGGGCCTGCTTTTCAGTCTGTCAACAGCCAATTCAGACCACACATAGCCCGGTTTCAACTCTGTTTCTCCTGTTCCCACAGTCTGAGCCATTAATTTCTTTATTGTATTTTTATGAGTTGAAGAAAAATACATTAAATGCCACTGAACTACCATTGTTCACAGCACAATATAATTCAAGATATCCCTTGTCTTTTCCTAAATCAAATTGTTATAAATAAAGCCTCTCAACCATCCATCCAGTTGACATAAGTCCTTTAAGGTCAAGGCTTTCTAAATGAAGGAAAGGGATAAAAATTAAAAACCCAGCTGTAGATTTTCATCTTGAATCACTTAATATGATTTTAAAATTGCATTAAAACTGGGGGGGTGGATTCTGGTTTTTGTTTGTTTTGAGTGCTCGGGGTCAAAGCCAGGGCCTCACATACGCTTTCAAGGGCTCTGCCACTGAACTGCCCAGTCCACCACATGCCACCCCTGGTTGGAGAAGGAAGGCTTAAGGCTGAGAGCTTTGTCACCAAGACAAAAAATTGTCAAGAACCCACTATGTGCCACAAATACTCTATAGTCTTTCCCACCCCCATTTCCAATGAAGACCAGAGAGACAGCTCAGCAGTTAGGAGCTTGTCCTAGTCAATGTCCTCTTACTGTGAAGAGCCATGATTACGGCAATTCTCACAAAGGAAAGCATTTAACTGGGGCTGGCTTACAGTTTCAGAGGCTTAGGCCATTATCAGCACAGTGGGAAATGCGTTGGCAGACATGGTGCTGAAGAAGGAGCTGAGAGTTTTACACCTGGATCTGCAGGAACAGAGAACCACTGGGCCTGGCCTGGGCTTTTGAAACTTCAAAGTCCACCCCCAGGGACACAGCTCCTCAACAAGGCCACACCTCCTGATCTTTCTAAGTAGTGCCACCCCTAAGCATTGGAATGTATGAGCCTATGGGGGAATCCTATTCAAACCACGGCAGAGCTCCTGCAAGAAGACCTGAGTTCAGTTCCCAGCATCAGAGTGGGGATGTCTCAGCACATGTGACCTATAGCTCTGGGGATCTGTTGTCTTGTTCTGGCTTCCTTGGGTACCCGCCTGCAGTCATGTACACGTACATACACACACACACACACACACACACACACACACACACACACACACAGATACATACATGGTTGAAAAAAACCACTTCAGAATATAACATGTTCTTAGGCTTTCTGGGAGTGATGCAAATGTTCCAGAATTAGAGAGAAGGAGTAGTTGCATAGCCCTAAGGATATATATTTTAAAAAGTCAACTGGTGTCAGGCATAGTAGTAAATGCCTTTAATCCAAACACTGGGGAGGCAGAGGCAGAGGTAGGCAGGTCTCTGAGTTTGAGGCCATTCTGGTCTCCATACTGAGACTCCATCTCATAAAGAAAAAAAAATGCCATCTCAGAATTCACTTTAGAGGGTATACAAGGGTGGGGCTGTAGGCCTCAGGTAGACCACTTACCCAGCATGCACGAAGCCGCTGCATTCCAGCCCAAGCACTGAAAGCAAATTAAAATAAAATACATAAATTTTAAAAACAAATTAAAATAAAATACATAAATTTTAGGATACAGGTATTACATCTCAATAAAATAGACAAGTTGAAATGATATTAACTTATCAGAATTTATTTAAAAGTGGCTGAACATGCCTGGGAGGGTGTGAAGGGGAGGGCTCTTTAAAGAGATGCACACCACTGAGCAGAACCTGCAGCTGTTTTCCCTGTCCTGCCGGCAGAGCCCAGAAGTTCTCCATGGCTGACCGCCACTGCCAGACTCAGGCTTCCAAGCCACGCGTTTCCCTCCTTCAATTCAACAGACAACCCAGGCCACGGGGCGGCTCCAACTGCTTTGCCCCAAGGATATTTCTCGACAACACTGCCTGGTTTTCCAGAAACGTGCTTTGGAAATACGCTGCTGGCTGTGTTTTATGCATTCTGGGCAGTGTTTGTAACGCTGTGTGAGGCTGGGACCATGAAGGGCACGGCTTCAGAAGGTTGAAGGGAAATAACAAGTTGATACCTGAAAATGTGCTGTTGAGCAGCCGAGACATCAGCTGCTTGCCTGGCTCTGGTCAGTGTTTGGGCACCCTAGAGAAAACCACACAGTTGGAGCCCCCATGGTGGCTCCTGGTGGGACTGGGCCAAGTGTGACCACAGGATCATGAGCATGAACCCTGACCTCTCTAGCCCTCCACCTCCTCATCTACCAGATAGGCAAGGTTGCCATTGTCGTTAACTACAGCTTTGGGGGGCTGAGGTGAGTAGATGAGTCGGAAGTGAAAGCTCTTGGAAAAAGAAGGAAGTTTATAGAAGGCTGGGTACGCCCTGGGCTCTTGCTTGTCACCTGTCCTTGGGAAAGAAGGAGGGAGGGAGAGAAGGAGGAAGAAGGGAAGAAGGAGAAAGGAAGAAGCTGTTTGCCACACCTTATCTCCATGGATACTGGCTATAGTATCATCAATCCGTTCAGGTGTCCCATTCTAAAACCCAACAGTGACCAAAGAATAGGGGTATAGAGACACTCTAGGGGAATTTGCTTTCATGACAGAACTAGCCAGCCAGGCTACCACAATCTGCCAGTTCTCGAAGCTTGAAGCAAGGTAAACCCAAACACAGGGTCCTCACAAGACCTCAAAGAACCACAAGAGGTGTGTGTGTTTAAAACAGGGAGTCTCAGGGCCAGGGCTTGCAGAGTAAGCATAAGGACCTAAGTTCAGATCCCCAGCACCCACATAAAAAGCCAGACCCAGCGGCATACACCTGTAAAGCCAGACCCAGCTGCACACGCCTGTAAAGCCAGACCTAGCTGCACATACTTGTAAAGCTGGGCTCAGATGCACACGCCTGCAAAGCCGGGCCCAGATGCACACGCCTGCAAAGCCGGGCCCAGATGCACACACCTGCAAAGCCAGGCCCAGATGTACACACTTATAGTTCTGGTGCCAAAAGGCATTTGTCTTAGGGTTTCTGCTGCTGTGACAAAACACCACGACCAAAGCAGGTTGGGGAGAACAGGGTTTATTTGGCTTACACTTCCAGATCACCAGTCATCACTGATGGAAGTCAGGACAGGAACTAAAACAAGGCAGAAACCCAGAGACAGGAGCTGCTACAGAAGCTGTGAAGGAGTGCTGCTTGCCAGCTTGCTCCCTGTGGCTTACCTGCTTCCTCACCATCCACAATGGGCTGGGTCCTTCGTCAGTGATCACCAAGACAATGCCCTACAGACTTGCCCACAGTCCCAGCTTATAGAGGCAATTTCCTTTTTGTTTCTTGAGACAGGCTTTTTCTGTGTACCCTTGACTGTCCTGGATCTCACTCTATAGACCAGGCTGGCCTCAAATTCATAGAGATCCACTTGCCTCTCTGCCTGGGATTAAAGATGTGCACCACCACCGCCTGGCAGGAGGCATTTTCTTAATTGAGGGTCCCTCCTGTCAGATGAGTTTAGCTTGTGTCAAACTGAGATAAAATAGCCAGTACAACAGACTCCTTGTCAGCTTGACACACAAACACATCACTGCGAAGCCACGACCTTCCTCTTCTTGTTCTTCTTCAAGATCACACATTGATATAAACATTACAATATAAAAATTCCAAATTTTAAAAGTTCCACATTCTTTAAAAACTCAAACACTGCTCACAACCATATATAATAAAACCTGATATCTTCTTCTAGCATGCAGGCATATATGTAGACAGAACACTGTAGATAATAAATAAATAAATCTTTATAAAATTTCAGTGTGGTCATTTGAAAGAAAAAAATGGTCACCAAAGGGAGTGGCACTACTAGGAGATGTGGCCCTGTAGGAGTGGGCGTGGTCTTACTGGAGGAAGTGTGTCACTGTGGAGGCGGGCTTTGAGGTCTCATATATGCTCAAGCCACACCCAGTGTTTCAGTGTACTTCCTGTTGCCTTTGGATCAAGAGGTATGATTCTCAGCTTCAGTACCATGTCTGCCTGCACCCTGACTTGCTTCCTGCCATGGCAACAATGGGATAAACTATAAGCGAGCCACCCCAATTATATGTTTTCCTTTAGAAGAGTAGCTAGCCATGGACATGGTGTCTCTTCACAGCAATAGAAATCCTAACTAAAATATTTAGTCTCTTTGAAATAGACAGTCTCTTTTAAAATCCAAAGTCTTTTAAACCTCAAAGTCTCTCAACTCAACTGTGGGCTCCCGTAAAATCAAAAATAAATTAATTACTTTCTCACGTCAAGAGGGAAGAACCAGAGCATGGTTACAATCTGAACAAAACTGAGAAAAACCAAACTCCAATAGTGTAAATAACTCAGTGCCCAAGGTCTGGGCTTCTCCAGGGGCTGGGTCTCTTCTCTGCCTCACCCTCTGCAGCACACACGGACTGTCTTCCAGGCTCAGGCCGGCTCCACCGCACGGCTGCTGCTGTTCTCGGTGATCTCTCCATGGTACCAGCATCTCCAAAATGCAGGGGTCTCTGCTGCAGCTGGGCTGCACTTTCACCACAGCCTCTTCTGAGCTCTTTCCAGGGGATCCCAACCCTGCCACATAGTGCCAAACCTCAGCTGCTCGCCATGACCCCTTCATTCCTTTAAAACCAGTACCAGCTGGGTGATTGTTGACCACAGGTTCTGTGTGCTGACCCCGAGGAAACGCTTCCCAGAAGATTTCACCTCCATGATGCTGGCCTCTTCTTAATCACTGCTGCTTTCTTAGCTCCAGCTGACCAGCATCATTGTCCCAGTAACGCAAAGGTTTCACACCAGTGATTCTGGTCTCTTGTTAGTCACGGTTGATTCTTCAGCTTCAACTGATCAGAACCACAGATTCTCTACCCAAAATGGCAAATAACTCTGATAGTCTTTAAACTGACTCTCAGACTTCACTTTGGAACATCACGAGCCAGGCCTCCATCCTGTGCACTGCTCTCAACGTTCTTATCTTCCAAGCTCCTACAGAGCAGCCTACTGAGCCCTCAACACTCAATGACTTTTCTAACCCAAAGTCTTCCACAACCCTCCCCAAAACATGGTCACATCCGTCACCGCAACAACCCACTATCCTGATACCAACTTCTGTCTTTGAGTTACTATTGCTCTGATCGAACACCATGACCTAAGAAGACTGGGGAGGAAAGGGTTTATCTGGCTTCCACTTCTTTGCTCCTTCTTATGGTGTTCCTGAGGGGAAACTGTTAACATCTACTGAGATCTTAAAGCAGAATCAAAGCAATGTGAGATTCATGCTCAAATCTCAGGGGCAACAGAGAAGCAGGGAGAAAGCCACTGCTCGGGGCAGTCACCCTCAGCAGCCTTTAGCCTTTTAGGACTTATTTAACTCTGTGTCTGTCTGTCTGTCTGTCTGTCTGCCTGCCTGCCTGTGGGCATGCTCACACGTGGTGTGTATAACCTATAGAGGTTATCCTATATAACCTGGAAGAGGATATCCAATCCCCCGGAACTGGAACTGCCCCACGTGGGTCCCGGGACTCAGTTATTCCCCACTAGTAATAAACCACTTCTTCAGACCTCTTCTGACCTGGTGTGAGATGCACATGAACACCTAATTATCTTTTTAAATCATCAGATAGCTGAGCGGTGGTGGCGCACACCTTTATTCCCAGCACTCAGGAGGCAGAGGGCAGGCAGTTCTCTGTGAATTCAAAGCCAGCCTGGTCTATAGAGTGAGTTCCAGGACAGGCTCCAAAGCTACGGAGAAATCCTGTCTTGATAAAAAAAAAAATCATATTACATGCTGAGTATTTTAATCCTGCTTTAATTTTGGTTAGCAATGGATTATGAATGTTTCTTCAAATCAAAATGGCAGCATAATATTTCATCCTAGATAAACCAAGATTCATCTAACCCCTGTCCAGTTCTTAGATATTCAAACTCAATACTGAATTTACAAATGAAGCCTGTGGAGTTGATCCCAATCCATCTGCCTTGGGTAGACAGCTGTAACATTTCAAGTTCCACGGTGTATTTCCAATCAGAAGGCCGGACTAACTGATGCCTACATGAAAGATTACTTTCAGAGTGTTCTCAAGAAATCTTCAGGGTTGGAACACAAGTAAGAAAAACACGCAGGCTTCAAGAATGCCAGCGAATTCATCCCGAGGTGAGTACTGGTGCCGCAAATCACGAGAGGCGGGATGGCTGGTGCTCCTGCCAGGGCCACAGTGGACCCGTTTGATTCGGGGCCTGGGAGATGCTGCAGACTTCATTGTTGATAAACAGCCTCTTTGAGAATGGCGTGGTGATGATCTCCCAGGTGGGATGATTTATTATTCTCATTTTTTTTTCTTTCATGCTTTGATGGGTTGCCAAGATATGACAGGAGTTGCTGTCTGTTTGGGACTCAGGTGTGGGAAGAAGTCCTCCAAATTTAAAGACATATTCAGGAAAACTCGGAGCTTGTAAAATTAGTGTGGTTCATTTTGATGATAGTCTATTATCTATTCAAACTCTCTCTGTCTCTCTCTGTCTCTCTGTCTCTCTCTCTCTCTCCAGGTTGGCCTCGACCTTGCAGAGATCCACCTGTCTCTGCCTCCCAAGTGCTGGGGTTAAAGGCGAGCATCATCACTGCCCAGATTATATAGTATCTCTTAATGGCAGGATAAAGGAAAGCTTGCGGGAGGGGTGTTTGATGTACATATGGGCACATGCACTGTGTGTGCAGGTGTATGTGTATGCACATATGGTGGTCATAGGTCAATGGTAGGTATCTTCTGTCACTCTCTATATTTTGAGACAGGGCCCTGCACTGAAACGGGGGTTCACCCCATGCAAGGCTTGCTGGTCAGTGAGCTCCAGAGATCCCCCTGTCTCTGCCTCCATGGTCCTTAGATTAATTGTATGGGCGTGACAGCACACACTCATGTCGCACAGGGGACCTGAAGTTGGGTCTTCCTTCTGCCAAGGCAGCCACTTTACCGGCTGTGCCCGCCTCTTAGCACAAGGAAAGGTGATTTTTAAAACTGAAACAGAGTCAAAAGAATTCGGGGACAGCTTCCTGAAGGCAGGGTGGGTCTTGGTTGCCTGCCTGTTCCCTGGAAGTCTGTCATGGTCTCCTAAAGCACAATGAAGGTTCTGGGAGTTCATGCCAACGCAAAGGGAAGAAGTATTGAGTCGGAGTGGGGTGCTCCTCTATCCCCCTTTCCAACCATAGAGGACCTAAATCACTCTGTTTCTTGTAGAGTTGCTCTTGGGCTCTGAAATCTACCCACTGAGAGAAATATCATTGCTGAAACTCTCTAACTAGACAGAGCCTTTACCCAGTCTTACAGTTCGGTTCTCAAATAAAACCCCACGGAAGCTGGTGGCCCAGTCTCGCCCTGGGAGGTGTTCCATGGAGTGCCAGGCACCAGCTTCCTACTTCCAGGTCACAGGGCCACAGGGTCACTCGAACTCATTCCCTGCAGAAACTGGGGTGGCCTTTAACCCCTGGGGTAGAAAAGCCTCCTGTATTCTCCCTTCCTCTTCTGGGCTGTTCCCAGCCTCTGGCCTCCACGGTTTCAGCAGTGACCACAGCACTCGCTATATCTCCTCTATCAACCACGGCCTCACGCTCCAGCCTCACTCCCCCAACATGGAAACTGTCTACAGAGGACACCTGCTTCTGACCCACATGGCTATGCCCCTCCCCACAATCAGGTCCCGTCCCAAATGGGAGCTGTGCCCAACTCTCAGCGGGCCTTGGCCCTCTGTTCCAAGTTCTGAGCTATACAGCCCAGTGAAGAGAAAAGAACACACTGACATTGCATCTTAAATGGCCCTTGTCTGTGTTCTCCTCTCTACAGGAAAACAGCAGATAGAAAACCCACTGTGTAGAGAGGTGAGAGGAACTCGGGGTGCTCCCCGTGCCTTCCAGGCTGACAGGATATCTCCAGTCTCCACAGAAGGAACCTGAGGCACACAAAGCCTAGGTCACTCCAGCAAGAACAACCAGTAGTGACCGGACTCCAGGGGCAGGTCTCCTCAGGCCTCTCAGTCCATTAGAAAGACACCGGCTAGGAAGTTCACGTTCGGGCTCCCCATTTACGATCAGCGATCAGCGTTACAAACAGGTGTGTCCCAGAACGTTCTGCTCCAGTCCTTCCCAAAGGTTTAGCGCTTCCTCTGACCTAGCCCCACCCCACCGTCGCCCACCCCAACAAAGGATTAAGCACCTGCCGGTGAAGCAAGACTTGGGTTGCTAGGGGAAGTCAGAAAGCCAAGGACTGGGATAAGATGGTTTCTAGGGTGTTCCATGCCAGGCTTCAGCTGGGGTGGCAAAGACCGTGATCGAAGCTCTCTGGATGGTTTGTCCTCACAATGATCTGATTCTCGCTGGCGAGTGTGAGCTGGACACAGCAGTTTGGACACAGAAAGCTCTAGAAACTGTTTGCAACATAAGGAGATGGCTCCCCCTAGTGTCGGCAGCGTCTTGCAGGAACCTGAGACCAGGCTCCTCATGGTGACCTTGAGAACAGAACAGGTGACAGCTTTGAGGTGGGCAATACCCTCCCCCAGACCCACTCTCACACGCTAAAAGGTGAAGAAAACAGGCCTGAGCCACAGGGAGGTGAAACTCAGGACCTTTCCTCGGCCCCTTTCCAAATCTATGTATGCTGGTGGGGTAGCTGTTGTAAGTCTTTAATCCCAGCATTCGAGGCAGAGAGGCAAGTGAATCTCTGAGTCTGAGGTCAGCCTGGTCTGTATAGAGTGTTCCAGGCCAGACAGGACTATACAGAAAAAATAAAAATAAAAAAAAAATAAAGCCGGGCGGTGGTGGTGCACGCCTTTAATCCCAGCACCCTGGAAGCATAGGCAGGTGGATCGCTGTGAGTTCGAAGCTGGTGTGGTCTACAAAGAGAGTTTCAAGACAGTCAAGGATACACAGAGAAACACTGTCTCAAAAAACAGAAACAACAAAATCCCCCCCCCTTGTGTATGCAAGCGTGCCTATGTATGGATAAGTCCGTGTGAGTATGCAGGCACCAGAGAGTACAGCAGAGGTCGTCAGATGCCCAGAGCTGGCGTGACAGGCATTTAACCACCAACCTGGGCTCTGAGACCTGAACAGGTGTCCTCTGCCAGAGCACAAAGTTTTAACTGCTGAGCTGAGTCTCCAGTCCCACCGCCAAACTCTTAGGAAATGATTTATTGCCCCTTTCCTCTGAGCATGTGTACCAGATCTTATAAAGAGTTTCAGTTTATGTGGCGTAGTGCCTTCTCTTTCCTGGTCAATGCCTGATCAGTTCCCAACATACAGTCCCTGCAGACAGCAAGATTTGTGTAAAACGCCAGGGCTATTTGTTCATTCTGAGGCCTAAAAGAAAGGGGTCATGTGTGAAAGATCTGCCCAGTGCGGGCCACCACGGTGTCCTCAAGACACGCATGGTCCTGGGTTGCAGTAAAGGACTTGTGCAGAATTCTTTTCAAGACAGGGTTTCTCTGTGCAACTTTGGAACCTGTCCTAGTACTTGCTCTGTAGCCCAGGCTGGTCTCAAACCCACAGAGATCTGCCTGCCTCTGTCTCATGAGTGCTGGGATTGAAGGCATGTGCCACCGCTGCCCGCATACGTACCATTCTTAAACAGAACAAAGAGAACATCAGAAAGAACTTACTCAACAGGAATCCAGACAAGGCAAACACTCCTGCGTCCTGTGGGTGCAAGAGGAGGACTAGAGAAACCCTCTTTGTTCTTCCCTAGACACCATACCTGCAGTGGGATCTACAGACATCTCCAGGCCAGGGACTTCATGTGAAACCAGTGTAGGAAACGAGCATCCACTCCCCCACCCTTAGGAGACTCGACTTGAAGTCGTTGCCATGTGTGTCAGAGTGAAGTGTGATTAGGAACCAGAGCATACATGTCTCCTCGTGAAGAGCCAGGCAGCTAACTAGTTAATGACGGATCACATTGTCCAGTTTTTTTTCTGGTTATGGTAAGTACCACATGATCATTGTAAAAAAATATAGAATGTGGTTTGCAAATGTTTACAGTGTTTAAGCTAGATCTCTTTTGTATCCTAAGATAATTTTTGTGATTTTCTTTGACTTATTTAGATTTTTTTAAAATCTCACTATATAGCCTGATTGGACTAGAGCTTCCTATATAGAACAGGTTGGACTTGAATTTACAGTCATCTGCCTGCCTCTGTCCCCTGAGTGTTGGGATTATAGGGGCACACCACTATGCCTAGCTTGAAAGTCTCATTTTAATGGCCACATAATATACCATTCCAAAAAGTCACACCCATATGTTGTAGAATATTATTTTAACTAGGCAAAGATGGCTTACATTTGTTTATACTGTGTTTGTTTAATTATGTAAAGATGTTTCACCTTGCCTGCCTACTGCACCTGATTGGTCTAATAAAAAGCTGAACAGCCAGTGACTAAGCAGGAGAGGGATGGGCAGGACTGATGCACAGAGAGAATAAATAGGAAGAGAAATCTAGGGAAGAAGAAGAAGGAGGAGGAGGAGGAGGAGGAGGTGGAAGAGGAGGAGGAGGAGAAGAAGGAGGAGGAGGAGAAGGAGGAGGAGGAAGAGAACGAGGGAGAAAGAGAGGGACATGCCTGGGGCCAGAAGCCAGTCACCAGCCAGCCAGACATGAGAAGCAGTGAAGTAAGATATACAGAAGGAAAGAAAGGTAAAAAGCCCTGAGGCAAAACATAGATGAAGAGGTTAAGTTTTAAGAGTTAGCAAAAAACCTATGACCCAGCATTCAAAACTAATAAGAAGTCTCCGTGTTGTGATCTGGGAGCTGGTTGGTGGCCCAAAAGAAAAAGCCTGCTACATTCTTATACTTGGACATTTTCCTTTAGTCTGTCTTTACGTGAGTGCAGTGAAGAATTAGGACATTCTCCTTCATCTGGGTTTCTGGGAATGAACTAGAGAAATTGTTCCTAAAAGTCTAGCCTTTTCATCTGGGTTTTCTGGATAGCATAATTTCAAAATAGTTCTTTCTGGATTAAAGAGCAAGTCACTTAATTTAAAGACAAATGCAGGGGCTGGCGAGATGGCTCAGACAGTAAAGGCTCTTGCCTTGGAAGCAGAAAGGGGGAAGAAGAGAAGGAATTGCACAAAGCTGTCCTTTGATACTCGCTTGCACCCTGTGGCAAGGGCATCCCACACACACACAATAACAATAAATAAAGCACAGACGTTACCGTTGCAGGGCTCGTGGAGCCAAGCTGCTGATTTCTGTGTCTGTGCTTTGTGCAGAAGACAAAACAGTGATCAATGTTTGTCTTGAATTGGAAGCCAGCACAAAACAAGACAGATAAGGCGTCTCAAATGTCTGGCCTTTTGCTCCTATGCGGCCCTGCCCTTGGGCAAGTCTGGTCGTTCTATTGGCCTTGACTGTGTGTGATGTAACTAATTTTTAAATAATCGAAGTCTGCTTTGCCACCCATAAAATAGAGACATACCAAGCCTTACACCTGCGAGACACCCTGAGGAGACTCAACGTGCAAGCAAACCTTGACAATTCAATCAACCACAAACTACCATTTTGGAGTTCTGCCAGGAGCTAGAGTGGAATGAACACTACAAAGTAGAAGGTATCCTTTTGCTGTGGAGCCAACCATGGTATAGTTTAAAAAATCAGTGCAGTAGATGGTGTAGAACTTCCCAAGTGCGTTAGAGCTCACAACTTTTGCTTTCTATTTCACGTATTGATACCCAAATTACACTGTAAAGTTGAATATGCCTATACTTTAGGAAAAACAGTGTTATAATTGTTTTTCATAGTATAAGGCTTGTCTCCTAGTTAGATTTTTTTTTTCTGTAATAAGACACCAAACAAGCTGGGTGGTGATGGTCCTTTGAGTTTGAGGCCAGCTACAGAGTGAGTTCTGGGACAGTCAGAGCTACACACACACACACACACACACACACACACACACACACACACACTAGGGAACAAAAACAACGTGAGGGAAAGAAAGAGTTTGTTTCAGCTCTCATTTTCATCAGTAATAGTTCATCACAGAGAAGTCGACCACAGAGTCACTCCAGGCAGAACACTAGGCAGACACCGATACACCGCTTACTGGCTTGCTCCCCACGGCTTGGTCGCCTGCTTTCTTATACAATCCAAGGACCTCCTGCTGTTGGGTGGCACTGCCACCAGTGGGCTGGGCCCTCCCACATCGATCATTAATCCAGAAAATGATCCACAGACTTGCCTACTGGCCGATTTGAGCCAGGCAGTTTCTCAGCTGAGGTGCCTTCTTCCCAGGTGTCTCCAGCTTGTGTCAAGCTGAGGAGAGCTAGCCAGCACAGCCTGCTAAGGCAAGCATGCTCATCTTTTTATACCCTGCTGCAACTTGGGATATAAAACAGCTGCCTACATATGGGAGGTTTAATAAGATGTGCTCGGTAGTGAATAGGCTTTTCATTAGACTGATTTAAAAATAACCTCTAAAATTAATTTGGAGCGACGGAGTAGATCAGAAGTATTCACACGCCGCTGGAGAGAACGTAAACCGGCGGGAAGCGGCTTCGCTTCATGCGCCCTGTGCTCGTGCTCATTTGCCAAGCTGTGCGAGTTTGAAATTCTACTTTATAAATTGTCCAAAATATGAAGAAAAAAGTATGTCTAAAGATACCCAGAAGATGTAGAATTTTTAAATGGACAAAGCGTTAGTATTCAGGCATCTGGACTGGCCTACCCTTGGGGTCCTGACAGGATAGGCTATGTCCTCAGCTGCAGCCACTAGAACATCTCCTGAGCACAGTCGCTACAATCCCTTATAAAAGGTGGGCCTCCTGGCTCTTCCTTTCTCTCTGCGTCTCTGCCTGTCTCTCTCTCTTCTGCAGTTCCTGTCCCCAGAAGAGGATCTTCCCTCTCTCCTGCTCCCATTTGTCATTCACTCCCCCCAATTTTAAAAAAAAAAAACTTCACCTGAGCTCCATTGTCTTTCTCTCATGCGCCGCTTTTAAAATTTTCAATACAAAATAAGTATAAACCATGTGAATTATGCTGAAAAGCCATACAACTGTTAAGTTACAGAATAAATACGGATTATTCTGCAGCTATGGACACATCTCTAAAATATGTTATCACTTAGAAATTTGAGCATACAAAATGTATTCATGAAGCTGGAGAGCTGGCCCAGTGGTTAAGAGCACTGCTCCTGCAGAGGGCCCGTATTCTATTCCCAGAACCCACAGGCAGCCCACAACCACCTCTATCTCCAGTTCCAAGGAACCCAACATCGTTTTCTGGTCTCTCGGGCAATAGACACACACATACATGACATACATGGCATACAAACACGCATGCAGGCAAATACTCATACACATAAAATAACTTTATAAAGACTGTATTCACAACTCATAATTCTGTATCCATTTTTCTCTCACATTAAGGGGAAAGGCAAGATACTAAGTTATATATGGATTGTGACTCTGTGCGTAAAAAACACAAGCAAAAAATAAAGAACTCTGTCAACTATGTACTCAGCATATGTGTTAGCGTAAATAAATGTTAATTTTCCTAAGAGTGTAAGGCAGGTAGTACACCACTATAATAATTTTATAGCTAAGAAATGGAGACACAGAGAAATTGCGTGATTAACCAAGCTCACAAAACTATTAAGATTCAAGCCTGGGCAATCTGCAACCTAAAAATATTTTGGTAAACAGTTCACCACGATGTTGAGAGCAGAGGCCTCTGGGTGGTAGGAAAGAAGGGAATGATTTCTCCTACTTCCCGCCATTTAAAAAAAAAAAGTAATGAAGAAAATATTATACCCTAAAGGGGGCAAATCAAATAAATGTATTCCTATACTAAATCTAAGCAGAAAGCGTGTTTTTAATTAATTCCCGTAGTAGAACCAGGAAACCTGTTGTTGGATGGAACTGTTGACTGACTGTCTTTGCTGTAGAAGAGAAAATTAAGGGCAAGTGTTGAAAAACGTGTCGTTTGTAAGAATGCAGAGAAACAGGCTAAGGCTCGTGCTGACTTTAAACTTTCTACGTCTCTTTGATTAAAACCTGACTCTAGTTCTGATCTTATTCTGTCCTACCCTGAAAAGCACACACCGCCGAAATCTAGCAGGTCCAGGCCCTAGTAAGACGAAGAAGGAGAAGGGGAAGAGAAAACTGTATCAGACCGGGAAACCTCGTCTCAAGCATGTGACCCTAGGAGGTTTGCTTGTGTTTTTTGTATTGATTTGTTTAGCAAAGCATGAATCATTGGCACCAAAGCACGATTTGGCAGACGACGGTTCTAGACGAGGCAAAGGTATTGACGATGAACGTGCAAAGAATCTAAATATAAACCTTAAACTAAAGAGAACCTGTTCAGTCAGTAATATAAGATTTAATTTTCAGATCTCGTTCGGGTTCAAGCGTTCAGCCGCATCACAGCGCCTATGGACTACAACTCCCAGCATGCAAGAGGTCTCTTCCATGTATCCTGGAACCCGATGAGTACATTTCCCAGAAAGCCGAGCGGTTACGCTGGCGCGCGCGCGTGCGCTCTGTCGCCTCTGGGCTCCGTCCCCCGCGTAGGGTTTGACCTACACCCGCCCGGAGAAAGATGGCGGCACCAGTAGCGTCCGGGCTCTCCCGGCAGGTAGGCGAAGCTGGCGGGAAAGTCACCCAGGGTGGCCGGTTCCCGGCTCCCAGCACCGCGTGCGAGGACGTGGCTGAGGGGTCAGGCCGCCCACAGGGCCGTGGGCCCGGCGACTGCGGACAGCATGGGGCGGATGGCGCTTCGGCCCCCGGGTCGTGGGCACGGGGTTGCGCTGTCTTGACCTTGACATCCGGTGTCACTGCGTGGAGGAGCAGCGGAGGAGCAGGCGGCCAGGGTCTGGGAGAGGGAGGAACCTGGAATTGGGTGGAAAAAATATGCTCCTGGATCATCTGCCGCGATGCTTTTCGTTTGCAATACCGTAGTTTTTAACTCATAGCCAGTTCTAATCTATGCATTCCAGAGCTGGAAATATAATGACCTGTGCCCTTACGAGGTGCTTCCTAAGCTGTCGATTCCAGGCTTTTCCCGTGACAGACGGTGTCATCTCTTAAGACCTGAAGCCTGGTGTCATATCAAGTATACTCAGTCTTTGGGCTTAGGGAGCATTTCAGTTCCTAAGCAAGTATATTTGCTTGAATCGTGACTGAAGTCCTCCTACTTTCGTTAAAATTTTTCTCAAAGGTGATATAACTGTCAATCTTCCACTTTCATATAAAATTCTTATCGAAGGTGATAGATTTCTTTTTTTTGAAAATTAAATTTTGGGAAGTTAGCATTTTCTCTCACAGCCATCCAGCGGGGAAGGTGGTAGGGAGGCTGTTTCCAAAGCAATTGTAGATAATAAAAAGCAGTTCCCATTCGTATAACCTATGTGATAGAGAATCGATGCAGCTAATCACGTAGATTATTTTAGCATACTGCTAAGCTAATGCAGAAATCCTTCACATAACCCTGTTCTTTCTCTTGTGTTCTAAAGGTGCGGAGCTTCAGTACGTCAGTGGCCAGACCCTTTGCCAAGCTTGTGAGGGTATGCTGACCTATGTTCTTTCGTGGTGGGAGTTAAACAGAAACGCAGTTAGGTGTGGAAATACTAACCTTTTCTCGGCAAGATTAGCAGTTTCCAAATGAGGAACTCCCCTGCGGGGGAAGGGGGTCAGCTCATCATCCCTAGCCTTTCATGTTTTAAGAATTATTTGTTTGGAACCAGCAAGAGTGCTCTGCAGGTAAAGGCTCCTGGTAGCAAGCCTGAGAATCTGAGTTCAATCCCTGGAAGCCATATAGCAGAAGGAAGGACCCTGCAAATTGTCTTCTACTCTCTGTTCTCCACATATGTGTACACACACACACACACACACACACACACACACACACACACTAACAGGATGTAGGGATAAACGAATTTTAAATTGTTTTCCCAGTAGTCCTCCATAGACAAGCTAGCAGTTTGTTTTCTTTCTATGAAGGAAATATTTCTAACTAAAGAAAATAAGGTGCCCAGATTCTTCTTTTTTTTCCCCTGGAGACAGGGTTTCTCTGTGTAACAGCCCGGCTGTCCTGGAACTCACTCTGTAGACCAGGCTGGGATTTGCAGAGTGCTGGGAGTAAAGGGGTGCACCACCACCCGCTGCAGGGTTGGTGCCCAGATCCTTAGAGTTGTTACAGGAGTTGATACTGTGTCTCAACTCCAGGTTACTCCTTGACACTCTGTACCCTTTTTCTCCAAACAGAATCATTACTGATGGGTCCACTAGGTTGGTTCTACTAAACCATTGCAAAGGTCTGCCAGCCTCTTTCTTTTTAAACCAGAAATCTGATTGACGCAGACAACTCAACTTGGTTACCAAGTTGGAGTGAAGTATGGGTGAATGTACGTGGATTATTTTGTAACTCTAATTACTAGTTCATGTGTGAAGGATCCATTCAGCTTTCTTAGCTTACAGGTCTAAAGATATTCTGGGCCGCATATGCTCTCCAGTGCCCAGGCCAGTCAACTGTACATAAACTCACCTTGGGAAATAGCAGAACAGAATGCATTAGGAGCGGTGGGGATGCAGTAGGAACTTACAGAGACAGAGTCCACCCGTCTCAACAGAAGCAAAATCTGTGAAATCTCTGAGTAAAGGCATTTTATTCATCCTGAGAGCGTCCTCAAACACCGTAACAGTGATGGGGGAGTGTGCACTTGGGCAGTTCTCAGACACGGTCTCCGGCTTCGCCTGTCTTCAGAGCTGTGAGCTGTTAGTTCTTGAACCCTCCCGTGCTTAGAACCTGCCTTGTTACTGAGTTCAAGAAAGGGAAAGCTCAGACAGTTGCAGGTAGGTAGAGCTGGAGGAGACAGGGGACAGAGGAAGTGAGATGTCCCTCGTGTGTGAGTTCTCCTTTAGGACTGCTCCTTCCTGGGTGACGAGCTTAACCGGTGTGGCAATGGAAATGTGGTCTCTAAGTCAGAAATAGTTGTGCTCCTGGCTGAACTCTTCCTCCCCTCCCTCTTTTCCTTTCCAGCCCCCCGTGCAGATATACGGCATCGAAGGTCGCTATGCCACCGCCCTTTACTCTGCTGCTTCTAAACAGAATAAGCTGGACCAAGTGGAAAAGGAGCTGCTGCGGGTGGGGGTGAGTAGCTGTCCTGGGGGTGCCTCTTCCTGTCCTGCTGTTTTGCCTTCAGTTTTTTTAGCTGTGCATTCTAGTGGGATATAACCTGTAAAAAGAGCCACTGGAAACTACAAAATATGTTTAAGAACATTTGGCCATGTTAGAAGATCAAGGTTATGTTAATGTCTTTTGAATTTATTTTCACATTACTGAAATTACATTTCTTCATGACAGTTTCTTCAGAAACTTCCTAGATTTAAAAAAAAAAAAAATCTGGAATTGCTTTTCCTCATTTTGGGGATTGGGGAATGTTGGGCATGTACAGGGCAAATACAGAGGTTGGAGTCCTTTCCTCTACCCTGCGAGTTCTGGGGAGCAGACTCAGCTCAGCAGTGCGGCAGCCAGTGCTTTGTCCTCTGAGCCATCCTGCCCTTCTGGGGAGTTTGTCACATCTGTCCCCAGATGTGAAAGAAGAATGGCTGAGCAGAGGCTGCTGGGTAACGAGATGGAACTGACAGGCCCAGGACTGCCTAGGAAAGAAATCTCTCTTTGCATTTCCTTTTGAAAGGCAAAGAAAGGGGAATCACCTTTGAATTAGCAGAAACCAAGTGTAACTTAAATCAGGGACTCCGCTCTCACTCCATGGCCAGTGTGGTCACCCCAGAGGAAGGGCGGTTTTTCCAGTTAGATGTTTTAAGAATGGTGTGTGTTTCCTAATCCACATCCCTTAGAGGAAGCAGCCCAGCTTCCCGGCCCAGCACAGTGTCCTGTGTAGTAGGACCACTGCACTGGCTGCTCATCTCACTCACGCAGCTTAAGCTTGACTCCGTGTGTAAAACAAATTTAGCCGTCCTCCCTCCTTGTCTGACACTGAGGCACTTGGCTGGGCCTGGCTTCCTGCCGGAGACCCTGTGGAGAGGCATTGACTGGAGCAGACAGGCCTGTGCCGGTCATCACTGTATGTGGTGGTCAGTTAAGCTCTCTTTGAGCCAAGCAATCCTGTTCACCGTGAAGGTGATGATCTTGGTGGTAGACATTAGCTTGGGGTGTGGGCAGACAAGATGTCTCCTTGGGTAAGGACACTTACCACCAAGCATGGCATCTCAGTTCACTTTCTGAGACCCACGTGGTGTATGGTGGAAGGAGAGAACCAACACTGGCCAAGTTGTTGTTGGACCTGCACACACACACCATGCATAGTCTCTCCCCTCCTTCCTCCCTCTCTCTCTCTCTCTCTCTCTCTCTCTCTCCCCCTCTTTATGTGTGTATCTGTCTGTCTGTCTCTCTCATGTTTCTAATTACTTAGATTTGCTTTTATACAACCCAGAAGTCAGTCCTGGAGAAGAAAGGAGACAGTTATCTGAGGCACTACAAGTGAGGTTTTAAGGGGCTGGGGGCAGGGGTGGTGTGGTGAGAGGTGTCACCTTAGATGTCTGCTAGATGTTGCTAGCAGAAACATGCGAAGGTGGGTAGGTAGCCCAGGTTCCGGGGCCATGTCTGTAAAGGCCTCTGTGTGGCTACTCGGGTGGGAATCCTAGCGTGAAAGTCAGCACTGCTTGGCAATGGACTGAATTCCAGCCAGGAGCCAGGGGGTGCTGGGGAGCAGCTGGCAGGCCATTGTGGGTCCTTGAACTCTAGTCTGATGTTGAGGTCAACAGATGCTGAAGCTGCAGGTGGTTACTAAGTTCGTGTTTGTGGTTTAGCAAAATAGGGATAAAATGGATTTGCAGCATGGTTGTGGTTCTTGTTCTCTTCCCTCTCAGTCCAGAGTCTCACAGTTAGGTCTGTCTGGGCACTCTGAGAGAGAGGCCTCGGTGTAGCTGGGGAACGAACGTGTGCTGAGGAAAACGGGCTTACCGTGTCACATGCGGTAGGATATTTGCTGAGACTGTGGCTGCTTAATTTTGTATGATTTCTTAAAATATATGTAAGGAACCTCATAAGGTATTTCTGGAGTTCTTTAAAGTATGTCTTTAACCCCATGTAAAGTCATGAACAAAATGTGTACCGGCTGACTCGTGTGTGTACTTACAGCAACTCCTAAAGGACCCCAAGGTGTCTCTTGCGGTTCTGAACCCCTACATCAAGCGCTCCATCAAAGTGAAAAGCCTGGCTAATATCACAGCCAAGGAAAAGTTTTCTCCACTGACAGCCAACCTCATGAGTGAGTGTGGCCACGTTTACAGTTGGCTTTTCTTAGATAATTGTTTTAACTGTGCAAGGGTTATGGTTAGGGTTAAGAGGGGAAAGGGACCAGAGGGAGAAAAAATTTGGTGCCCCAGGAAGTCAAAAGAAGGCATCTGATCCCCTGAAACTGGAGTTGTAGGTGGTCATGAGCCAACCAACATATGGGTGCTGGGAACTGAGCCTGGGTTCTCTGCAGAAGCAGCTCCCGTGCTCAGAGTCACTGAGCCATCCCTCCAGCCCCCATTCGCAGTCTCCAAGAACTCTGATTGTGGTGTTTCCCTGCTATGAATTGACTTTGCTGTGAGTGTGACTGAGTGAGTTCCTGTCACTTTCCCAGATTTGCTTGCTGAGAACGGACGGCTAGGCAATACCCAAGCGGTCATCTCTGCCTTTTCCACCATCATGAGTGTCCACCGTGGAGAAGTGCCGTGCACGGTGACCACAGCATCTGTAAGTGGCCCTTGCTGCTCACTGCGGAATGTAACTTGTCACTAGTGAGTTTCCTGTGAGCCTCCACCTGGAAGCCAGCAGTTAGTCATTGGGGATTCTGGCTGCATTTAAAGGACATCGAAGCATTTTATGAACTAGCGATTTAGGTCCTGTTATGGCCTGGACTCATAACTGCAATGTTAAGTTCTAGAATAGGACTGTTTGACCTGTGACCTGCGGCAATGCAGTGCAGTAACTCACCACCATTTATTGGCGCTGCCATCTGCTGGGGACCCTGTCATCTGTTACTATCCTAAGATTGTCCTTATTTTATAGTCAAGAAGGTGAAGCTTGGGTGGGCTCAGGATCTGACCTCGGGGCTCTTTTCTCAGAAGTCTACACTCTGTGTACATCATAGTCCCTTCCTACAAGTGTTTGTGTTTTATTTCCCTCTCTTTAACTGTATTGTGCTGTGTTTAAAGGGTGGTCATTCTTTTTTAGCCTTTAGATGAAGCTGTTCTCTCCGAGTTAAAGACCGTGCTGAAGAGCTTCCTGGGTCAAGGGCAGATCTTGAAACTGGAGGTTAAGGTGGGTTTGGTCCCTTCATTGTCTGACTCGGCCACGGCTGTGGGAACCGAGGCAGAGCTGAAGCTGAGTCCTGATCCCGGCATAGTTCCCATCCATGTTGTGGGTGGTCTGCTTGTTCTAGTGAGCCTCCTTGGGATTTTGGGTTTTTGTTTTTTAATCTATGCACCTGATGAGCGAATCCTGTGTTTTCACATTTGCAACCTGTTTTATTTCCTAGACTGATCCGTCAATCATGGGTGGCATGATTGTCCGAATTGGGGAGAAATACGTTGACATGTCTGCAAAGACCAAGATTCAGAAGCTCAGCCAGGCCATGCGGGAGATGCTCTGAAGGCTGCCACCTGTGTGAGCGCTCATCCTTGGAGCAATAATAAACCGCTTCCTGAACAGAGGGTGCGGCTTCTTGTCCTTTAAGGGTTTGCAGTGCAAGGTCTTCATCCTCCTGTGGGCTCCTCTAGTCTGGAGGTTAGAACGCCCTTTGGGCTGGAGGATTTGGATAACAAACCAAAGTTTGTTCTTAGGAACTCCTTGATTAAATTAACATTGTATCTACATATACAGCCTACCAAAATCTCATGTCTTTGAGGGGTAGCTGAAGGAGGCCTCTATACTGAAAGGTTTTCTTGATCCTGACATAAAACTCCTAACCATAGTTAGAAGGTAAAACTTAGGTGGGCTCAGGGTCTGAACTCTCAAGACCACTTTGTGCCCCTCATATGAAATCTAGCAATCTTGTGATACGGTAGAACAGATATCTCTCATTTTACACATGAGATTTGTTTAGGGTAACATGGCTGAACCACAGAGTCTGGTCTGCAATCCCCATCTCATGCTTGTTCCCCTTGTGACAGATGGCACACTGACCCCGGCTGGAGCCAGCCAGTCAAGCTAATACACAAGTCCCCATTTCCCTTCTCGCGGTGCCCCTGAGATGCTCCCAGTCCACCTGCAGCCAGACAGCTCCCACATGCTCTTCCCAGAGCTCGCCTCTGAGGCCGCTGGAGAAGCGGGAGCTCTCTGGGTCACCAGTAGCCCCTCCTGGGCCATGCCCAAGAGCGGTTGCCTACAGACAGCTGGTGACTTGTGTTGGCCTCCTTTGAAGGGCCTTACCCAGGGCTAAGTCTCAGCAAAGGGGAAAAGAGGAAGTGGGATGTGTCCGGGTACCCTTCACTACCAGCAGCCTGGCAGTTCACAGGTGGTTTCTTCCAACTGGATACAGATGAGGTGGTGGGATCCAGAGCAGCCAGGCGGGGGGCAAAAGCACTGCGACCCCAGGCTCTTAACACAAGGGAGAAACAAACCTCTGTTGCTGAGCACTGTTGGGCTCGTCTCTCCTGCTGAGCATGATTCCACCTTCCCAAGATTCACTGCCTGCCGGCAAAGCCGCTGAGGACAGGAGCCTCGCATGCTCACTCCAGGGCTCACACAGACAGCACCACTGGTGCGGATTCTCTCACAAGTCCCTGAGAGCAGCACCCAGAACAGCGCCCCAAAGCCTTGCCCACGGTCGTCTTGTGCTATGAAGTTCAATATCCGCACACAGAACGGCGCCCCAAAGCCTTGCCCACGGTCGTCTTGTGCTATGAAGTACATTATCCTGGAGCTGAGTTGAGGCTGGCCATGGGTCTGAGGCAGTGTTGTGCCTCAGAAGTGCTGAGATTCAGCGTGTGCCCCCTCTCCCAGCTTCACAAGGAAGCCCTTCCTAACACCTTCAAACAGAACAGCCTAGTGTCCCATAATCCCAGCACTCATGACTGAGGCAGGAAGATATGGATCTTGAGGTCAGCCTGGGATATATATTAAAACCTTACCTCAAAAAGTGTAAGTCTGATCCAACACTTGGAAGGCAGAGGCAGGCAGATCTGAGTTCAAGGCCAGCCTGGTCTACAGAGAGTTCCAAAACAGCCAGGGCTACACAGAGAAATCCTGTCTCAAGGAAACAAAGCAAGCAGAACAAAATATCAAAACAGCTGGAACGGTGGCTCAGTGGTTAAAAGCACATACTGGTCTTCGAGAAGTCCTGAATTCTGATGCAACACGTATATCAGGCAGCTCACAAACACCTGTGGCCAGTGCAGGCAGCGTGCACTCATGTGTACGTGCCTGTCCCCCCACCATATCACCATGTAATTAAAGATGAAAAGATATATATATATGTAAATATATGTATATATATGTATGTGTATATATATAAATGTAACCATTTGGGTCTTAGAACAAATTACAGTAAATGAAGGTATAGCTAAACAACTCTCAAAACCACACTGGAAGACAAGCTGACAGAAAAAGCAAACAAATTGGAAGGTTTCTTTGAGTTGTGCAATTGAACAGCCCTTTGCATGGGCATGATATGTGTTAACTATTAAGTAGGATACACGTAACATCCTACGTTGGGTGTACAGAAGACAGCACATGAAGGGCACCACAAGTTCACACTGAAGCCAGTTGTGCATGGGGTGTGAGACAGGAGGACCAGGAGTTAAGGTCAGCCACAGGTAACTGTGTGACCCTGTCCAGAAAGAAAAGCCCACTCGTTAAGAGTCTCCAGGGAGTTTTGCTGGGCTTGCTAGGTTTCCTTGGCGCCCCTAACTGTTGTCAGCATTTCCATGCTGTTCTCAGGAACACTCAACACAAGGAGTCTGTCTCAGAGCTGACTGTCTGAGGACACAGGAGAGCTGGAAAGGTAGGGATTGCCATATTTTTTTATTTTATTTTTACATCATTTTTCTTGTACAACTACAACCTTATCTCTGGGAAATAGCCACAGGGAGAGACTCGTTTTCAGGGCTGTTGGCGTCCTGTGTGTCGACAGAGAAGCAGAATAATCTGAGGTAGTGAGGTTGGCTGCTCTTGTTTTATTCGTAAGCTTATGTGATTTAGACCATACAGGCCAAAGCGACCAAAGAATGAGATGCTGGGCCTGGCGATTCCTACTGATGTTGCCACTGTACAAAGAAAGCAGGCAATGCCCTGGTGCCATAAACTGAGCAGGCAAAACAACATTTCACATGTAATAAGGTGCCAAAGGGCATGCAGACATGAGAAAAAAAACAACAAAAAAACACCTTTTAAACAAATGGAAGGGGGCTGGAGAGATGGCTCAGAGGTTAAGAGCATTGCCTGCTCTTCCTAAAGGTCCTGAGTTCAATTCCCAGTAACCACATAGTGGCTCACAACCATCTGTAATGAGGCCTGGTGCCCTCTTCTGGACTGGAGAAAGAATACTGTACACATAATAAGCAAATAAATAAATATTAAAAAAAAAATGGAAAAGAAACTTTATGAGCCTGCTTCAGCAGGCCTTGTGCAGATGTAGAAGCCTGTAATTTATAACAATGTCTAATAATCTTTAGAACTCTGTTAGTGTTATAAAGCAGACACTAATCCTTTCTTGAAAATACTGATACTTAGCAACAAGTACACATTACAATGAACTGGACATCCATGGGGGAGTGGCTTAGTTCTGCCACTGCCGGCTGTGAAGAAGCTGCATGCTACCAGCATTGTGACCCGCTACAGAGATCACAAACACCAACCAACGCCATGGGGGAGGGCCCTGCGTTCTCTCATCTGGCTGGTGTATCCTCACAACCTGTGGTCACCCAACCCCAGTGCTCATCATTCCTGGAGAGAAGAAACGGGGTCTCTGCAGACAGAAAAGCCAGAGTTTGTTCTGCACGCTGGCCTGACATGGCCTTCCCAGGCTACATCTGAGCGAGCTAAGTGGCCCCATCTTTGAGACTAGAGGCAGCTACAGAATAGTCATTTTTAGCCTTAGCAGAGTCCAGAAAACATCCTGCAGTAAAGCTGCCCGCACCTCTGCAGGCAGGGCATGGCTTGACTCCAGCATGCGCCAGAGCGGGGTTATTAAGACAAAAAGCTGGCAGTATTCAGAGGCACACAGCTTACTGAAAGAAGTGCTGGCCCAACCCACACACATGCTTGTCCTTTCAATCAGTGGACCCTGGACTTCCTGCAGTGAGCTGGGTTCATCTGTGTCACCAGAAACTGGCTCTTAATCGAGAGGCATTTCCGACCAGGTGGCAAGGCTGGACTCAGAGTCACCACTAATTAAAGTCATTTGTAGATGCTCTCTTGGGGAGCAGGGGCTAGGGGAAGACGTTAGACAGTTTCACAAGCCTCCCTGGGTCATCTGAAGGAACATTCTAGCGGTGCTCAAAAGCAGCCTGAACTTCTGGTATTTTTCTGGAAAGGGTGTAGAGTAGGGAAGGCAGGCCTTTTGCCTCAGCCTGGGCCTTCAGGAAGCCGCATGGGGTACCTGTTTCCCCTGCCTACAAACAGCTGAGCCTGGAAAACCCAGGCTCGGCCTCCCCCCACCCTGAATGCTACTGAGTTCTCTGACCAGGCCACATTCCTGACTAGAGTCCATGTTCTGTGGCACCAGTCTGTTGGAAGACAGGCTGTGTGTCTCACTCCAGAATATGACATCTGCAGGAGACAGCCTGTAGTGTAACAAGATCTCAACCTGGGTCATGGCTACATGGTCCCTCCCATTCTGTCATGCCTCCGCCCACTTCACTAACACCATGTCCCCTGCAAGGCAGAAAAAAACAAATTCACACTTTTGAATTCCTAAACATTCAACTTGGATTTGTCTTTTAATAAAATTGAGTTGGGTTGAACCCAAGTGATCCGATCAGGCATCGCTACTCCTGGAGTATGGTTTTAGGTTTCTTCTATAGTTTATGCACTTAAATTAGATTCCTAAAATACTCTCATATACATACAGAAAAATAATCTCTCAATGAGAAATCACATTTTACAATAACAAGTTAAATATTCAGACTAGAGAATCTGTTAAGTTTACGCAACATTGGGCAGCATAGCCTCTTACATACGGTATATACATATAATCGTCATTCCCCAAAAACATACAGCAGAGATGTCAGGACGAACCACACACAGAGCACAGTCATTTCACGTTATGCAGTGGATTGCTGTCTTTGTCTTTGTTGGAAACTGCATTAGATGCAGAAACCTAGGAGCTGTGAGCTGTTAGACACAGGTCATTTGGTGGAGGCTTCTCGCCTCTGTACAGGTGTGTATGCCCCTCATCGGCGTGTGTGAGGCTGCAAAGCTGCAGAGCTAAGACAGTACAAACCGGTGAATGGCAGCTCACTCCCCTGTACGAGGAGCCGTCACAGGGGAAAGGACTCGGGCTCCCAGTGGGCTGTGTGGACCAGATCTGAGGCCGCTCTCTCAGTTCCAAGATACTTGGGGCCATTAACAACAAGGGCTCCTTTAAATGCACATCTAACCATTGAGACCTTTGGAGAACACTCAGCAAGTGATGGTTTGAGAATGCTGATTAATGAAGTGTGTTCTAAAACAGCCATTAAAATGGATGCCGATGCCGGAGGTGGTCAGGTGTCTCTACGGAGCGTGGCCACGGAAACAGTCTGCTTTTCTTTAAGGTGACTTAAATCCACGACAGGCAGACCTTCTGTCTCTCTTCTCCTCCTCAGTTTTCGTGGTTTTAGTTTTGAGATAGGGTCTCATGAAGCCCAGCCGGCCTTGAACTCCTCTACAACTGAGGTTGGCCCTAAATTCCTGATCCTCCTGTCTCCATCTCTGGAGCTAGAATTACAGGAAGGGAATCAAGAGACTTGAGAAAGATTATTGCTCTACATGTGTAGATTTGGGACTACATCTGCAAAAGGCAAACAGAGCCTCCGAGGGTTTAGAGCATCCAATACAAGGAAAGCTATACAGCACAGCAACACACACACACTGGTCTTCCTGGAGCCCTGGTCTTCTAGAACTCAGGGGCTAACACACAGCAGGTTTTCTCCTTTACTAACATCACCCAAGAGCCACACACAAGCCACAAGGGGGGGATCTAGCATGTGAGGGCCCTGCCTCTCAGAAACAAAATCTCAGACACTTGGCCTCTAGGACAGAGAGGCTCCTGGCTCCAACCACTCTTCCTCTCCAGAGATTGGTAGCCTGACTGGTGGCTAAGGGAAAGGCTTTATTTCAAGGCAGAGAATTCACTTTAGAAGGCTCAAAGCCACTTGCTGTTCAGCGACACAGCCCAGACTGGGACCTGAGAAAGCATCAACCATCCATTGACAACCCCCATCCAGTCAGGGGTGCTTGCGATTGTGAGCTGGGGTTCGGCGCGCTCTAATTATCCCAGACTGTTTGTAATTTCAAGAGATAAAAGAATGGCATGTTGAAAAATAGATCACTTTCTGAGTATGCATGAGGCCCTAGCTTTGATCCTTAGCACTGCAAAGAAGATAAAAGAAAAAAAAAAAAAGGAAGGGAGCCGAGAGGAAAGGAGAGATGGCATTACTACCCCAGCTCTACACAGCCTGCCAGGGAGATCTTTCCAAAGGAAAGAGACACAGAGAAGCCCTTCTACATTTACAGTGCAGTCAAAGCAGATCCAGGGTGTGGGGCCTAGACAACTCACGCTCCACACTCAGCAGGACCCAGACAGCTCAAGCCTTTGCCGTCACTACTGAAATCCCCAATCGTTTGGGACAGGGAAGTCACAATTTTTATTTTTGCACCTGGCCCACACTGGTCGTGAATGCAGCGCGGGGAAGCGTGCTCAACGCATTACCTGTCTCCTTCAGCAGGACACACAGCCATACACACTCATTCACAGACACACATCATGCAACCAGTGACTACATCTCACCGTTTGCCACTTAAAATATCAGAAGTTGAAGTCTTAGGGTAGACACTCTGCTGTTCAACTGACTTCTAGAAGTCCTGTGGGAACAGAGGTCTCCTTCAGGCAGTCAGCCCTTTTCTGTGGAGAACTGAGTAGCAAAGTTCTCCTCGGATTTAGACACAGAAAAGGTGAGGAAGTCAAGGAGGTGCTTCTGGCAAGTCCCAGCGCCAGCAGGCAGGAAAACCACCTCACTGTGCCCAGAAGCTTTGGGTTCATGCCAACTTTCAACACTCATTGTTCGGCTAGGTGCGCTCACTCACCTACCAGGTTCTAGCCCTTTCTCTGTCGTTCTCTCTAGCCACTTCCTTCTGAGTCACACAGGAGCAATGCTGTAAAGTGGCAGCAGGGGGAGCCAGCACCCCGGGACCTGCCAACAGAACAATCTAGGAGCCGCAGGACCCTGGAGAAACTGCAAAGGGGAAGGCAGCTTCTGCCGCGCGAGCCACCACACCGACGTTGGCTCCTATGTTTCTGGGGTCCCCACTCTGTTTTTACCAAGAACAAGAGGAAATAAGAAATCTGAGTTTGAGCCGAGAATGGCAAAAGAGCATTGCTGGAGAGGCAGAAAATCACAGGATGGTAGTCTTGCGAATGGTAAGTAGAAGACGGTTCTAGAAGGAAAGAGGCATCTCCATGGCACAAAAAGGAGCCTTGGTCCCTGATCAGTTCTCCAGAAATCCCAGAGGGATGATGGGTATTTTGAAAGCTGACAGAATAAGCCCACTTCTAAATGCAACTCTCCTCGGTGCCCCTTGAACACTAAGATACCCACCATGTGTATATGCGCTTATGTTAGTTCGGGAGCTCTTGCACACGGACCCCAGATTCCAGCGCTGTCTTCCCCCATAGCTCTGCACCTTATCCTTTAAGACAGGGTTTCTCACTATAACTCACTAGCCAGTTCAGCCAGCCCCCCAGGGAACACAGTCAAGGATCCTCTTGTCAGGGCCTTCCCAGCACTGGGATTACCGGTACATATTGCTGCATCTGGCGTTTTGACGTGGGTGCAGAGGATCAAACTCAGGTCCTCGGGTTTGCACGGCAAGCGCTTTACTGATGGAGCCATCTCCCCAGTCATGGAACGTGGATTTTATGTTATTAAAATGACTTAAAATTAGATTTACATGTTGACTTGAAAGTCAAAAAGATGGCTTCTCTGACTCCCAGCCCCCTGGGCGTACCCTGGACAGAAAGGACGACCCCCTGAAAGAACAGCACACCTTTAGCATTGCTGACCGCATTAGCGCTCCTGATTGTAGACGGGCAGTGCGCTGGCATCTGAGTTTTAATGTTCTCAAGTTAGAGAACCTGAGATCACGGCCATCTTTCTCATGGGTGGTGTTTTCCATGCTTCTCACGGACAGAACCTTTCCTGGCTCTTACAGAGGTGAAGTTATTATACATCATAGTTGGCCCTGGTAACCTACAAAAAGAAACCTCATGCGGTGCCTTGGGAGGAAGCAGCCCGGAACTAGCAACTGCTTTCCAGGTATCGGGGAGCAGGAAAGATGAATCCCTTGGCAACCAGCCAGCGGTTTATTCCGAGTCAGAGCTACCAGGAAGTATTTAGTTTCCTTGACCAGCCCATCATAGGGCAACGTTCATAAATAGGGGTCATTCAAAACAGAATACAGTGCCCAAGAGCTCACAGGAACTTGCCGTTCAGAAGGCGGCTACACCGGAGGTGTGCCTCTGTGACAAGGAGAGAGGGCTAAATTACATCTTCAGAAATATGACTGCCTGGCATGCAGGGGTGGCAGGGGTGGCGAGTCTCCTCCCCAAAGATGTGGTCCTTTAACTCCTAAAAGGAGTGCATGGCAGTGGGCGCCATTAACCTCCACGCAGCTCTCACCTGGCGTCATAGCCTGAGAGGCCCGGGTGCTTAAAGAGCTAGCACAAGCCTGCTCCAAGATCTCTTTTGACTGCCTGTCCCTCTCTTTCTCCTCCCCCCTCTCCCTCCTCCCTGCCTTCTTTCCCTCTTCCCTTTTTCCTTCTGCTTCCCAGCCTTACCTTGACCTTGCATCCCTGGCCCCCTGCAGGTACAGACCCTAGGCAGGTAGGTAATTAATGTAGCTGGAAAAAGTCAAGCACTGGCCCTCCTTAAAGCAAACTGTGCACAAAAGGAGTAGGGGGCACAGGTTGGCATCTTCAGTACCCACACCGGGACACCTTGCTGTTGCCTACTAGTCCAGCAAGGGCAGAACTCTCTTAAAGAAGTGTCCATCACTCACACAAACCAACTTCTGCCCTGAGTTCTGTCCCGGAACATGAGCCTAACCAGATAGCATCCCCAGACATGTCATCGTCAGTGTGTCTCCGGGGAGAACGGATGGAAACAAAGAAAAGACACAAGAATTCAGCCCCAGGAGAGAGGAGGCAGAAGCAGGGACGCCAGAACTACAGCAGGCCTGAACCCCGGAAGGAAAGGCAGAGAGAAAGAGTCTAACACACTTTCAACCTCTTCTAGGACTCAAAACAGCCGAGCAGCTAGACCACAGGTCCTTGGTGTGCAGGCTGCCTCTCTTCGCCTCTCCATTGTGGTCTCAGCCAACTCAGGTACTTCAGCTTGCAAATAAAGCCAGAGAGACCCTGTCCATTTGCCCTGGATTTCAGACTCATGAGATTCTGGACTCCCCCTGGATGCTCTGAGGTCACTAAATTCTACTCCTGCCCAGCCAGCTCCTGCGGAGGTCGCGGCTGCATCACCTGGGAAGACCAACCTGAAATTACCAAAGCCCTTGGCCTCCTGGAGCCACCTCTAGGACTCAGGTTGGCACCAAGTCAGGATAACAAGTACAGGGCATGGTGGTGCACGCCTTTAACTCTATCACTCGGGAGGCAGAGGCAGGTGGGTCTCTTGAAGTTTAAGGTTAGCCTTGTCTACAGAGTGAGTTCCAGGACAGCCGGAGTTAGCCAGAGAAATCCTGTCTTGAAAAACAAGCAAACAAACAGAAAGGTAACAAGCAATGCCCGTGATCCACTGATCCGCTTTCTCTTGGGATGTTTGTTTCCAGTGCAGGTCAATCCTCCCAGGGGAAATCAAGTCTCCTTATATACTGAAGTCATACCTTTGTTTATAAAATTGAAGACAGCTGAGCACAGTGGTACACACTTGTAATTTCAACACATAGGAGGCTAAGGCAGGAGGATCCTAAATCCAAGGCCGGCTTAGGCTATGCAGTGAGGTCCTGTCTCAAAACAAGGAAGAAAAATGTCCATTTCCCATTAGAGTTCTTTGGGAAGAATGGTTTTTTTGTTTGTTGTCCAAGGACAGGAACATATTATACAAACAGCTGATGACGGCATCCCCGCTGTCTAGCACTCCTGGTGGCTACAGTCTAGAAAGATCTCTCATTCCAGCCAGGGCAGACCTAGACCTGAACAAATTACATATGTCTCCAAACTCTGGTGGACACAGCAAATCTGGTCCCAAGAGATAAAGCTATCTGTCCACCTGCTAGGGGGACAAAATATCAGCCCTGCCTCAGAGGTCAGACTTGACCCCTTGGGACAAGTGGTTCGTAAAGAAAACCCAGCGTAGGAGCTTTGGTCCTCAATGCTCTCAGGGTCAGAGCGTAGCCACTTCCCAGGAGAGCCCCTTCCTGAGGGAGAGGAGGTCAGAGTGTGGGAGGTACTGGCAGTGTGGCTCACAGAGGAGAATGCCTCGAGGTGGGGGGGAGGTTTGAAGGGCTAGCATCAGGATGCCAGGAGGCATAGCCTGGACAAACACTGCATACAGCTGGGGTTCAGATCTCTTGTTGGCAAGGACATGCCATTTATATGAAATGCAGCCTGGCTGTTCTAAAAGGGAGACGTGAAGAAGTGGAGAATCAAGGGTTTGTGGCTCTGTCGCCCATGGATCACAGCGGGACTCCCCTGCAGGACTCTGGAGTCATAGCTGGGTCTGAGGGCCAGCCCGACTCATCCAGAAGTACGCTCACTCATGACAAATGACAGTAGCAGATACAAGGACACTAATCCAGATTTGTCAGCTCCCAGGATCACCCCCAAGGATGCCCAGTAGAGTCACCTGGGGAAAAGACCCACAGACATGCTACAACCATGGGATTCTGTGAGAGGGTAACCTAGGACCTACAGGGGCCACCATGCATGCCTCAGACTTCCTACAGGAATATGGACGTTCAACATTAACCTGAAAATAAAGTCGATGAAGGGAAAGGGGGCTAAGGGACAGAAGGGAGGATCAACAGAATGGTGGCTCAACCCTGGCCATTTGCACACTCAACACTTGTTTTTCACACTATGGGAACATGTCCTTCATCAATACACCGAGCAAAGCCTCCTGGGCATAGAAACAGGGAAGCATGAGTTATGGATCGATTTACATGTTTCATTTAAAACAGTTTCTTAATAACATAAAAAGCACAAACGTGAAGCGTTTTGAGTGTTTTCTGCTGGGAAGTGGTAAGCCAGTACATGCCTGAAGCTAACTAAATCTAGCTCGTGTTCGGCTAGAAGCTGCTAACGGAAGAGTTTATTGGTGTGTTTAAAAATAAAATAGGTATGTCTGTTGTTCTTGATACAAAAGTCAACACTATCTTCAATAAATAAATAGTAAGTGTTTCTCGGAAGTATGAAATGTAAACTTTGTTGTCCTTTCCCACATACATTTTTTGAAAAATCACGTGACACACATACATGGACAGGGACCTGTAGGCATGAGGTCACATGAAGCGTTCAGTTTTCAGTAGAGTAGTTATTCTGACACGGGCACACTATCACTTACAAGAGACTTCTAGAACAATCCTGAGGACCTAGCACAGAAAAGACCCCCACCTAACCCAAAAGAACCTGAGGCCAGAATCCAGAGACATGCAAAGAACACTCATGACCACAGACTGGTCATGAGAACGCGACCACGGGAACAAAACTCGGCCCACACTTTCCATCAGCAAAGTAAGTCATTATCTACTTAACCAACCTACCTCTTAGCATTTAAGGAAAAGAAAACCTGAAGTGCTCAGACTAAAAGCTTGGTCTACACACCCTGACTCTGGCAAAAAAAAAAAAAGTGCCTGTGTTTCTATTATTAAAAAATTGGTGTGTGCCCGAGAAAGCTTAGGGGAGAGTTTCCCATCTTCCTACCCCATGTGTGGGGCCCACGTGTTCCCATGGTCTTTCCCCCTTCCCACACCAAGTAATGGATTTTCTTGGCAGCTCCCACCATCTCCCAGTTCCATCTTGAATCCTTTCTGTTTCAAACTTCATCCACGTAAGGCATGACCTCCTGGGCTGAGCACTAAAGGCTGCTGCGGGAAGCTCGGGCTGCTCACCAGACAGACCTTCTCAGAAACATCACAGGGTCTCCAAGGCCAAAGAGAATGTTCCAAGAATAGCCGGCAACCAGGACTCAATAATGTCATCGAGCCTTCCAAGTGCCCCGCAGTAGATTTAGCTCATCAGGGCAAAACTTCGTAGGTAAGGAACTTCATGGCATCAAGGCTTCCCAGGGACCCGAAGTGGATCTAACTCAACAGGACAGAACTTCATAGATGAGCTTCCAGAACCATTCTCCAAGCACATCTTGAACCATCCCATGTGCACCAGTGCGTTTTCGCTGATAACTAATCGAGGTCTGAACAACTCTAATGCACACTTGAGAATCTTCCAATAACAGCTTTCCAGGGGGCCAAGCAGGTGCCTGCCTTAGGAGCCATTATACTGAGCAATCAATCCCGGGCCCCATTTCCCAGTGGAGGCTGGACTCCAAAGCAGCAATTCTGTCATAACCGGACTAAACGCACCACACACGGGGCTTCATAGGTCAGGGAGTCTGCAAAGGGGCTGCTAGAGGTGAGAAATAGGAGGCCTACACAAGTTCTCCAAAATACAGCCCCCACGTTTATAAATCTACTCTGTAGTAGCCAGACCCATGCCTTGGCCCGGAGAAGAATCCGGGCTCCCAAGGGAACCTAGTTCAAGGTTGTGGATTTCTGAGACTCTAGAAACCATGATGGGACCTATACTGAGGACAAAGGAAAAGAGAATTTGGATTCATAAAATGGGACATGGTTTGAAGGGCAGGATTGTCGAGAACTACTCCTAGTAGCCTTGAGGGACTTTGTCTTTGCTGTCCCTGTTGCCCCGGGACTGATCAGCAGACAGTGTGAGGGGCCTTGAGAAGGAAGTCCTCTATGATCATCCCGGGACTGCTATGGTTCATCAAACAACTGCAGGTCAAGGCGGACCACAATCTCTCCCGTGGGGACCTCATGCAGCAGGAGACATTTTGTAACTGGCCCCTTGGAGCCCTGGTCTTTCTTGATGTCAGCCACTCTGATCTCTGTCCGACCTAAAAAGTCTGAAAGGAGAAAAAGCAAAGCATGCTCAGAAACAGTTCCCTGTTCCCAAGGCACACTGGGATTCCGCCTATGGCACAGCCAGGCTCCGCCTCCTCTAGGACCCTTGAGAAGACCAACACTAGCCCCTCCCATTTACTTCCCCGTGGAGTCGCCAATGTGCCCTGATAGGTCACTGCTAAAAACCCATAAAACAAGATAATATATATCCAAGATGATGGGTATACCAACAACTCTGATTTCTTGTTATGCATCACATGCTTTTATTGTAATAACCCACAAATAGAATATATTCTGTATCTACTTTAAAATATATTAATAGAGTCAAGGAGATGGATCACTCAGTAAGAATACTTGCCTTGCAGGCACCAGAGTCTATACTTAAAAAGAAAGCCAGGGGTGGGCTGGAGAGATAGACAGCTAGCAGTTAGAATACATGCTTCTCTTCCAGAAGACCTGATTTTGGTTCCCAGCACCCACATGGTGGCTCACAATCACTTGCAACTCCAGCTCCAGGGGATCCAACACCTCTGCTGGTTCCCATGAGCTCCTTCATGCATGTAGTGCACACAAACTAACATAGGCAAATACACATACCCTGTTTTCAAAGTGTGCAGGGAGCTAGAGGCGTAACTCAGTAGAGTGCCTGTCTAGTATGCATTAGGCCTGGGATTCAGTTGCCAGCACCATATAAACTGGCTTAATGTGGTTTCATGTAGCCCAGGCTGGCTACATGAAACCCTATCTAAAAAAAAAAAAAAAGAAAAGAAAAGAAGAAGAAAAGAAAAGAAAAGAAAAGAAAAGAAAAGAAAAAGCCTTCTATGGTGGCACAAACTTGTAACCCCAACACCGAGGAGGTAGAGACAGGATGGACAGCCAGCTGAGCCAACCAGTGAGCTCCAGGCCGGTAAGACAGTTTATCTCAAAACACAAGGTAGACAGCTCCTTAGTGATTATACCCAAGTTTTACATACATACATGCATACATACATACATACATATAAACATACATACAGAGGGCCTGAGATTCAATTGCCAAGTACCCATGTAGAGTACCTTACAACATCCTCTACCTCCAGCTCCAAGAGCTCTGACACCCTCTTCTGGACTCCACAGGTACCTACACACATGACATACACGCATATGCATGACATACATTCACACATACATACACATGATACATATGTATTTAGTTTGGTTTTTTTTTTTTTTTGACATATGGTCTCTGTGTAGCCCAGGCAGTTCTGGAACTTGCTCTGTAGACCAGGCCGGCCTCAGACTCACAGAGATCCTCCGGCCTCTGCCTCCCGAGCGCTGGGACTCAGTCCAGTGCCAGCATCAGACCCTCACTCAGCCCATTGCTGGCTCGGCTTTATTATCTTCCTCTGATAATGACTGGGACTTTGAGCTTTAAACTCATTCTCCGGTTTTGATTTGGCTGAGAGAGTGTGGCATCCTGGATTCACCGGCCAAAAGCCACGACAGAAAGAGCCAGTGGAAGGAAGGATGTGCTCAACACCACTGAAGCTTCTTAGGTCTCCTGTGAGATAACAGCTGATTCTGAGACACCTCAGTGGGCTAATAATCCTCTTCCACTGGTCAGCCTTCTCCCACGTGGTCTACATTTTTCACAGGGTATCCTTATGTAGTCCTGCTGGCTTCCAACTCATAATTCCTGACTCAGCCTTCTGAGTGCCGGGATGATAGATGTGAATCACCAAGTATGGCTATCTTGTTGCTCTGTTAAACATTTACTCATCTATCGTGTGTGTGTGTGTGTGTGTGTGTGTGTGTGTGTGTGTGTGTGCCCACATGCACGAGCCATAGCGTGTGTTGAGTCAGAGGACAAGTGACAGGAACCCACTATGTCAGCCCCAGGGATCAAAGTCAAGGTTTAGCAGCAAGTGCCTTCACTGACCGAGCCTCGATGAGAGTAGCCAAGGACGGAAACACAAAGCAAACTCCATCGAGGTCTGTAGGCATGCCCTTCCTCACACTGCTTATGTTGGAAAGCAGACCACTATCTAGGGAAGCAGCCAGCCCAAGAGCGTTCTTCCACGCCCACCCAGGGGGCTCCAGCAGCTCCTCACACTACGCCACAGGACCAGGGGCGCCCTGAGGGGTGCCCTGAGGGTGCCCTGAGGGCCACTGCCCACTCACCGTCGGGCGAGAACTGGTCCCTCTCGAACACGGTGATGCAGAGGACGTCCTGCTCCAGGTCTCGGATGAAGAACTGGCAGTTGGAGTTCCACTTGGGGTTCAGCGTGTCCTGGATCGTCTTGGTGATGTGGCACTGAGAGCCCATGGTCACCTCACAGTATGGGTTGCTCTTTCCTGAAGTGAACAAAAGCCCCTGCCAGGTGGGACACGTCTCATCTCCATCCCCCTCGACCTTTGAGATTAACAAGTGGGAAATCTGGAGGACACACCCATAGTTTGGTATCACATCTAGAAAAACAAATCCATTAGCAGGGCTCAAAGTCAGATCCCTCCTATCTGTGCATATACGTCATATGTACTGTATGTCACATGGACTATGAATGAGACCTCTCAGGTCTCCCTGAAAAGAAGGACAATAGAAAAGAATTTACAAAAATTATGTGTGTCTATATATGTATATACATACATATACATATATACATTCATATATATAACTCTTTGACAAGTGCTGGAAAAACAATGCATAAGAAATATCATAAATGATGTCAAGTTCGTTGGGGAGAACACCCCAATACTCTAGAGTGGTTGTGTGGAATTGGTGCCCTTACCATGTGACCGACAGGGCTTCAATTCAATGCCTTCTACAACGTTCACCATCAGCCTTCCAATGCCGGTCGCTCGCTGGGAACGGACTAGACCGCAAGGAAACAACACAAAATGTTTTGTTTCGCATTCGCTGTGATGCCCTTCTCTCCCCAGCATGCCCGCAGTCTGTGCTGTGTGTTTGCCCTCGCTAGAAAGCACAGTCCCCTCCCCCTCCCGCTCTTGGCACCTGCCCTTCATCCACCACCCTGTGCCCCACTTTGCTCTCACCATCTCTGCGCATGTACGTGTCCCAGTCCCAGAGACACGGGGATGGACTCGGTGACCCCTCCCGCCCCAGTCTCTAGGGCCCATTACCCAGGTATGCCTTCTCGCGCTTCTTTTTCTCCGTCTCTATGTAGAGCTCAGAGGCGGCTTTGATTTTCTGCACCCAGGCAGTCCTTGGATGGGAAAAGACAGAATGTTGCCAACAGATCGATCAGAACAGAACGGGCTTGGGGTCTGCTCAAATTCTGCTTTCGGGACTCTTTTTACTTGGTGTATTTGAATTTAACAACAATGTCTCCAAAAAGAAAGACTGATTCTGTATTTGACGGTGCTAATAATTATCTCTGTCATCAGAAAGAAAGACTTTTTTAGGGGGGAGAGGGCTCACAGTTTAGTCCCAGCTGGTAGTGAACTGAGTAAGTAATTAAGGACGACCTTGAACCCCTCTTCCTGCCTCCGCAGTCCGAGTGCTGGGATTGCACGCTCATGATCCCCTTCAAGCTCCCTACTCCCATGGTGGAGGAACAGGCATGGGGCTCCTCTTCCTCCCTCACTGCAAAGCATCGCATACTTGGCGAACCCCGGAAGACAGGAGGTCTTTCTTTCAAAATCGCCCAAGAAAAGAACCATGTTGCACACAGAAGAGCAAAGACCACACGGCAGGAGGCGCTTTGGCGCGCGGGTTTTCTCGGGGTGCCATATGCACAGTAACTTTAGCCAATCTTCTTGCCTGGCAAGAATGTTCTTGGGAATGTTGTTGGCCTTGTGTCCAGCTCGCCCCTCAGAAAGAGATCTGTTCCATTTGGCTCCAGAACGGTCTAAGACAAGACTGAAGCAAAATGCCCGCAACCCAAAGACCCAAATTGCCTTCCCGGGGGCTGGGGGCGGGGTTAGTCCCAAATCACTTTTGTATTGGCTTCTGCCACCTGGGAAACTTGGGGCGATCTAAGCATCTCTGGATACCTCAGAGGCTGCTGAGCATTTCTAAAAGAGAAAAAGAAAGGAGAAAGCCTCGAGCAAAGCTGGTTTCAGTCCATTTTATTTTGAACTAGATGTCCAACTTTTGAGAAGTTAAAAAATTGCATAATACTTCCCCGTGCACTGAGGTGACACAGTTGCGGCTGGGGAACGCTGGGGCACGCTGACAGGTGGCCCTCACCGGCACCGGGGAGGGCTCGGGCTTACCTTTCATTTATGCTCTCTGCTCGGAGGGTGTAGACTCGGTCAATGTGGGAAATGTGGAAGACGGGCTCGTCCCCAGAAGGGTCGGTGGGCAATTTTACTAGGACCTCATTTAAGAAAATAGGCTGCAAAGTAATAATAAAAAGCGTTGCATAACAAGGCGGGGCCTCTGTGTGTTCACAAGCTCTGTGTGTCTGCAACATGATCATATATGCGCGTGCATGCCTGCCATCAATGTCAATAAGCTACACTGAGCATGTGCATGTGTGTGACTCAGTAATCAAGTGAAGGCTGTGTGTTCGAGGGTGTAGTTTGGTACACAGACTATATCAGAATACAGATTTTATGTTAAAATAAGGTATACGGGTGTTTTGCTTGCATGAACGTCTGCACACCGAGTACGCAATGCCCACAGAGGCTAAAGGTGGGGAGGGGTCAAGTCACCTGGAACCGGTTGTGAGCAGCCAAGTGGGTGTTGGAAACTGAACCTAGATCCTCTGTAAGAGCAGCAAGCATTTCTAACCCGTAAGCCGTCTCTCCAGCCCCATTAGCAGTGACGTTTATACAAAGTTTTGGTCATTTTTGGTACCTTTGAAATCTCTACATGTAAGCCCTAACTGGTCCGTTTTCCCTGCATTGCATCCTAAACAGCCCGCAGCTACGAGTCTCTCCCCGGATTTCATACAAAGGCTCCAACAACACTCCACATAATAATAACACTTTCTCCCAAAATAAAGCTAACTGCTGCTCCTGTGAGAACCCTTGAGGAAAGACACCCCCGCAGAGACGAAGTTAGAAAAATAAAATCTCCCTTCGCGTAGCAACACACAAACAGTCCTGCATACACGGGACTTAGCGTTCTGTTCCATGCTATTCTGTTCCATGCTGAAGGTTTCAAACCACCGTGAGAGTTTGTCAGGGCATCTGGGGCAGTATGGAAGGGGCAGTGGATGCTCGGGCTGGCCATGCTGCCTGTTCACTTGTATGAAGTGGGTCATGTTTTTGTCACGTGGGAAGTGGGGATTTCCCACAAATTATGTGTTACTCTGTCCTAGCCCCTCCCCTTATCCTAATCTATTTTAGCTCCTCCCCTACTCTGTCTTGGCCTCTCCCCTTACTCTATCCTAGCTCCTCCCCTTGCCCTATCTTAGCTCCTCCCCCACCTATGTTGGCCCCGCCCCTTACTCGATCCTAGCTCCTCCTCCTAGCCCCTCCTCTTACTCTGTCCTTGATCCATCCTTTACTTTTAGCTCCTCCCCTTTGCTTTCTCCACACCGTCGTACCAAACCCTTAAGAAATGGACTTCTTTTGGACACTCCCTCTACCTGCGACTTAGCTTGAACCTTACCGTTTTGTACATTTTATACTGCAAGTTAGATTTGGGGCTGAAGACTTTGTCGGTGCCGGAAGAGCCTAAGGGCTTTGTGATTTGGGTCAGCAGGAGGAAGTCGTTGAAGAGGAAGCCATAGAGCTCCTTGTTGCTCTTGGCCTTGTAGAGCTTCCCGCTGTGCAGAAACTTGCGTGGCCCCAAGCAGTTGGTCACTGAGTTGAACACCAGTTGCTAGAAGAGGCAAGCAGACAGGAAGGAGGGATGAAGGGAGTCCCGCTCTTGTCTTTGTTTCTCTGTCGCAAAGCCTGAACGCTGGGCCCCAGCAGTTCTGAATCCCACAGACAAACGAAGAAGGACTCTGAGGAGTTCCAGCAAAGGCTCTAGGGTTTCGGGTACCCGGATTAGTCTTGGTTAAATTCTCAAGGCCTTTCTGCTGGGGCTTCGCTCTGCTATCAGGGTGTGGTGGGTGCCTCTCCCCTTCGTTTATAGAGAAGTGGGGCACCAGGAAGAAAGCTGGCTCACTAGCTCTCCCCTTGGCTATCTGTGCCATGTGGGGTGCTGCACTTTATTCTCAATAGCTAGAACCAGCTCCAACAGGAAATCCCCGCAGGGCTCAAAGAGTGCCCAGGGCTTCTGAAAAGTGGCAGAACTCATGAAAAAGTTCGTGGACAAAAGCTACTTTCCCACATGGAGAGTCCAGACCCCGGGACTAGAGGGGCTGCAAAATTGGTGGGGGTACCAAGTGACCCCTCGAAGCCCTACACAGCAGTGTGGTGCATGCTGAATCTCACCCCACTTACTAGTTTAGAAACTGTGCAGGGAATGGCTGCCTTCCTCCACTCACAGTTGAGGGGCAACTGGGGATGCTGATGCCCGACCCCAGCATCTCCCTGGAGGCTGCCATCTCCAGCCAGCCTATGGCCCACATGACCTCATATGAGACAGACTCTTCAGCTGTCTTCAAGAGAAAACTCTCCAGATCATGATGGTAACACACTTCTCTAACGAAAATATCTGGGAAGAGGCCATGGAGCTCACAATAATGTCCCCTAAGAGATGTTGGTGGCTACGCGCCCACTTCTGATGTGGGAGGAAAACTGACAGTGATTTGGTGACCAGAGAGAGACCCAGAGGTGACAAGAGTCCATTCTACTTGACTCTTAGGTCTAAGGATGGAGGACCTCTAATCTCCCGGCTGAGGCTCTGAGGGAGCCTGGAAGGCCCATGGAGACAGCCCAACAGGAGGTCTCTTGATGGGCAGGAAGGATAGACTGATCTCAAGGCACAAGGCAGATCACAAACTCTCCAGATGTAGGGGCACACTTTCTGTTTTCTAATGTGTATGAGTGCTTTGCCTCTGTAAACCACATGCATGCCGGTATCAGTGAAGCTCTGAAGAGGGTGTCCCCTCCCCTGGAATTAGAATTATAGGTAGCTGTGATCTACCCTGTGGATGTTCAAAACTGACCCAAGGGTCCTCTACAAGAGCAGCCAGTGAATGCTCTCAACTGCTGAAACTCTAGGGGCCCCAATCTTTCTCTCTCTCTCTCAAAATAGCCTTGGGATTGAGTTCTAAACAATGGCATGTGAGCAGATAATAAATGGTTCTTTGTGTATATGAATGAGTGAGCCAGCCAACCAAATATTGTCCCTGGGTTCTAAAATGAGGACCCACAGCCATCTCTTCAGCTTCTGCAGGGCTGCTGATACTTACACTGAGGGGGCACACTTACACTGTGGGGCTGGGAGGATAGGGCAAGGGTGGCCTCCATGCAGTGAGAAACCACAGGGAAGGAGGGTGAGTGAGATACATTCTCCCTGGGTGTTTTGGGAAATTCTAGCAACCTGTACATATACATGTATGTATGAGTGTACATGTATGTGCCTGCACACCCATGTACAGAGAAAACACAAGCAGAAAGAATGAGAGCAAAGGTTACAGGACAAGGAGAGCATGAAACCCAGCAAAGACGAGTGTGTGGGTTAGAAATCCAGATGACTCACCAACACAGGCTTTTAAAAAAGAGCAAAATGCAAAACACCTTGAAAATGCAAGCTGGTCAGAAAAGAAAAAAAAACTGAGAAAAAATGAGCAGATCCTCAAAGCAGAATGGAAACAAGATCATTAGAAGACTAGACTTCAAAGGTAGTGTTAGCCCTGAGCGCCCTTTGGACCTGTTGGCACTGAGGCTCCACTGAGTGGCAGGGTGATGGGAGATGAATCCAAGACTGAGGTGAAGGGCTGGGCAGAGTGACTCTCCAAAGCCGGGCTGGACGGCGCCTGACTCGATGGCACCGGGCTCGACGGCGCCTGACTCGACGGCGCCTGACCCGATGGCGCCTGACTCGATGGCGCCTGACTTGACGGCGCCTGGCTCGACGAGTAAATGGCAAACTGAAGTGAGGAAGAAATAGGCAAGGAAACTTTGCTGGTTTCGGCTTTGGTACGTGGAGGTGAACATGCTTCCTGGACTCTGCCCACTGGGCAGCTCTCATACAACACCATGGCTGTAATTCACCTGTTCAATGTGAGCCCCAAATTCCCTCTATATATAACATGGGGTGGCCGAGGTAGCAATCCACTCAGGGGAAATGCAAGTTCAAGCAGCAAAGACAGGCATGCGGGAAGTTTCAAAAAAGCAAGTAGTTCACGGTCAAAATTCACAACATAGGAGCCGAGAGTGTGGCTCAGTAAAAGATACTTTAACCGTCATGCAGGAGACCCTGGGTTTGGCGGCTAGTACAGAAAAAAAAAATCACAGAACAAATAGAAAAATAAGGCATGCTGATTGAGCACTATCAGAAACAACAGGTGAAAGAATATGACCCTTAGATACTGGAATGATCAGATGTTGAAATACATACGAATACATTTTAAGTGTGTTAAGAAACAAACAAGAAACATGAACATTTAAACAAGGAACAAGACACACAAATGAAACTAGAACATTTGAGAAAATAAATAAATTTTTGGCAATGGAAAATATAACAGAAATTAAAAATACGCATTGGTTGCGTTACAGAGGAGCAGAGAGGCAGCTGTGATGAGGAAAGAAAATGGTCCATTTTCTCATCCCTTCTGTGCTTCCTGCCCTCGCTCAGCTGAGAGTGGTCCAGGTCCCGCCCCGCCCCGCCCCGCCCCGCCCCGCCCCGCCCCGCCCCGCAGGTGCCTACCTCAGAAAGGCCCTCACACTGCACGTGGGCTTGGATCCACTCCAGCCGGTCCGAGTTTTCCTTCTCTCGCACCCCCTCGTTCACCTGGGAACACAGTTCTTCTGCCTTCTCCAGGGCATGCTTCAAGTGGCTGTGGTCGGGGTGGTTTTCAGGGGTGTTTTCTAGGATCTATACGGGAGAAGGAAGGGCAGCAGCAGCCTTGTCAGGCTGCTTTCCACAGTGGATGGACCTGGTTCCTGCATGGTGCCCACCACAGCCATGACTCGGAGTGTAAAGACCACTCTGCATTGACTCCATTGAGTAGCCTTGGACTTGGCAGGGGCTATACTTGGTGCAGGAAGGTGATCCTGCCCTCGAGCCTTTGGCCCAACCTCATACCCTTGAGCAAACCGTGATCTGTCCTGCAGAATGCTGTCCCCCCAGCATGAACGCCAAACCACACACATACACACTCCGGATCTGTGGTGGCGTACACAACTGTGCAGCTAGAAGGGACTCGGAATTTCTGTTCTAAAAATCTTCACTCTATTTCACAAAGAAAGAAACTCAGCCAGAGACCAGGAACAGACGCCAGGCTTCCCTGCTGGCACCAGCAGCTGTTCCTCCCCAGCTCCCTCGCCTGAGGGAGCCAAGGACCGAATTGGGTGTTGGCACTGAACAGGCTCCCATGAACTCACAAGTATGTAGGGCACCTTAAGGTGAGGTGGGGCAATGCCATGCACCATACACTCGTGACCTCTAGAGAACATACATAGCTGTATGTTCCTGTGCATCCCGGGAATCAATCCGGACGGTTCCCCTGAACAAATATGCATGTTTTGTGTATGTATGGAGACACATGTGTATGTATGTGCGTTCGCTAGTGGGTGGAGGCCAGAGGGCACCTCCAGCTGTCATTCCTTAGGAACCAGCTTCCTCATTTGTGAGCTAGCAAATAAAAATCAGCCCGTGAAAGACTCAGTTATCTGAACCTCTGTGCCACTGAGTCAGCTCTCGGGTCTTTCTCTTAGCTGCTCCGTGGGGCAGCAACAACTGTGTTCTACTAATGCTAGTGTGTGCTTTCCTGTTAAAAGTCAGTGCCTCTTGGTTCCTGATTTTTAGTTTTCTCCTGGTCGGTTAAACCCACTTCAAAGGCTTATTTCCTGCATCAGTGCATAGCTACACAGAGAAGGCAAGGAGCGAAGACAGGAAGACACTTCCCAGAAGAATGAACTCGGGAAATGTGCTACTGTATGGTGTGGTCGGAACTGGGTCAGTCTGAGGCTTAGGTGGGAGGGAGATGGGTTACACATGGGAAGCCTGAACAAATGCATACACTTCATGTGCGTGTACACGTACACACGCACATGTGGGGAGGGGCACCCACATCCCAGAGTAGCCATGAGCATGCTCCTACAGTTAGGTTTCTAAATGCTACTCAAATAAAGGAACCAATTTCTACCTCCCTGGGGAGCCAGTTCCTTCCCCTCCAGCTCCATGGCTCAGAGGGCAGTCGAGCCTGCTGCTCATTTCCGGGTGTGGAAACTTGAACCACTACTTCTGTTTTCTCTGGAACTGGCTTTCTTGAAAGACCAGGAGGAAACAGGGGTCTGGTATTGGGAAGAGCATCAGGGAACGACCTTCCTGAGACAGACGCTAGGAATTGTGTTTCTCTCTCTTTGTGGCTCCAAACTCTGCACAGAGGCGCTGTGCCAGTGCTGGGACCGCACTGAGAACAGAACTCTCATCCTCTGCCTTCGAAGCCACTTGGTTGCCATCTGAGGGCTCTGTTTTGTTAGTCTTTTTCACACAGAACCATCTTTTCCCTCCCAGTTACCAAGCAGATGGCTTCAGCACCCTGTGAGCATATGACAACCCCCAGGTGCACTGGCTGGGAAATTCATCCCTGCCTCCAGTCACCTCTGGCAACCTCCAGCTGCCGCCAGCCTTCCTCCGCCTGCAAAGGCACAGGTGGTGGTACTTACATTTTTAATGATCAGCGGGTATCTCGTGACGCGCTGCATAGGCTTCAGGATAAAACTGGACAGTGGCATCCCTTTGCACCGAGGGTCCATTGCCAGTCTCTAGAAGAGAAGAATGTTTTTTTTAAAATGTGCATTAGAAATCTGCAAAATCTACAGTCAGTCAGTAACATTGCACCCGTCATTTAGGACTCTCTGGCCATTACCAATCCATCTGGATAGTAACTGAGAAGCCTGGAGTTGGAAGGCATTGTCCAGCTGTCATGGTCCAGGCTGAAGACATTTGCAGAGGGAGGACATTGTGCTGGTTTGAAAGAAAATGGCCCCCAAAGGGAGTGGCACTGTTAGGAGGTGTGACCTTGTTGGTGCTGTGGGAGAATGCTCTTGTACACTGTAAATATTTATCACTCTTATTGGTTTAATAAAATGCTGATTGGCCAGTTGCCAGGCAGGAAGTATAGGCGAGGCAACCAGACTAAGAGAATTCTGGGGAAGAGGAAAAGCAGAGACTCAGTCACCAGCTGTACATAGAGGAAGCAAGATGAGAATGCCTCACTGAGTAAAGGTACCAAGTCACATGGCTAAGCATAGATAAGAATTATATGTTAATTTAAGTTGTAAGAGTTAGTTAATAATAAGTCTGAGCTAATAGGCCAAACAGTTTATAATTAATATAAGCCTCTGTGTGTTCTCTGAGGGGCAGCAGAACTGGGTAGGACAGAAACTTCTGTCTACAAATGGCACCCAATGTGGGCCATGTACACATGACCCTGAGATTAAGAGTCTCATGCTCTACTAACTGAGCTAGTAAAGCCAGCCACCAAAGCCACATCTTTAATACCAGGCTTATTGCTTAGCAGACTAAAGACTCATGTGTTCAGAAAAAGATAGAGATATACAATAAAGACAGATTCAGATGAAAAAAAACTCTAAATGGTTTACAGTATGTTTAAAAATATACGTAGACTTGGGAGAGAGAAGAAAAAGAATAGAGAAAGTCCTTTAAAAAATAAAAAAATAGAGTAGTCAGTAGAGGCGCATGCCTTTAATCCCAGCACTAGAGAGAAATATAAAACTGGAGGATTCAGATTCCACTCACAGTCTCATTCTGAGATTCCTGGAGGCAGGATCACCATTTCAGACTAAGGTAGAGGTAAGAGCCAGTGGCTGGTTATTCTGCTTTTCTGACCTCCAGGTTGAACCCCAATATCTGTCTCTTGGTTTTTATTAATCATGCTACATGTTGGAGTAGGTGTGGTCTTGTTGGAGGAAGTATGTCATTGTGGTGTGGAGGCGGGCTTTGAGGTCTGGTATATGCTCAAACCACACCCAGTAAGACAGACCACTTCCTGCTGCCTGCAAGTCCAGATGCAGGACTCTCAGCTCCTTCTCCAGCACCATGTCTGCCTGCAGGCCATCATGTCCCACCACGATGATAATGAACTAATCCTCTGAAAATGTAAACAACCCCATTTAAATGCTTTCCTTTATAGGAGTTGCTGAAGTCACGGTGTCTCTTCACAGCAATAGAAACCCTAACTAAGACAGATGAAGACTCTCAGATGTGGGCTCTCCACACCCTGCCTCCAGACTCAGTATACCTTCCCTGAGAGGAGATTCTAGCTTCAGAATTTCTTCCAGATATCTGAAAACCTTTGTGATATCCCAGGGGCCCGAAAGAGTCAAGACTATGAATGAGAGCAAAAATCCCACTAAGTGCTAGGGAAACCAGAAAGACATAAAATCGTCTCATTTCAGATGTATCTAATTCCCGAGTAGGTTTCAGTGAGTCCTGGGCCGGGCTAGATGGTAGAGCCAAGACCTGGGGTCCATGACTCCAGTCTGGGGTGGGCCCTGCCATGAATCTTCACCTCTTGGTGTTTTTCCTCTTACCACTTTATTAAAAAAAGAAGCATTTATTTATTATTTATGTGTGTGTGCATATGTGTGTCCTTGTGTGCTTATGTGTCTATGTATGTATGTATATATGTGTACATGCGTATGTGTGCACATGTGCATCCTTGTGCGTTTATGTGTACCAGTGTATATATGTGTACATGTGTGTAGGTGCACATGTGTGTGTCCCTGTGTGTTTATGTGTGCCTGTGTGTGTATGTGTACATGTGTGCAGGTGCACATGTGTATCCCTGTGCATGTGTGCACATATGTGTAGGTGGGTGCACATGGAGGTCAGAGGCGACTCTGGGAGCTGGCTCTTGCCTACCTTTCTGTAGGTTCTAGGGCTGGCTTGACGCTTGACCAGCAATTGCTTTACCCTGGATCACCTTCCCAGCCGCCCAACCTCCTGCCACTCCTGCTAACTCTGTCAACCTCTCCAGTGGACAGGAATTCTTCTACCACAAAAAGGAGTACCTCACCTGCCCGCAATAAAGATGTCTGGGGTCCACTTTAATTAATGCCTTAGGCACAAACATCTAGAGTTCTGGCACCATCAGTCTCTGACCTGGTGTCAGTTTGTGGTCGCCATCATTTTGGAAACATAGGAGGCAGAACTCCCATCAAGCGAGCAACAACAGTGAGAAGGACTGGAGGGGAGAGGCAGCAACCCCGCCTGGGCTTCCATCAGCCTGCCTGAGCTAAGGCAGGGATGGACACATTCTGCCCATGGCTGGGAGCTGAGCTCTTGGCTGAAGTTACAGCAGCCTGTGGTGCTAGCTTCCTGGCATCTACCCTCATCTTCATCTCAACCTTGTCTCACTTCTTAGCCGTGGCTGTCCTCAGAATGCCTCATTCTCTGGCTAGCACAGCAAAGCAGAGAAACACCAGAGCAGAGGACACTGTGTGTATGGAGGTTCTGATGAAGATGTCACAGTGATGATTCAGGGAACGTGAGTCCCGAAGTGAGAGTGACCCCCCGACACCAAAAGCCGGGGCACATAACTGTGATGATTCAGGGAGCATGATTCCTGAGGTGAGGGTGACCCTCTACCACCAAAAGTCGGGCACAAAGATATGCTGCTCATTCTGGAAAAGACACTTGTTTCCAGGAAGTCACTAATTCTTCCTGTTTTCTTTCTTTCTCCTGAGAGAGGTAAATGCTGCTTGAGGGCCCCTGTGACTAGTATGGACCCACTCTGAGCCACACCAAGTACCAGGGCGAATAGCCTAGTGCAGACACCTCTAACAGCCTTGGCATCAGCTCTGCAAATGTGCCCTGGTGGACATGGCTCTCTAGACTCTGCTAGCCTTACAGCAAGGCTGTGTGAGACCCATGGGCTGCCCAGAGCTCAAGTGCTGTGGGATCCTGTATACTATAAATATGTGTTGTTCTCATTGGTTGATAAATAAAGCTGCTTTGACCTGTAGCAAGGCAGAATAGAGCCAGGTGGAACATCCAAGCAGAGATACAGGAGAAGAAGGATGGAGTCTGGGAGACACCATCCAGCAGCCCAAGGAATAACATGCCAGTAGACTAGTAACGTGACAACCATGTGGCAATTCGTAGATGAATAGAAATGGGTTAATTTAAATGTAAGAGCTAGCTAGTAATAAGCCTGAGCCATTGGCCAACCATTTAATATTAAGCCTCTGAGTGGTTATTTGGGAACTAGTGGGCGGGAGAGAAACCTCTGATTCACCCCAGCCCATGACTCTCCAATGGAAAGGAGCAGTGGTGGCTGAGCTTGACACATCTAGGGAAAGGGACCCTCAGTTGAGGAACTGTCTCCATCAGATTGGCCTGTGGGATATTTTTTAAATTGCTAATTGATGTAGAAAGGCTTGGTGCACTCTGGACGACCCAATCCCTCAGTCGGTGGGCCTGGGCTGTTTAAAAAAGGTAGCTAGATATGATCCTGAGAGCAAGCCAGGAAGCGGCATTCCTCCAAGATCTTCGGTTTCTGCCTCCAGATCCTTGCTGTGAGCGCCTGCCTGTTCCCCATAATGACAGACTCTTACCTGCAAACCAAAACAACTCTTTCCTTCCCCTTTGGTCAGAGTGTTTTATTCCTGCAACAGGAAGCAAGCCAAAACCGGGACCAAGGTGCTATGGGGACCCTGGGTATTCCCTCTGAGCCCAGAAGGCAGAGGCTGGCAGGGAACTAGGAATATTGATGCTAACTGAAGGGGGCCCCTGTCTGCATGAGGCCAGAAAATGAAATGAAGGAAGTAGACACACTTCTTAAAAATACCATGGCCACCTGGAGAACATATCCCTGAAGCCATCCGAAGCTTTCAAGCCCAAGGGTGACTCTCCTGTCTGAGCACGCCCCTTGGTGTGAACCACACCTGCAAGTTCAGTGCCCCCCACGACTTCCACCGATCCCCAATGGCCTTCGGTGGAAAGCTGCTTGCGGACTTGTGACGAACCCCTTAACATCAAGATGGCACTATGGAGAGGGTCCCCAAGTCTCCCGATAGCCCCGACTCCCTTACTTTGACGAAGTCCTTGAAGTCGGGGGCCTCGTCGGTCTTCTGCTGGATGAGGGCAGCCCCATTGAGCTGGCAGCTGCAGAAGCGGATGTAGGGCTGCATGTGGGGCAGCTGGGCACTCAGGATGTCGCCGATCATCTTCACGGGCATCTTCTCTCCGGACATCTTCTTACGGACTCTCAGTGCTCTGCACGGAAACATGGCAGGTGAGCTGCCCACCCCACACCGCCTGACACGCCCCACACCGCCTGACACGCCCCACCCCTCCAGGTTGCAGAGATATGGAATGAGCGGGAGGGACATGGACCTGGGGCCCACTAATGCATCTATTTGGGAGACAAGGGTCATAGAAGGACATGAGCTTAGTACAATGGAGAGGGATCGCCTGGGCGGTTTTCTTCAGCGTGGGGGCTGTTACATTTTTTTCTTTCTTTGTTGCCCCCCTGCATTATCTATGGTGAATGCCCCAGGCTGGTTCAGTCTGAGCACAGAGCCATTTCCGGGACCCTAATCTTCTGAGGAAAGTGACGTCACCATCGGAAGGAGAGACAAACTTTCAAATCCATTGCCACAATCTCAGTGTGTTTCTCAAAGTTTCCCAAAGTTAGGTAAAAATGATCACATGAAGTATTTCTCCTGTCCATGGCTTCATTGATGTGTCTAATTTAAAGCTGACCAGATAAATAATCATGAAAAAACAAAGTCAAACAATTTCCTCCCTGAAAGCTGGGAAAAGCTGCTAAGGGACAGGGAGCGTTCCTTCCCGGGTCTACCTGCTGCATGTAGCATTCAGGGCCACGGCAGCCAGGATGGAGCGTCCTTCCTTCCATCTCTAAAGTGTGCAGTCTTACCACATGGGAGATGCTCAACTTCCACACAGTGAGGGTACTAAGACACTGGGGCCAGACCACGTGTGAGACTGCGTGTTCAACCGCCCTAACGATGGCAGGAGGGTGGGTGAGGGGTGGATGGTACAATATGGGATTTCAACACAAGGCTGGAAGCTATCCCACTGAATTTTTGTGACTACTTTCATGGTCACAGTGGCGAAACCATGAGGTGTGGGCAAGGCTCCGCAATTCCAAGGAGGCTCCACCATCCAAGTCTCCAGCTTTAAAAAGTGCAGGCCATTTGCTTTCTTTATCCCTCTTTTTTTTTTTCAGCTAAAGAAATTTTCCTCGTCTGAGGAAAACCAAGGAAGGAAACTTGGGACAACAGGTCACAGAAGAAATCAGCAGTTTCCGTTCTGGTGCGTGCTCCTGCGGGGCAGGTAGGCAGTGGCCACGTGGGCCTGAGCAGAGCAGCAGCCTGGGGTCCTCGGGATGGCCCGAGGACTTCGTTCCACTGGAGGGATGTGGGAGTGTCCCCGAAGAACTTTGCTCCAGCATTAGCCACTGGTAATTTTGGAGGCTGAGAAAAGAATGACCACGTCACAGCTTGCTAAGATCCCTTCGATCCCTTGTTTCCTCGAAAGCAGCTTTTCTGGGAGGATGAGACAGGGATCTCCCCTCTTTCTTCTCCTTAAACGATGGGGGAAGATGAGAAAGGGTGGGTCTGGGGGCAGAGCTCGCACGTTCATGGTCACTGTCTCAGGATGTTGTCATCCCTGGGATCTGATAGAGTCGAGTTGTCTAACCAGGAAGTCAGCTTGAAATCATAGCCTGGCTTACTGCTACTAGGATCAACTGACAGTCTCTTTCTAGAATGTTCTGCATGGGTCAGAGGTGAAGAAGAGGGTGAGCCAGTGAGTCAGCTGTGGTAGCCACAGTCCTGAGAGTACCGAGACCTTGGTGAGCGGCTTCCTCATAGAAAGGGCCGTCCACACGTGAGAGGCCTTGATCTGCAGTGGGGAGCGGTCAGCTAAGAACGTCCAAGTTACGAAGCAGTCACCAGTGACCGATGACACATCGGTGGCTCCATCTAATGTCCACAGACAGAGTGGACAGTGACAGCCAGAGTCCCAACATCTGTTATCGTAGGTCCCAGGGTCCAAGGTCAGATAAGACTGTTGGTCACTCTTCTCCCCCAGTATCATTACACAGAACCTTCTAGCACTATGAAGCTAGCCAGTATTATAGGTACACCTTGATTTCTCTGCCCTGTGACTCAGGTATGTGCTCTCATCAGCGGTAGGGTCTTATCATCAGATTCTGGGGGACGACCGTGCTGGACAGTTTTCTATCAGCTTGACACAAGCTGAAGACACCCGAGAGGAGGGAACCTCAGTTAAGAAAATGCCTCTGCAGCATCAGGCTGGAGGCAAGCCTGCAGGCCATTTTCTTAATTAGTGATTGATTAGGGCAGGCCCCACCCACTGTGGTTAATGACATCCCTAGGTTGGTGGTCCTGCGGTCTATAAAAAAGCAGGCTGAGCAAGCCAGTCAGCAGCACCCCTCCATGGCCTCTGCCTCAGCTCCTGCCTCCAGCTTCCTGCCCTGTTTTAGTTCCTGTCCTGACTTCCTTCAGTGATGAACAGTGATGTGGAGGCAGAAGCCAAATAAACCCTTTCCTCCCCAGATGCTTTGGTCATGACTGACCTCGCTGCCAAAACAGTTTAGAGGCGCTGGGAAAACCCAGGACTCGGGGCTCTGATAGGCTCTATGGGGAAGGCAGAACTGAGGGGAATGCCATCACTGGGGCTGGGCACAGGCAGGCCAAGACCAGGAGCATTGAGTGTCCTCTGTCCTCCTCCCCTTATTTTCGGAGACAAGGCCTCTCACCCAAACTCGCTGATTCAGTTAGACCGGCTCGCTAGTGAGTCCCCGAGATTCTCCCATCTCTGTCCTCCAGCTCTGGTATTACAGGAACACGCTTCCACACCCGGTTTTTATGTGGGTGCTGGGGATACCAATCAATCCCCCTAAACATCTTCCCAGCTCCCTATATATATTTTGTTTTGTCTTGTTTTGTTGTTGTTGTTGTTGTTGTTTCGAGACAGGGTTTCTCTGTAGCTTTGGAGCCTGTCCTGGCGCTAGCTCTTGTAGACCAGGCTGGCCTCGAACTCACAGAGATCCGCCTGCCTCTGCCTCCCGAGTGCTGGGATTAAAGGCGTGCACCACCACCACCCGGCTCTATATGTATGTTTTAATGAAAACTTTGGTGTCTATTTTCAAACCGTGTGCCTCTAATACTTCACGTGCAGTGCTTGTAGGTTCAGGGATCAACAGCCCATTTCTCCCAGATGGCAGGTGGGCTCCCTCCAAATGGGGGTGTGTAGTGATATTTCATTTGTATTTTAATAAATAAAGCTTGCCTGAAGATCAGAGAGTAAAGCAGTTCCACTGGTCAGCCTTACAGACCAGGCAGTGGTAATACACATTTAATCCCAGTAGCCACACTAGTTTACCATAGAAACCGGGTGGTAGTGATGCATGCCTTTAATCCCAGTCCTAGAGGGGAATATAAAACCAGAGGAGACAGCTCTCAGACAGCCTCATTCTGAGATTCCTGGAGGCAGGATCGCCATTTCGGACTGAGGCAGAGGTAAAAGCCAATCACTGGCTGTTTTGATTTTCTGAATTTCAGGTTGAACCCCAATATCTGTTTCTGGGTTTTTATTAATCGTGCTACAGGGGTGAGTACTCGGTTCTCCCCTGAGCCCAGGGCCCGCTCTCTGTACTTAGCTGAGCCAGGAACATGTTGTGTGAAGGCCTCTGGAATATGAAAGCATAGACATTGTTTACAACCTGGGTGTGGTTCGAACCCTTCCACAAAGACCTGAGGCTAGGAGCTTGGGGTAACACTGAGTGGGTGGAGGCTTCAGTAGGCAGCCGGGTCATCGGGTGCACTGGTGTTTGTAATGGGTGTTATATTGATAAATTGTCTGTTTTGGGCAACTTCCTGGGAGGCTGGCCTGAAAATAAGATTAGCTCCCCCAATTCAGAGCCAGGTATGTTTGTCTCAAAGTCTCCTCAAGACCTCTTGTCTGTGGGTGTGGCTGCCCTAACTGTGTGGCAGGAAGGGAGAGAACAGTAAGACATCCCAAGAGCAAACACTCCGCCTGAAGGTGCGCCATCTCCCACAGAGGCCACTTCTGTTTATCCCCGGTATAAAAGTGTCTGCGGTAGGAGGGAACTCTGGCTGATGCCTCAGTTTCCCCTGGATACTGTAGGAGCCCGATTTGATGATTCAGCACTAACTGCTGTTGGTTCTTGGAAGCCTCACCAGTGGGGGACACTTGGCTCTAGCCAGGTCTCTCTCTCCTGAACTCCAGCTGGCCTCAACAGAACTTCCTCTGTTGGTTTCTGCTAGATACTGTGAGCAGCTGCTTTGATGAGGTTCTGGCACCCTCATCTCACATTCTTTCTGAGTACCTACCTACCTACCAACCTACCTACTAACCTACCTACCTATCTACCTACGTACCAACCTACCAACCTACTTACCTACCTACATCCTGCTCTTTATTCATTTACCTTGGCTTGCTACTTAATAGATTCATAATTTGGGACCAAAAGCACAACTGCTGTAGATCAATCACTTTGGACCACGCACAGCACCCTTTGAAGAGCCTCTTAGGGCCCTGGTTAATTCCTTTCAGAGAAAGCTATTACAGAAGAACAAGTCAGATCCCAGCCTCTGGTTTCCTGACTTGCCACATGACCTCTCCTTTATTATTGGCCATGAGACCCTCACCTAAAGGCTGTTGTGCTAAATAAACATTATTTTCTTTATTTATGGAGATGATAACCTCAGGTTTTTGTTATAGGCACAGAAAAGAGTAAGAAAACTGCCATTTTACAGATGTGGACACAGAGGCCAAGAGATTGACCGTAAAGCCACTCAACCAAAGGCATAGAGCCAGAGAATAGCAACGAGAAGTGAGCCCAAGAGTCGGCCACCCCACCTATGCACAGAGAGCTTCCGCGGTGTGAGCGTAGGCACGGAGGGAGCAGACGCCACGCTTATTCCTTCATGCTCGCTTCTCTACACCTCCTGGCTCCCTCTCCCCAGCTACTCCAATTACAGACCCAGGAACCTGCAGTTACCGCACAAGTACACAGCAACTGGGCTCAGGACATGGCAGCTTCTCGGTGACCTGAACATAGAGATCAGGAATGAATAGGGGTATCTGAGGACTGTCTGCAGTGCTCAGTCAGAAAGAAGTTGGAAGGGGAGCTCTTGCTCCCAGTTGCCATGTCCTCTCCCTGGGGACCAGAACTTAATCTGCTCTCTCAAGCAATGTCACACATAGGACATTGCTTGAGAGATAGGATATAGGATATATATCTATAGGATATAGATCCGGGGTTCTGATGGATTTTGATTTTGTTTTTAAAGAACTGGGGGAATCTTTATTGTCTAATTCAATCCTCTAAGTGTGTAGATGGGGAAACTGAGGCATAAAGAGGTGAGGTCTAAACCCAGGTCCCTTAGCTCTGACCCTGCAGCAGCCTCTGCAGACTACACAGGTATAAAGTATAATTGGCCTCAGGAAGCAGCAGGAACCTCCTGAGATCCTTTCCCATTCCACACGTTCCCTCTGCAGTCCAGAGCCTCACAAGACAGACAATCCCTGCTTCCCAGGTCTGAGGCTAGGCCCTGGGGCTAGAACTGCTCCACCCACAAGGATGGAGCCAGCCAGCAGTCAGAAGTCAAGACTGTCCCAGCTAAGGAAAATCTGCCACTATTGTCAGGGTAGGAACCCGCACGCCTGGGCAGTTCACGCCCCACTGTGAGGACTCCATAGTGTATTTCCAGGAGGGACCGGAGCACAGGAAGGTGAGGGAACTTTGAGAGGCAATGGCTGGGCTGGGGTGGTGGCAGAAAGAGACCCAGGGCAGCATGCGTGAGGGACAGACGGACTACACAGCGTTGCTGGTGTACATGCCAGGGAAGTGAGAGGGAAATGCTTACTTCAGCAGTTTGATATTACACATGATCAGCTCCTTCCAGTTAACAAAAATCATAGCAACCTCTTTTTCTGTCAGCAGCTCAGACTCCATCAGGGGTTTCTGAAAGACCTACAGGTGTGGGAAAGGAAGCCGTTCAGAAAGCAAACAGTTAGCTCAACACACACACAGACACATGCACACATGAACGCACGCACACTCGGGCATGCTCGCTCAGCTTCATTTAGCACGCACAAGGGAGAGGACTCAGAGACTTCACCTTCTCCTGAGAGGACAAGGGTTTGACAAGGGGAACCCAGGAGAGGCTCCGAGGAGACTTGCTTGATTCCATCAAAAGGAAGCTAGGAGGTTAGTGGACCAGCATGCATGTGGGTAGGGCTGCCTCACGCGGTTCACCGTGCGGACATGGGAGTTGGAGGATGCCTGTGGAGATGTGTGGCCCCCTTTTTACACCCAGACAAGTCATGGGCATTGTTAGGAAGCACAGAGCTTGAAGCAGGTGGTATTGAGAGGACGATGTCAGCCTTTTCCGGGGCTCTGGATGGGTGGGCCGATAACTCATAGCGAACCCCAGATCTCGGTGGGACTTCATGTGGTTGAGCCCCTTGCCCACAAGGCAGTCCTTAGCACCTGGGGCAGAGAGTCCTCCGAAAGTTCTTGGGTCCCAGGGACAGCTTGTCTTTGAAATGAACTTGGCCTGTTGTGGCTGATCCTTGGGAGACTCATTCTGCATGAGCCATTAATCCGATGGCGAACTGGGTAATATCCACACAGGATGCCACATCTAAATGGGTGACACTCATACCCTACACATGACCACATATTTAATAGCAGGAAGATGTCTTGAAACAGCCAATTGGGACCCCGCCTCGTGGGCTTTTTGGGAAACCCTTGTGGGCTGGCATTTTATCCCGAGACTCAGATAACATCCAACAGCCGAACACAATCCCTCCGGGATGTGTGGGTAACATCACAATTTCACGTCATTTGCTGGGTTACAGGCTTACAATCCAAGACAGGACTTTTCATGTTGAAGGTGACCCTCAGGTCCAGCTCCGCAAACCTGCTTCCCAACACGGTGACATTCACTGGGTGTGGGTAAAGGGCTACAAACCCCATCGCCCCATGCTTTCGGAGAGTGCCAAGACCTTCACTGACTGCCCACAGGGCAGCCCAGGGCAGCAGTCTCGTGGAGCCATGGGAGAACACACCTTCCTGCTCAGCCACAGGGGCAGATTTCCTCAGGAGTTGATGGGGGCACGAGAAATAACTCAAGAGACGTCTAGCTAGCCTCTGTGCTCCGGAGCCAACACTGAGTCAGGGATGTCATATGACTTGATGACATCAATCAATTGGTGGCCAAGCTGCGACTTCGCTGACTCGAGCCAAGAGTCCCAAGCCATGCTCCTCTATTAGCCATTAGTTTGGGACCTGCGTGCTCTTGGCCTTGGTCCTGGATCTCTCTGACTTACAGGGTAGCCCTATGAAAAATGTGACCATCTTGCCTCCTGGGTAAGACCCGGTTTGCTGTTCAGCTATCCTTTGTATACAAGAGATTGCCCCAGGTCAGAGTCAGGAAACAAACCTCCTCAGCAGGGCCTCCACCTCTTTCCCAGCCCCCACTTCAGGGCCACCCCAGCTCCCCCCAGCTTTCCAGGGCTGCTGGTACCTCCGTGACCAACTGCAGGTCATTCACGTAGTTCTCCTCTGTGACAATGAGTTCATGGATGTAGCCTTGTCGTTTCCTCTCAGTCGGGGTCAGCATATCTAAGAGGTGTAAGTCTGAGCACCCTGGAAGACACAAACGTTTAGGAAAGCTGAGTGCAAGGCTGGGAAAGCCTACAGCTCCGCGGTGAAGACGCCCGAGGTCCCTGGGACAGCGGCCGGTGGGTGTCATGGCCTCATCCGCTCCGGGTTGCGTGTTGAGCTGTAGAGACCAGAGTGACATGAGCAGAGATCTCCGCAGGTCGCGGTCAGTTCTAGCAGCATAAGAGAGAAAAGTAGCCCAGAGTTTTCGGGAGGAGCCGTCCCACCCACTGACTTCAGACTTTCTGCCCCGGGACTGTAAGAGGGATAAATTTCACCCAGTTTGTGGTCACACACATGGGGTGCACACTTATGCTCCACCAGAACCAAGGAAAGGCTTAAACGAGCTGCTAACCCCCAGCCAACGCTTCCATGCCAGGCACGGTGCCAGGAGCTTGGCGCTGACCCCTGCCTTGAGCGGCTCTCTAAAGTTCCAGAGTCAGTTTCGTGGCACAGACAAGGAAACCAAAGCTCAGAGAGGTAAACTCTCCCCAGGTCCTTCCCCTCCACAGTGATAAGGAGCCGGGTCCAAGCCCTTCCGGGTGGGTCCAGAGGCTGTGTGCGCTAAGACCCCATTGTCCACACCAAGCTGAAGGAGGGCACGCGGATATCCCGAGGCCAGCTTTTGGAGGCTGTGGTAACTACGCCGAGGCTCCTGGTGAACGTGAGGGCCAGGTAGGTGCATCCAGACAGGACCGGAAGACTCTTCAGGCAAGGTCTCAGTAGTGTGCCCGTGGAAGGTGAGCAGCAAGCCTCAGCCAGGTTGGAAAGCCCTGCCAGCCGCAGACAGCTCCCAGGACAGTCCCACCCTGCCTTTGCAGAGGCCAAGGCTACCGGAAGGAATGACCCCGAAGCTGCCCTGAGACAGGCCAGCCCTCAACGGTGTTCGCTCAGCTTGTTATTTGGAGTTCTGTTCACACGGGGCCTTTGTAACAGTACGGCCCACCCCCGGCCTCGGCAGCACCCACTCTCAGTAGTGAGCCGGGCCCACCTTTTTATACATGAAAGTGGTCCCACACATCATATACTTCTTCTTATTAGACGGTCTTTATTTAATCACTGAATTTGAATTGGTAAAATACATACTCTGAGAACTTGGGTTGGTGGGTGGTGGTGGTGGGTGGGGTTGAGTCCCCCTAACTTTCATTTCCCATCATTCCTATCACTTGCCACAAGGGGGCGCGATAGAACACTGTGCATCCCTCGCTCGGAAACCAGCTATGTGTGGTCTCTCCACCATCAACCACCCTGGCAGAACCTGTAAATAAATGACCAGAACTTTGCCAAATAGACTCTCTGGGGGAGCAGACCAGGGCATTTCGATTTAATAAGCCCTCTAGTGAGTCTTCAGGTTTGAGGAGGCTGCTAGGGATTACCAAGGGCTCCTCAGAGATTCCAACTCCCGGCAAGGGGGTTTATTTAGGCTCAGGACTGACAAAGTCTACATGTGAATAGAATCATCCGTCTGGGAGAGTGTTATGATGAACTTCTTGGTGAACTGTTTTTCTGCTCCAGACATTACCTCTTAGGGTTACAGTCCTCGATTCTGCTCCCTCTCCTGGCCAATTGCCCTTTCTGCCTGCTGTAGTTTCTCATTGGGACAGAACAGCAGGGCAGCCAAGATAGTGCCAGGAAACCAGCAGGAGGGAGCTATCATTACAGAGACAGTCTCCACGCCTTTCCATCCTGGACTTTACCCAGCCACTGTGGGCGGCCGAGCTGGACCTCAGAGCGGCAAGGTGAGTGTGACTCTGAACTTAGGCCTCCTGCTAACCACCCTTGTGACTCAGCTCTTCTGTATGCCTGGGGTGCTGTCTTCTGGAAATATCAGTCTTAGCAAAGCTTCCCAGTGAATGTCCCCAGCAGCCGGGTGAGCCCTGGATTGTAGAAAGCAGAGAGACTCCTCTTTCCCTGGGTTTCTTTGCTCTATAACTTTTCTTGGGGGAATCACCTAGGGAACACTTTGAACCGTGGGGAGGCATATCCAGTCCCTGCCCTATCTTTGTCCACTGTCCTAAGAATGAATCCAAGGACCCAGGATTCAGGCCATTTCTTGTTCCATGGCTGAGTGTGGCCCCTGCATTTGGGGCTGGGCCCACTCTTGGACGCAGCCTCCTGGTGCTTCCAGGGCCTTGCTGTTCACAGGGCTGTTGGAATTCTTGCACACACTGTGGTTTAGGTTCACTTGGCACTGTATTGAAGTGTCTGCAGCGCAGACATCAGCAGTGGCCAGGCAAGTCTCACAAATGTCCCTTTAGATCACAGTTCTCTTGGTGAGATCTCATGGGCGCTCTGGGCTTGTACCCAGCAAACCACTACGTACCAACCACGTGAAACACGCATGCCCATTTTGCACACAGTTTTATTGAGTTCAAAAGCCTGTCTGCAAACTGGTCTTGGTAGCGCCTGACTTTAATCCCAGCACTGAGAGAGCAGAGGAAGATGAATTCCAGGACAGCCAGGACTACCTAGTGAGACCTTATCTCAACAACAAAACAAAACAAACACGCACAAAAAATCAAACAAAGGAAAAAAGCCTGTTTGTGGCCATCATTCCTTCATTTGGCAACTGATGATTGTCAAATGTCCAAAGTCTGCCCTGACTTTGGGACCAGCTAATCCGCGTGCTGGAAATTCAGGATGAAAGCAAGGTGCTTATTTTCCAGACCTTGCGGATTCAATGGTTTAAAACTGGACATAGTGCTGTTTGCTCCTCCAGTGAAGAATTCCTCTTCTGAACATGTTAATGCCCCCTAGGCTGAAGCTGAAGATGGCATTACTGTTCCTCCCCCTTCCCAGGTGGTGCCAGACCCCCAGGTTGAAAGTGGTACTGCCCCCCCTCCATGCTGAAGGTGGTACTCTCCCAGGTCAACAATGGCACTGCCCCCCTCAGCTCAGATGGTACTGCCCCCCCAGACTGAAGGTGGTACTGCCTCCCCCTCATCCCCCCCCCCGAAGGTGGTACTCCCCTAAGTCAACAATGGTACTGCCCCCTAGGCTCAAAGTGGTACTGCCCCCCCAGGCTGAAGGTCGTACTGCCCCTCCAGGCTGAAGGTGGTACTGCCCCTCCAGGCTGAAGGTGGTACTGCCCCCTTCAAACTAATACCACTCTCCTAGCACACCAGTTCAGGTTACTACCTTCCACCCAGAAGACTGACTGTATTCTTGTTCAAACAAGAAAGCAATAGCTGATATTTGGCAAGCTGAACCAGGACTAACTAATGGACTAAAACACAGGACAGAGAATACACATCTCTTGCCAGTAGATCCCACTGAGAAACGCCACCTCCTTTCTACAAAGGAAGTGCCATGACCAGAAGACACAAGAATGACCAAGAAACTGAAATGAGGTTCTGTTGGGAGAGATGCCTTTTGGATTCTAGAAGCTCCTCTGGGCACAAGTTTGGGAGGACAGTGGAAGGTGCAGGGATGCCTGGCTTAGTGCCAGCTCTGAGTGCACTTGGGGGCTGTTGTACACCTTGCTCTGGACAGGCCAACCTCAGATCTACACAGCTACAGCATCCAAGCCAGAACTGAGAGCCTGGAGATGCTGGTACAGCTGGGCTGTTATATCCGGAGTCCCACCCCATGCAAGTCTAACTCCAGCCTTCCTGGAGACGTGGCCACGCTGGTCTCTGGACCCAGAACACAATCAACAGCAAAGAATTTGGGAGGAGGTTTCTCTGCACATCGTGCAGCAACCACACTGACTTGAGATGGATTTTTGGTCACTAAACTGACCCATGGGATACTGAGAAGGTTGAATTCCAGACCCAGAAAGCCATGAAAGACTTGAAAAAGGAACTTTAAACCCCAAAATATCCTCCCTTTGAAAACTTAATATTTAGAAATCAAGGGGTTTAAAAACCTTCATTATGCAAAGCCAGACAAGTGGAAAAGCCATTTCAAATTAAAACTTTTCTTTAGGGGGTAGAGGGTGTGGCCTTCTCTCCCTTGGGTACCAAGATACACACAGTTTGTTGACCCCTGGCTGAGGGAAAGAGTAAGGGTGAAAGTATAGTGAATAATTTTCTATGGCCGTCGAGTAGGGATGAAGGGTGTCTCAAAACCAAAATTGGTTCACAGCTGAAATAATATTGCAAGAACTCCAAGCAGTTAAAAAACAGCCTCGATTAAACCCACAGGAAATTCCTAATGTAGGCTCCCAAGTTTATATCGTTTTCTTATAACACTTATGAAAGGGACAGGGCTGTGACGTCCTTTTGTAAGGCCCAGAGACTTGGACCCATATGGGTCCAAGGGGGATATGATGACCATCACGCCTATGACCAGTGGAACTGAGATCCTTTCTATTATAACTAATACATGTGTTCACAGATCTTGTGGAATTTCAAATGATACCGAGTACTTAGCATAAAAAAAATGGAAGACCCTCCTGCCTCTCTTCAGTGTAGTTTTGAAACTCAAATTAGCTCCCACAGCGGGCTAAACATTGAGCTAAGTAAATAAACAGACCTGATTTCTGTTATGAAGGAGCCAAAAAAATATAATAAGTTGGTCAATAAATATTTATTAAGTTTCCAGGAAGTTGAAGGGACACAGAGGTAAGCAGATACCATCCTTGTCCCCAGGGAAACTCAGGAGTTTAGGGAAGACTCCACAGGAAATGTAAATTAAAAAGAGTGGGACATGGTCCCATTGTTGAAGTGTTTGCCTTGCTCAGATCTGGGTTTGATCCTTAGAACATATAGTAAAAAGCCATGCATGGTGGTTTGTACTGAAATCCCAGTGCTGGGGGAGGGGGCGGGGCACAGAAATGGGCCTATTCATGGGGTTCACTGGCCAATCAGCCTGACTTAGCACATGACAAGCCCTTGGGTGTCCCTAAGATACACTATCTCAAAACCCAAGTTGGCGAGCTCCTGAGGAACAATCCTTGAGGTTGACTGCTGGGTGTCACACGTTCATGAGCTCACAGCTACTACACACTCACACACACGAAGAACAGGCCAGCCAACAGCGCTGTAAAAACAGCGAGGGAAACACAGACACCGGTGGAAGTAGAAAAGGCCATGTATGGTATAGGGGTAGCCATACCAGAACTGAACTAGAGACACAATGAGGAGAGGCCAGGAGAGTGATGGGGAGGCCCCATGATAGTTTTCACCTCAAGGGAAAGACAGCACAGTGTGTCTGGAGACATTCAGGCCCAGATGCCCTTGCTAAGTAGGTCTGTGTCAGTCACATGTGTGAATTGGATGCCTGAGTTCCTGTCTGTACTGCAGGAGTCGCTAGAGTGGGCTCTGCCAGACTTCAGTCTCTTGCCATTTGAGCTACACCTTTCCTGTCCCCACCAGGCTGCACTTGATCCTCCTAGGATATTGATTCTATTATGAACCACTCAACGTCCAGGCAGTGTGGCAGGTTGGTGGCTTGTCCTGTAAGAAAAGCAGATGAAGCCCTTTCTGCCGTCTCTGGTTTTGTCTCTGCACCGTAGCTGCTGTGGGAATCCTTCCTGCCCACAGTGAACTTCCTGCAGCATCTGTGCTTGCAGCTGAGGTCAGTGATGAGTGAGGCGTTGAGGTCCTTGTCTTCTGGAGGCCCAGGCATTCTAGACTGGCCTCTGCCCTGGTTGACTCACAGAAGCCTCTCGAAGGGCATGGCTGTGAGCTGTCATCAGTCCCCAGGACAGGAGAGTTTCAGATTCTCAGGATTTGATTCTGATATTGATAAGAGAGTAGGAGCTAGTGAGAGGCCTGTGGTGAGTAGTTAAAGATGCCACCAATGACATCAAAAATCCCTGTGCACTGAGCCCAGGTATCCCTATTTTAGGGAACCCACTGTGAGTTGTGTAGCTGGGTCCCTATGGGCATGTCCATTCAGCCTCCTCACTTGGTTACAAACCCAGAAACTAAAAAAAAAAAAAAACAAAAAAAACCCAAACCCCAAAAAACTACATATTCTCTAAATCATTTCCATCGTCTTCCAAGAAGGGCCATCTGGTCTACCTGACTTGCCAAGCAGTTTAATGAGCACAGAGAAGTAGTAGAAATGGAATTCTTTCCAGAGAGAGTCCATCTCCTGCTCTGCAGTGGCTAGGAATGCGGTTAGCAGATCATGCTGGCTTTCTGTCTGATGCTGGACTCCTGACACAGGTACCACAGCCCTTTACATCTGCATCTTCCCTTCGTTCTCGGCTGCATTCATGTCTCTGTGTGTGCTTTCTAGCTGTCTGGGCACTCACTCTTGGTGTGCCCTATCCCGCCGGATTTTTGGCTTCCTTAGCAATGGCTGTAAATAAACCCCTCAGGTTTGTAAGGATGAAATGTTACAGCAGCACTGTGGGACATGGTTTTTTATAATGAAGAAGGCAGCAGTAGATTTAAGCAGAGAGGTCTGGGAAGAATTTGAAGAGGAGGAATTGGAGTTGGACTTTGTTATGGTTCACATATCCCTCAATGTTCACATTCCATCCTGCGGAGATAGGGTATTTCAGAGGTGACTAGGGGTGATTGATTATCCTCACGAATAAAGAAATGCTGTTATCTCAGGGGTTGGATCCAGTTATAAACATGAGGCAGACATGCTGCTCCCTGGAGTATGACCTTTAAACCTTCCACTCTCCTAGAATGGGGTGATGCATTGGGGAGGCTCCACCAGATGCATCCCCTGGATCTTGAACATTTGAGCCTCAAGAACTATGACGATAAAAAGGATTTATAACTTAGCCACCCTGAGGTATTTTGTTACAGTATCCTGCACTAGGACATCATGGACAAAGAGGATGGAGCACGGAGAGTTGGAGTTGGGTGCGTGGAGCTGGAGGAATAGGTGTGGACGAGAGGAGACTCTGGGTGGGGCATACAGCAATGCTGAATTAGACGCTTCGGACACTGTGCATGTCTCGACTCAGTGCTCGCCAACAAGCTTGTGCACTGCGCATGTGTTGACTCAGTTCCTCGTCACCAACCACGTGGGGCAGCTACTGTGACCCACAACAAGCCGATGAGGGAACGGAGGCGCGGAGAAGACAAGTAAGTCGGTAAAGCAGTTAAGAAACAGCAGACAAAGTGGGACCAGAATCCACGTTCTTAACCGTTCTGTCTTCGCCTTGCCGGATAGGGGGTGTTTGTGTGTGACCTGGTGGCTAGGACACACAGACAGGGTAGCTTTAAAAATAGAAGTTTACTCTCGCATAGCTCTGGAGTCCGAGAGCGGGCCAAGATGTTGGCAGGGTTCATCTCTCCTAGGCTTACAACCATATCTTCTTCCCGTGTCCTACAGAACCTTGCCTTTGTGCATGGAAACCCGTGGTGTCTACCTACGTATGGTCTCTTCTTAAAGGGACACTTGTCATATTAGAGTAGGATCCACTCTGACGGTCCCACTGCACAGTTTAAATACATCTTTGAAGACACTAACTCCAAATTTAGCCACATCCTGGGATCTCTAAGGTTAGGGCTTTCACCCATGAACACTGGGAGGCACAGTTCAGACCACATCAGAAGGGACACACACTTGGGGCTTGAGGCAGAGCTAGGTTTGGGCTGTATGTCAGGAAGATCTTGGTGGCAGGCGAGTGTAGGATGGAAGGGGGTGGCAGTCCTCCAGTATGGCGGCACACTGAAGTCATCCAAGGAGCTTGGAGACTGCAGTGTCCCCGCTGAACTCAACACTAATGTCTAACTCTCCAGGGGAGACCTGTGTCCATCTCTTGTAAGGCTCTGAGTGATTCTCATTCCAGGCAGAGAAGACTTCCCACTGTCGAGAGAAAAGACGGTCTGGATGCCCAGTGTGGGAAGGAACTGGAAACCACAGCTGTCCCAGTGCATGGGACACAGGGCTTCCACAGCCGCTCAGCTCCAGCCAGCTCAGGGCTGGCTCCCGAGCAGTTATCCAGTGCCAGCTCTGAGGAGAGAACACTGTCCCTGACAGGCCATGTGCACCCCAGAGCCCACTGAAGCCCAGATGTCCTGTTCTTGGGGCCTCTGGAGGTGCATGTGAGGCCAGACTATTGGAACAGACCCTCATTGGATGGATGGGAGCGTGGAGTCCAGAAAGGGACGGCTACTCCCGCTATCAGAAACGCTCTCTGGAAACAGGAGGATGAACGGAGCCACCTGTGTTCCCAGGGAGCCCACCATTTTTCCTCCTGCACTTCCTGGAAGGTCTCCTTGAAAACAAGCTTGGCCTGGGAGCTCAGGCTCTTAGGAGCTGGCTGCAGCTGGTCAGGATGGAGAGATGGCTCAGAAGCTGAGCGCTTCCTGCCGTCAGTTTGGCTCCCAGCACTCCCATTCGGTGGCTCACAAACACCTGTGACTCCAGCTCCAGGGGATCCAATGTCTTCTTCTGGCCTCCACAGGCACCACTCACACGTACATGTCATACGCACATACACATAAATAAAAATACATCTAAATAAAAGACCCTTGGCGGACCAGCCCACAGGAGACTCTGAAGGCTGTGTGATGGGGAGGTATACTTCACCACCCTAAGTCTATGGCTTCAGAGGGACCTGGCAACACCCTGGACCTCTACAAACTGACTCCTATGGAACACAAGAGACACTTCCAACCTAAGACATTTTCTGTCTGTTTGAGTGGCTGCAGGTCCTACCCAAGGGTTGTTTCTGTGAGGCCACCACACTCGTGGGGGAGACTAGATACCAAATGTGCATGGGACCAAGTGGTACGTATGTAGACTGGCTAAGTGATTATGAAGCATGGCTCCTGTTCCAGAGCCTTTCCATAAACATCAGCTTTTTCAACCACGCCGCCGTCCCCAGCGTAGGCTTTGCGCTGGATTCTCTGCCACACACGGCGAGAGAATGAACAAGATGGTACACTGATGGCCAGGCTGGGGAGGGAGGACGATGCACGAGGCAAACGTGGACCGCCACCAACACCCGACACCTCCTCCACAGTCCCCAAGGGTGAGGACTGGTGGGAAATGTAAGTGTGCTTACAGCCAGCAAGAGATGGGGACCCCACAGTAGGCCAGCTCTATGAGGGGGAGTGCCATCACTCTTGATGGTGTTTGTCCTGAGACGACTCACTCCCTTTTGTGGTTCTGGGGAGAGAACCCAGGGTTCCATCCACGTTAAGCATATGTTTTTACCACCGAGCTACACTCCTAACTCTCTGCAGATTTTATTATTATTATTTAACTTTCTTTTAAGATAAAGTCTTATGTATCTCAGGCTGGCCTAGGATTCCCTAGGTTGAGGGCGAACTTGACCTTCTCACATCTTTGCCTTCACCTCTCAGATGCTGAGATTCCAGGTGTGACCACCCACCTGCTTATGTGGTGCTGAGAATGAACCCCAGGGCTGCGTGCATGCTGGGTAAACATGCCACCAACTGAGCTACGTTCCCAGCCCAATTTATTTACTTCTGACAGCATTTCATTATGTATCCCAGACTGGCCCCCCACCCCATCATAATCCTCCTGTCTCAGCCCTCCGAGGACTGGAATAACAGGCATACATCACATGACAGACTCTTCGTGGCATTCTTGATGTGATAAATCTGGAGACACTAAGCTGGCCCTGCCCTCAAAGGACTCAGGCTAATGAGGAAGATGAGTCTGTCTTACAGTTTGCAGATACTCCCCCCCCACACACACACCAAAGGTTCATGTGTGCCCAGTCCCCAACTGGTACATCTAGTCCCTGACAGGTGACTGGATCAAGAGGGAACCAGCCATTGATTGACTCATGAACAGCATCTACTAGCATTTTCTAGACGTTGGAGACTTAGGTGGTGGCTTGGTTGGAGGAGGATGATGAGGGGGCATGCCTTTGACAGGTGTCTGGTCCCTGACCTCTTTCTGTTTCTAAGCCTTGATGAGGTAAGAGACCCAACCCTGCAAATTCTCCTGCTGCCACACACGGGCACAGTGTTCGGCCTCACCAAAGGCCCACGGCCACGGAGCAAGCGGAGTTCTCCATAGATGAGAATGCTAAATCTCTGGCCAAAATAAGGCTTTCTTCCTTGTGAGTTCCTCCTTAGGGCCCTGTCACGGTGACAGATTGTGACTTACCCAGTGTCCACGTGTGTATGTATCAGCCTCCTGGTCTCCTTGTCATGTATGAAAGAACTTCATGGCAAGGTAACAACGGTTGGGAGGACGGCAGAGAGCAGGAAAGGGGGAGCAAGGGGGGACATGACTTGTGTTACTGGGGTGCATCAAGGACTTAAACTTGAAGCCAGAATTCCAGGAAGGGTGTGTGTAGGATATGGGGGCAAAGGAAGATTTGGAGCTGGTTTAGACCGGACAGGTAGGGTAACTGAAGGTTCTATGGACCCAAGCACCCTGTGCCAGCTCCTAACTAGAAGGTGGCACATGGGAGCCCTAGGGAGGAGACCGTGCCCATGGGGGTTTGAGCCGTCTGAATATGGCACAGTTCCGCATCCATGCCACCTGTCAGTTCCCTGGTGCATGCCCAGGATGCTGCCAGAGGACACAGATGTGGGTTCTGACTCCTACATGCGCCAGAAAGGTTTTCAGGTTGGCAGAGTCCACTATTAGATTAATATGTATCTAAGACCATGGTCTTCTGACTGCAGCCAGGAATGGAAATTTAGAAGCCACAGTTGCTTTGGAGAGGACTCCCAGGCTTCCCTGCCCTACAGCACTGGCCTTGGGTCACACCATGTCTCGTGAGATGGATTGACTCTACCATTCTGTCTGCTGGTGTCTCCTCCCACTCCTACACGTTCAAAAGCAGGCATCACACCTGCCTGTGTTCCAATGCCCACAGCCTTAGCACCAGGCAGGGGCCGTACTCCTGTGTGTGTGTTGGGGGGAGCAACAGGAGAAGGGAAACTGAGTCAGGACAGCCCTCTGAAGCCTTTGTTGCAGCAAGAGGGAGGGAAGGGTAGTGGAAGATTTTTCTTCTGTCTCTTGAGAATAGGCTGGGGTGAGGGTTCCCACTAGACAGAGTCAGTGGGGGTTGGTTACTAAGGGAGGTATCGCTATGTAGGGCTTTCCATGGTGCTGTGGGATTCCAAGGCAATGCCCCAGAACACAAAGATCCCTGCTTGGCTTTGCCTGTTCTGCTGCAGCTGGTCCCCTACTCTGGTTCAGCGGAGCAGAGGCAGCCAACGTCCTGTTCTTGTCTGGGTACACGCAGCAGGGTGCAGGGATAGTGTGTTTCTGGGGACCCGAAGTGTTCTGGGCACACGCAGCAGGGTGCAGGGCAGTGTTTCTGGGAGCCCTAAGTGTTCTGGGTACACACAGCAGGGTACAGGGCAGTGTTTCTGGGGGCCCTAAATGTTCCAGCGCAGCTGCTCTTGGGAGCACACGGCTCTAGTGAAACAGTACAGCTACTTAAAAAAAAAAAAGTGGCTGTCATGTCTAGCGGGAGCAGGGGGCAAACGTTCCATTCTTTGCTGGCAGGAAAAGGCCACAGAAGGCTATGATGAGAAATACAGGACCCAGTGACTCCACACATTTGTCCAGGTTTATTGTGGAACCCTGCATGGGCCTGCCAACAGTCCATGGTTGTGGTATTTAAAAGCCTTGTACATTCCATGGGCCCTGGTTGGGCACCCCACTGTCACCATGTCAAAGAGGCATCTGGCACCAGTGGCCTGCTGGGGAGATGCTGGCGTGAGACAGGGCGTCAGCACGGGACAGATTCTCCAAAAGGCTTCCGTGTAGGTAAGCCCCCTGGGGCCAGAAGGAAGGGACTGTCAATTGTTTGCAAAGTTGCAGGGGGTCAGAGGGGGCTGTCATTCTCTCTGCAATCTCTCATCTACGAAAGTAGTTGTTGGCCGGAGGGGCGGAGTTAGAAAGCAAGCAGGAAGCCACAGATGGGCTAGCCAGAAGATTCACTGAGCACGCAGAAATCATTCATCCCGACAAACAGCTCCTTTCTTAGGCACTGGGTTCAGTCACTGGTGTTCTCATCACTTCCCTACTGGTGAAGTGCAAAGAGCTTAAATAACATTCCCAAGACCACAGAGAATGTAAGGTAGCAGAGCTGGGATTCAAACCTATGTTCTAAATGACCATCCTAGAATAATACCTTTAATGCCACCAACGTCCAAGGGTACAGCTATACCGATTTCCCCAGAGCAAACTAGTAGATTAAACTGTGTCTATATTCCGCACCATGGTCTTCAGGCTGCAGCCAGGAATGAAAATTTAGAAGCCACATTTGGCCCAAAGTGAGGGCATCTGGAACAGGCCTGTCTTTGGGAAACTGGGCTGCAGTTAAAAAGAGACTACGGCTGAGGTAATCCAGTATGGAGCGTGGGCACTGAATGTGTGATGATGTGTGGGATTCTCATCCTTCCCAGAGGTAGGAGACCCACAGGAAGGAAAGGGGCCAGTTCTTATCTTCCAGAATGACAGCCACCAATAATTCTGAGCAGGTGCTGTGGGAGGCAGGGCTCCAGAACAGACAGGGAGAGAAGGGGGTGAGCCTGACACTGGAATGGGCAGAAGCTTAGAGGGTACCCCAAGACCCTCAGTATCCTCATTGTCAAATGAAGGGCTTGTGTCCAAGGTTCTAAGATCTCAACACTGTCAAATACTCTTCAGGGACATCCGTCCCTCACTGCCACATTGTGTTCTCTGCTTCTCTGGTATGGTCTGGCTTAGTGTGCAAGCGTGACAGGGCACAGCGTGGGCATGGGAAGGGGGAGCAGAGGCCTCACTCAGGAGCACACAACTTCCTCATGCCCTCTGGTAGGTCACAAGTGTCTCCTGTCCTGGGTCAGGGTTTGGAGAACTCAGGAGAAAGGAGTGGTCAGCCTAAGCAGATGTGTCTACGCTGAGGAAGTGTGTGCCCTGCAGGATGATGAGCCAAGCAGAACTGAAAACTGCAGCTGCCAGAGAATCTTCTAGACAATTCTATCTGCTTTGAGCTGGACTCTGAAGTTCAGAGTAGGTTAGGAAGCCACAGATAATACATTCAAGTCGCTTTCTCATGCCCACATGCGGCACACACAGAGACCACTGACGGCACAGAAGAGCAGGCGGGTAGCGTCTGGTTCCTAGACTCTAGGAAGCGCCCATACAGAACCGTGTAACACAGCATACATGGATCTTACCAACGATGGTCATGTCTAAGAAACAAAGCCTTGGTTTTAGTAAATCAGGCATTTTTTTTTCCATGTCTGGGAGCTTTCAATGCGGCGCACAGAGCCTTCAATGAGAAGCAATGGACTGGCTGAGATAAACCACCTCAGCTCTTCCAAGGTTCTCATTTAAAAAGGGCCCAAGGAAATGGTGGCTAAGTGAGATCCGCATAGAATGGCATTCTATATATTTTTCTTCTTTTTTCTAAAGTGTTTTATGTGTTAGCATTTTTTCTGTATAAAACATGTCTGTCTGTGCACCACCACACACGTATGTGCATGGTACCTGTGTCAGATTCCCTAGGGCTGGAGTTACAGACAGCTGTGAGCCACAATGTGCTTGTTGGGAATCAAACCTGGATCCTCTGGAAGAGCAGCCAGTGCTCTAAATCACCAAGTCAAATCTCCAGCCCCCAAATAGCAGGTATTCTGTATCTTCCTATGCATTCACTGGAGTGTGTGTGTGGTGTCGCTGAGAGTCAACAGCACCCTGAACAATTTTTCTTGGGTATTTTGGGGGTCAAAAAAAAATAAACAGATTAATTTGTAATTTTGTCAAAAGGAAAAAAATATTCATTGTCTCTCAGAAATAATTTTCCATTTCCAAGAAGTGGGGTTGTTATCTGGGTGGTAAGTTTCCCAGATTGGGCTAGAGTGAAGACTGCCCAGATCCAAGTCCACAGCCGAGTCTCAGCACACACGGGGAAACACCAGGGCAGCACTACTCCGGGGAGCTAGGATTTAAAGGAAGCAGAAACTAGGGTGACATCTTGGCTCTTCCTACGGATGTGTCAAGAACCTGGATTCTGGTGTATTCTATGGTTGTTTGAGCTGCTCACACAATGGGCGTCTTTGAGTGCTTAAACCCATCATGTGGCAGGAAATGATAAATTATATGGGGTTAAGTCATATGAAATTGCTGTTTTGGGCAGGGCATGGTGGCTCACTCAGCAGAGGGATTTATACACACACACACACACTCATCACACAGAGTAAATATAAAATAAAATAAAAAACCCCAAAAACCTAAAAACAAAAATCAAACACCAAACTTGGTACTTTTAAGCCTTGAGGGACTCTTTACTGTTTAATCCAACTTTAAAAGTAGAGAATATAGAGGACAATCAAGATGTTTTGAAAAAGGCAATTGTGGGAGACGCTTTATGCTGCATACACATGATAGAAGCTTCAAAATGGATGCAAATATTCAGCAGTAGTTATCAGGGCAACTTCAGTAGCCGTGTGTGGGGTAGCCATATGTGGGCTGACCACTTGGGTCAGGACAACCCAGTGAACTTTAGCCAGAGTGGCCAGTAGGGTGAGACCAGGGTTTCTCTGCTCAGACCTGAAAACTCTTCCATGTGAACTGTGCTCTGTGTTGTAGGATGACCCACAGGATGCTAGAAGTGGTCCTCTGCCTAAAGCCCACAGTGTCAGGTGGGTTCTTCACAGTCCGTGCTAATGGCAGGGATGGGAAGGAAACCTGTGCCAGTTCCCAAACTTAGGAGAAAGACCAGCGGAACAAACCACGAGAGGGTAGCGGAGTGAAATGTGAAGACATCACCCACCTTAACAACGGCATCCCACCATCAACATGAGCACTGGAGGAGGAGCACCGCTTAGACAGCGAAGAGGTCCTGGGGAGGAGTGAGGATGCAGACTTGATCACTGTCCAAGGGCTGGATGGGAGACAGGAAGGGCCTTGCCCACCTCCCACTGAGTCTTCACTGTTCTGATGTCTAGGTGCAGAACAAATAGTTCACCTGGCTCACTGGTCTCCAGCATTATCCCTGCCCCTCCTGGGAGGGCTGTGTTTGCCCTGTGGCATCAGCGCCCTCCCCCAAGTACTGGATGGCCTGCGCATGCTACCGTTCGCCCACACTCCGCACAGAACGTAACACACACCCATAAAGATTTGTATGGACTTCGTTTTCACTGCTTCTCTCGCTAGAACCCAATGGGGCACCCAACACACAGGACATTGATCACCCCTTCCTCAAAACTTTTTGCCAGCTTAAAAAACTGCAATGGAAAGGTAGGGAGGCCCAGTGAGTGAGGTTCAAGAGGATAGCGCCAATCACATGTCCATCACGACTAGCGTGTCACCCATGTGTCGTGTGCCAATTTGTATCTGTAAATGTCACAAGAGTGCATAGCTGACGTGACCCACACTAGTGAAATGCACAAGTCGGCCTCTATCCATGTGTCTTCTGTACTCACTGGCTCATTATTATGACACAGTTTCCACCAGTGTTTTATGCCCTAAGCCGAGCCACACACCTGTCAATGTGTCAACACCACAAACTAAAATTCCACAGAGAGTTGACAGCTAAGCTGGTGGCAGACCTCCACACTTGGGACTACTATTATACAGGGAGCCTCGGTTTACACATTGGCGGGACGGGACGGGGTGTACTCAAGGAGCGTGTCTGGATTCACACGCAGCATGTGGGCAGCAGGCCAATGGCTGACACCTGTCTGGGTGGTGCCCTCACCACTGCAAGATTCCAACAGCAAGAACACAGAGACATTTCCATCTAACTTTTATATGAAGAATTTAATCATCTATACACATAACTAATCCAAAAGGTTGTATTACAATTGTTAAAGCCGCAGTTTATATATTTATATATTTTACATTCATATCCACGAAACACTGAAGCGCAAGTAGACAAGGAGGGGCTGCCCTGTCCTTTGCACCATGTGAGGGGAGAAGGACCATGACACGGCCTGCAGGGCGTCTCCCCAGGAGGGAACCCAGAAAGACATCAGTTAGCTTACTCCTAGGACAGCTAGATGGTGCTTCAGGCTTCCCCAACCCCATTTCCTGTGCTGTCAGCAGTAGTATTTTTCCTTTTCTTTATTTCTTTTTTATTGAGACCTTCCAACTAATGTCTAAAGACAAACATGGCTACAGCACAGTTAACACATATGTGGACCAGGAGCGCCATTTCATATTAATCTGTAGAAACTCCACAGTCTAGTTAAAAATGTAAACACTGGAAATTAATTGCAGGGAAACTATACATTCTTTCTTATCAAGAAAATTACTTGTTTAAAATATTCCATGAAAAGCAACTGGAATAAACTTCCTGTAACAGAGACTGTTGATCGGAACCACCTTGGTGGTGGTGTCTTACCGATTTACGGTATGAAAATACGCCAAATGAAAACCTCGAAACAGAACACCAGTCAACTAGATAAATCTGAGACCAAACGGAAACACAGGTACTTTCTTGTGTGGCTACAAGATCACTGTGCAAAATAAAATTAATGTAATAGATGAGAGCACTGTGCACGGTGGTTTGCCATGGAAGAGCTACTTCTTCAGTACAGATGTGTTCCATGCAACAGGTACACGTGACATCACAAGCAAGCCTGACGCCTATTTAGGCAGGCGCTCTCTACACATCTTCAAAGCGGTACACCCAACTCCTCTGCACTCTACGGTAGGGGAAAAGCCCCAAACTACACAATTTAGTTGGTAACACTGGACAAAATGGAAGAAAATACATCAAGTCTCAGATTTATGGACATTCGGAACAATTTTTAATAGCACATGCAGCATTCCTTGATAGTGGGTCTTTTTGCAAAACCAAAATAGCAAAGAAGTAATTGATTGATTTTTATTAAAAGGCTAAAATACACATTTAAAAATAATCTCCAAACCACTGAGAGCACCTGTGTAAAGGCAGGGCAGTCAGTCTGAGTGAGTAGGAAAGCCACAAAAGGACCCACCGCCCTGTGCACTTTTGCCATTTTGCTCCTGTCTCTGCACGTAATGACTCAGACATTGCGATCACATGCAACTAAGATAAAATGAGGTAAACTGCTCTGCAGTGAGTTCTTCTACTCAGAAGGCAGTAGGTGATCATGCTGCAAGTCACATGATCAAGGCTGCATCTCCCATCATCCCTCTGGGCAGTGATATGGGATAGTGGGTCTCTTTGAGGACTTTCAAGCCTGAGGGGGGGGTGGACAACATATGATTCCTAGAAAAAGGAGGAAAACAACACATAAGCCAAACAAAACAATGTGCAAAATTCAAGCTAGGAAAATGAGTCAGGCATGTACACAGCATGGTGCCAAAATGATTTAAAAAAAAAGAAAAGAAAAAAGAAAGGGGGGGAGGGGGCATGCTACAGAAGGAATGAAATTTAAAAACAAAACAACCCCACGGACTAGCCTTGCATCACAGAAGGTCTTCAAAGAGACTGTTCAAATGCAGCAGTGGTCTGGCTTCCAGGTCTGCAAGCCAGGCTCGGCAGAATCAGAGCAATGCTGCATGTCTTATGGGAAGAGGCCAGGAGGCCAGGAAGAGAGCCGCCAGGGCACTTACATTGCTGGCTTGGGTCCATGTCCGTGGTCAGCTTCACATAATTGGATGGGAAGAGCCCGACCTGCCCGTTGACTTCTCCTTTCCACCAGTCGGGGTCCTCCTTGTTGAGGACGTTGATGATCTGGCCCTTGCTGAAGGCCAGCTCGTCATCGTTCTGTGCGGTGTAATCGTACATCCCGATCACTTGGCACACTGCGGGAGACAGGGCTGTGTGAGCAGCTGAGCAGCCCAGTGGCACGTGTGCAGCAGCAGGTACATTCCCGGGTCAGAGGGGGCGAGTGAGGAGAGCGGGACCTCACTTTACGTGGTGTGGCAATAGAGGAAGATGAAGGACTACATTTTTAAGATTTTACCCTTTCTTAAATGTCATAACGTCTTCACAGTGCTTGTCAGCAGACAAGGGAACCTTGAGCGTGGTGGAGGGACTTACAGCGCTGACTGCCGGGGGCCAGAGCACGTGCCTGTACCTGTCTGTATCTTATTCTTTTGTGATGCTGAAGATTGATCCCAGGCCACAAGCACAGCACGCTAGACAAGTGCTAGACAGCCCTGGACCTGGTCATTCTAAAGGTGGAATACGGCTCTCACTTGGTCTGTGAACATTTCCGAATCTCAGTGAAAAGAGAAACCAGTGCTTTATTTAGGAGGCGATTCTGCTATATGTTCATGTCTCAGAGACAACCACACCTCAAGAACAACTTTCCTTTGCTTTTAATCCCACAGTCTCACTGCCTGGCATCTTCATTCTTAACCAACAACCTATATGCAGTTTCAGGGCTCTCAAACTCTCCAGCTAAGAGAAGAGAATCCTTCTGCAGATGGTGTGGGACTTGCAAGCTGATAGGAGCTGATAGGAGAGGGTTCTGCCAAGTCTCCCAGAGGACAGCAGATTCAGATGGTACCCCATCCCGCTACTGCCCACACAAGGCCTCAGCTCATGCAAAGGGGACAAGTTGGGGACCAGGGCTCAGACACAACATTTTAGGACCTGACATTTCTTGCAAGGACAACAAGCTTAAAGCCAGTTTCACAGGAGACATATAAAACAGACATCCAATCACAAAGTGATGATGGAGCAAAACGTCCACAATCTCCATAGGGGTCACTAAGTCTAGGTGACTCTTCCACAGTTAACTCACTGTCTTAGATCAGAAAAAGGGCAAGCCAGCTGCAGCCCTCTGCCTTTGCCTGCCTTCTAGGAAAGACATAATAATGTCCTGCCACTCAGTGAGCCTCCTCTCTCCCCAGCAGATGTCACGAGTTTGTTTTAGGGGCCTTTCTGTTGCCTTGTCCAGTGGCCCAAACCCCAGGGTAAAGAGCTGAAAAGAAATCAGAGAAATCTGGCTTTAATGTCACAGCGTCCCCAAGTGCCCAGCACAGAAAGGCTACAGAGATGCTTGGAGCTTTTGAAAAACATATTCCCAGTCACACACTAGCTGTCGGTCAGAGCCAGCAAGCACAAAAGCTAAGCACATGAGACAATCACACGAGACATTGGATGAGAAACCTGAGTGGAAGCGGAGCGACCCGCAGGTGCCTTACCTGCCGGCAGCGCTGCAGACTTGGGTAGCTCGGTTGGGGTGATTTTGCTTGTTCCAGGGCTTAGAAGTTTGACATAATTTGCTGGGAACCAGCCTATCTGGCGCTTTTTCCCTCGAGCCTAAGAAGAAAATCATAACGTTTTATAACAAAAGCCCATCTTTCTCACACAACCTGCTTTGTAGCAGGGCATTGTACAACACTCACACTGAGCTGAGGTACAAAGGGATACAAACTGCTGCAGAAATCAAACATGGCCGTTCCATTCAAACTGCGGCAGAGTTGATCAGCAGAGCTGGACTATGTAGATCACACATTCAGGACATTCTGTAATGTAGTTAAGACAGAAAGCTAAGGGCTGGAGCGATGGCTTAGGGTTCAGAGCACTGGCTCTTCTGGAGGACCAAGGTTCAATTCCCAGCCCCACTGGCACCTTACAGTTGTCTGTAATTCCAGTTCTGGGGGATCTGACACCTTCTCTGGCCTCCACGGGCACTAGGCATGCAAGCGGTGCACAGACATATATTTAGGCAATGCGCATACACATACAGATAAAATTATTTTTAATAAGATGGAAAACTAGTTAACAATTTACTGCTACATCAGGTAATGCAGATGAATGCTCAAGAAGACCTGGGCACCTCAGATGCCTTGGTCTACAGGACAGCTCCTGAGGCTACAGTGTTGTTATTCTTGATTTTGAGATGCCTAAATTGAGCTTGAAAAGAGACATGACAGTCCCAGGGCTACAGACTCACTACCATGCCTGAGTTCTCTACGTAGATGTCAGACAACACATAGCGTCCACAGAACACAAGCGTTCAACTTGATGCTGTTTCAAAACCATCCGGCTCTCAGATGGCGGCAAGATTTTCCCGCTGTCTTAGTTCCCCAGCATCACGCACATTACCGACTGGCACCCTCCTGCACTTCAAAGCCTGATTCAGCCCAAGAGCCCTCTACTGAGCATTTTTACAGTATCAGAAACGGCACAAATGTGGAGGCATGAAGACGCAAGAGGCTATCCTTGTCTATTCCTACTGTCAGGAGAAAAAACACCACACAAACACACGTGCGCTTGCACACAGACAAACACACACACGGACGCACACACGCGTGCCTCCAGAAGAAATCTGATAAAAATATCTGTCAAGGCAGAAGATTTAGTTCAGCGGTTAAGAGCACTGGCTGCTTTCTTGAGGACCTGGGTTCAGTTCCCAGCACCCTCATGGCAACTAACCACTGTCTGCAATTCCAGTTCAAGAGGATTGGATACGTTCTTCTGGCCTCCATGAACACCAAGCACACACATGGCACACACACATACATGACTGTGACACCTATTCCCCAAATAGATAAATAAAACCGATACCACCACCTCACACCTCTGCCCTCCACTCACCAGGTCATGAAGGAGGAGAGGCTGGGTTAGCTCTAATGCATAGCTAAGATTTGGTTGGTCAGATAGAAGTCATGTCCTTGGCTCCAGGACTGCCTCGCTGTGCATGGTGAATCTGCTGAAGAGCGCTGTGTCTGTTTAGCTACTCCCGCTCTACACAGCTGTACAGTGCACTGCCACACGGCTCCCGGACTCTTCTGCCCCACCCCTAGCTTTACAGGGGCAGGAGCTGAACTCCTTCCCATTCTCTGCTGTGTCCATGCTGAGAGTCTCTGTAAGGGACATATCCTGGACACAGCAAGCCAACTACTTTTCTGTGAGGGCCAGAGCTACTTACCACTGTGTTGATGTGCCAGGGGTATGAGGGCTAAACTAAAATACATGCTTCTTTAAGGAGTCGAGCCAGAGACAATCCCGAGTGTGGAAACAAAACAAGCGTGAGTCTAAGTTACAGCCCAGCACTGACTGATGTCCACCTAAGACCAGCCCCCACGGTCGGAGGAGAGTGTGCTGGTGGTTCTAAAAGCCCTTCTAGCCCTTGAGGAATCAGAGGCCCGTGGGAAGGAATGCCATGACCCACTGCAGGAGGCCCAAAGCCCAGGGGTATGGCTGTCCCAGACAAACTGTCAGATGGGACAGAGTGGGCATGCAGCTGCGAAGGGAAGTAGAGGCAGGTTCACAGGGATGGTGAAGAAAGGCGGAAGGACTCATGAGAATGCTCTGAACAGGAGAATGCACGGACCAGAGGCAAGCGGCAGTCAAGACACAGATGCACAGGGATGGCTGGCTGGACTGAGTAGCCTTCTCTATCTATCATGGTCACATTCAAAAGCAGAATGGGAGCCAGGACTGGGGCCACAAGCCTGCAATCCTAGCATCTGAGTCCAGCCTGGGCTACACAGCGAGACTCCGCCTGAAAAACAAGTTGAGGCTGGGAGTGGTAGTGTACGGCTTCAGTCCCAGCACTTGGGAGGCACGGGCTGGTCTATATGGTGAGCTCCAGGCCAGCCAAGGCTCCACAGTGAGACAGTGTCTACAACGAAAGAGTAAGAAAGGAACACTGCAGCTCCCTACTCCTCACAGAAAGTAGAACGGATTTCTCGGACCCAGCGTTGGACTCCTCAACAAGTATTCTGCCTCTGGCCAGGATCTCTGGCCAGGGCTCTTCTGGCTGCCCACCAGACAGCTCCCTGTGTAAGCCTACCGTGAGTCACGCTACAGACTATGGCTTTTCTTCTGGCCGAGAGCATTTCTTTCCTCCTATGTGCAGCTCAGCACAGTATGGGTCCTCCTTCCTCATTCGGGAATGGCCCGGACAAGCTGTGAGCAGAGAAGCACGTACGGCTGGGGAGCTGCAGACAGCCCTTCTCCTCCCCAAGGACGCTCCCTCTGCGCTCACCACATGGTCAACACCCAGCCTCCTGTCTCAGACGTATCTGTCTGTCACAGCATCCTGCTCAGAGCCACACGAAAACTGGCTAATGTGATAAGCAGACTGTGGGCACATCACGATGGCAGAGTTATCACGGGCTCATTCTATAGGGACACTGGGTTCTTACAAGGGTGCTGCTATAAATTACCAGCTCACAAGTGGGGACCTCCTGTGTTATGTAGCAGGCCCCAGTGCTAGACTAAGGAGAAACACTATGCATCCCTTGTATACTAACCCGGACAGCTGCTGGGCACTCAGCCCTTTGGCAGGCCACTAAGGAATGCCTATGTGGTGAGCTGTGGCCCACACTCTCCTTCATGAAGGTAGGAATGCCAATGGAACGAAGCCAGGTGGAGCCTGCAGTCCCAGACTGGTGTTCACTGAGTGAGAAGAAGATGGAGGGCGGGAGCAAGGCATTTCCTGTGTAAGAGCCAGCAGGCCAGCCTCTTAGGTACATCTGCTCCTATGTGCGGACATGCGTGTATGGTGGTTCCAGCCTCTTAGGTACATCTGCTCCTATGTGCGGACATGCGTGTATGGTGGTTCCAGCCTCTCATGTACCTCTGCTCCTATGTGCGAACATGCGTGTATGGTGGCTCCAGCCTCTTATGTACATCTGCTCCTATGTGCGGACATGTGTGTATGGTGGCTCCAGCCTCTTATGTATATCTGCTCCTACGTGTAGACATGTGTGTATGGTGGCTCCAGGACTCCCAGAGATTTGAAACACAAGGAGAGTCCAGTCTCATCTTCACTAGTAATGGTGGAGCACACTTAACTCCCAATAACAAGGACAGAGCACAGAATGTGCCTGCACTGTTTACGAGGACCCCCTGCTAATGTCTACCCCAGCTGCCCCACCATCTGTGGGTCCCCTCTACCTCGGCATCCCTTCTAGCCTCCTCACCCCTCACCCCCTCTCTTGTCATTTGTTCCTGAACCACTTGACTATCAGGTTCTCACATCACAGCTCTTAAAAAAAATCTATTTGTGGTATGTGTGTGTGTGTACCCAAAGAGGCCAGACGAGGTCATCACATCCCCTGGAGCTAAAACTCCAGGCTGTTAGCTGCCTGATGTGGGTACCAGAAACCTATTTCAGGTCTTAATCAGAGTCATTTCTGTAGTCCCCAAACCATGGTTCTTTAACCTAACATATTTCAATATGTAATATCAATATTTCAAAATCAATATTTCAGAGCTAAAACTCCAGGCTGTTAGCTGCCTGATGTGGGTACCAGAAACCTATTTCAGGTCTTAATCAGAGTCATTTCTGTAGTCCCCAAACCATGGTTCTTTAACCTAACATATTTCAATATGTAATATCAATATTTCAAAATCAATATTTCAGGCATGTGTTAAAAAAATGAACCACAGTAGAAAAAACTGAGCTGTAGACTGACTGTGCTTTAGGAAAGTCAGCAATGCTGTAGTAATTTGATCTGGCCCGGCCTCTACTCTCCTGCCCTGGCTTCCGTTCACACAGAGTCCGGGGGAGACTCTGATATTGCCACTATCTCTTTTACCCCCTTTATATAGGTTTAGTCGTCGATGTTTTGAAGCGTGCAGTCCTTCCCTGTGCTATTTAGTTCAATATCCTTCACTCTGTATTACTGTTTGCTCAGGATTAGACTCGGTTGGTACAATTCAGTTGACATGGAATGGATGCTGTGACCTTACTAGGCAGCGTTTTGCATGAATATCGACCATTTGTCCCTACTGGTGATGGCCATTTTAATCACCTGACTAGACAGTACCCAGTTCTCAACTGTGTTACCATTGTATGCTTTCAAATAACAAGCAGTGTGGTGTCCTATGACCATCCTAACTGTCTACCGTGATACACAATTATAACCCTCCTACAATATCTTTGTGTCTGGAAGTGAGAGTTAAAGGAGGTACCTGGAACGGTGAAATGAGTAACGCGATTTCGATACACACCAGCACGGAAAACAACATGATGAGCAGATGTGGCCTGTATGGAAGGACATCCGCCATGTTGGCACGTGTTAAATTACTCCTAACGAAACACTACTTCTGTGTTCCAGGAGGACACATGAGGATGTCTCTATGCATTCCCTGCTCTGGGAACCAGACACAGGAGACACAGGAGTCCCTCGACAGGTGCAGGGCCAGACAATGACACTCTTTGTATTTTGCAGTGAAATACTGTTCCTTGAGACTTTGCAAATTTGCGCCTGGACAGAGATTTTTTACATAAACAAAGACACTAACCTGCAGTTCTCCTTCCCACCATCCACCTGGGTTCTTTTTCCGGATCAAAATCAGCTGACCAGGAGCCAGGGTGAGTTGTTCAGGACCAGTAGCAGTGTAGGAAGCAATAACCTGGGCAATTTCTGAAAAACAAGATCAAATGTTGTGCCGTACTGTCAGAGCGGGGGAAGGAGTTCCCAGGATGACAGCCGTCTCCCAGGACCAGAGGCACCCGTGGCTTGGCCTCTCCTGGAAGACAGGGCCAACACATCTCTCCATTCAGCTCAGGCTTCCGTGGGCCCCTCACATCTCCTGACTCACCAGCTCCCTGCCATGAAGTTCCAACCTGCCTGTCCTGTGCTTCCTGTCAAATCCCACAGTTACTATGAACCCTGTTGAAGGGCCAGGTGCCTGCTACCCCCAGCTCTGGGAATCTCAAGGATGTTTCCCTCTGCTTGGACACTAATAGGAGAAATTTGATTTTCCTCAGGAACCTGCAGCTCACTTACACGTGGCTTAGGACTGTGCAACAGTCAAATCAGCCATGGCTCACATTCTAGGAGCTATCCATGCATTTATGGTTTCCATCACAGAACCATTAGTTTAACTTCTTTTTATTCTAAGTTACAAGAGGAACAGAGTTATGAGAGCTTAATCAAAAATAGTAATTCTGTATAGAAATAAAGCATGCAAATAGTTCTATAGTTTTCCTGAATCTTAAAGGTCCTTTGAGAACACTCCCGGCAGGACAACAGCTGAGACGCTGAGGCTGCATCTTCCTGCATGCATACGGAACACTGTTCACTCTTCTGCACTCACCCGTCTCAATGAGCCCGAAAGAGAAGAAAGGATAGAAAAGATGGCAGGAAGGAGTAATGAAACACAGAAAGACAGAAAGAGAGGGGGTGGGAGAGGCCCCAAGCTCTAACAGCTACTGTTCCACTGTGTCCAGAGCAGGAATGAGATCCTGCCCCTTTAACAAGCCCCTATTACTCTGTCCTGCAATCTGAGGCTGGCCACCACAGTGGGAGGGGCTGCTTGGGGCTTCAGAAAACTCAGGAAGGCAAAAGGCCTGGAGCTCAGCTCATGGCCAGTCTGGCTCCAGCCAAGAGCTTGAGCAGGGATGAGGACACTCCTCTGGCAAGCCAAGGACAAGTTCTAGATTCCAAGTTTTTCATTTGGAGACAGTCCCAATTAGCGTCCTATTTGGCACCAACTGTCTCTGCTCCTCAAAGGACCTGGCATACGGGCCAACGATCTGCCCTAGCATTCTGAAGAGCCCATATCCCCGAGCGGCTTGCTAGTGTCAGGGTAGAGCGAGGCCCACCTGAGCACTGTATGAAATACTGGACCCTCTGCAATGACAGATGTTGAGAGTGAAGACAATTCCCAGAAAGAGCAGATTCAGCCATGTGCTCTGGCTATGTGAGCCCAACAGGAGCTGAGCATGTAGCTCCTCTAGCTCAGCAGTGTCCATTCAGATCTATAATTTCCTAAGGATATGACAGCAAAATAGCGCCAATGACCTTGGTTGGGAAGACGGGCCAGACCAGCCATGCCATTTCACAGCTGCTTCCTTCCCTTTCATTCCACTATTAATAGAACATGTGATTTTGCTTAAATAAACTACAAATCCAGCTTCTGAGGCATGCCTTTCATTTTGTGCCTTCAGTGTTTGCCGGGGAAAACCACCTGATGCTAAATGGATGAAACCCACCATGTGGTGCAGTCTACTGCAACTCTGCTCACCACGGCTGGTGCCACCGGGGCTTCGTGGGCATCCGCCCCTGCAGTCTGACGGCTTCCCACCGCTCCCCACACTTGCAGCCACCCATGCACTGTCAGGGGAGATTCCTTCACCTCTACTTAGATTTCTGGCTGCAGTAAACAAAGATTGGGAACTACTACCAAGTGCATTCATTGACGCTGAAACACAGGTGTTGGGGTTTGTAACTTACCAGGTTTTTTTCCTAAACTCCCTGTTTTCCCAGCAGTTCCAGAGCCCTTAAAACAGAGCAGAAGGTCTCATTTGCATGCTGAAGAGGTGATCACACAACTTAAGAAAATGATTAACAACACAACCCCACTAGAGTCCTTAAATCCCTCTTTTCATTGGGGGAACATGGGAGCACATCTATCGGGAGACGGTGCAAACAGGAGGCCTTTACTCTGTGACAGGGCAAACGTGTAGTCCTGCAGGCCTGGAGGCTCAGGCTCAGGCGACACACGGCACAGGCACGCCCTGATTCCGGGCGAATGCAGCATCAGGCCCCGCGACAGGACGATGCTCCCCTCACAGTTCCCGGTACCTCTGCATGGCTAGACAGGAGGCTCCTGCAGACCAGGGCCCACATTCAGACTCAACACATGGAAGCACTGATGTTTCACTCACTCTTTTCACACTAGGATTTAAGGACTGAACTAGCATCGGGAGGAGGGATCCCACCCTTCCCCCTCACTGCTCTCCTGCACAGTGTTTCTACCCAATTTCACACTGTCTGGGCACCGACATTTCTCTCTCTATGCTGGAAGCACAATTGTAGAAGCAAACCATGTTTGCTTCCCAACTACTGAGTGTTCCAGAAACACTCTGGGGTTGAATTCCTCCCTGATAGCCATGGAACTTTAACCCAGCTGAGTCAGCCAGTAGAGACCATGAGAGCCAGGACAGGGGCCAGAATCTAATCTGTGTGACAAAGTGCTTTATTGTCAATTAATGCTCCCCCTTGAGTGCCTACCCTTGTAGTAAATTAAGCATTTCAATGGAAATAAAGCGAAGGATTTAATAAACCAAGACAGTCACTGTAAAGATAAAAATGTGCATTATGCCAACAAGGAACCCATTTTATCAATGCTGCTATATTTCTTGCCACTGAAATCAAATGACCACTGAAGAGAAACAGTTTGAAATGAATTTTTATTCTAACTAGTGAGTTTTAATTAATGAGCACAATTATAAACTATCAATTTTCTTGCTATTTTTATGGCCTAAATATCAAATAAAGAATAGCAATGAAAGAATCAGTTACTTCCCGTATGTGGGCTTATAATAATTCCCCATGTTCCACATGCAGAGGAAAGCAATGGACACTGCCCAGCCACAAGCCAGGGGTCTCCATCATCTTCCCTTGGAGAAGCCGCGGGGAGGAAGGGACGGAAGGGCAGCTCCTCAGCCCAAGGGCCCAGCCTGGTGTCCCCACCAGAGTGTACTGTTTCCTTTGAAGTTTGTAGGAAGCTTTGCTCTCACACTGAACTTTGTATTTTTATTGTCATTTGAGTATATTTGATCTAAAAATCTTAACCGGTAGTTATCCCATAGCCAATAATTTAATAACTGACGGCAGTGGCAGGAAACTCCTCACAGTCAGCTGGCCTTTCAAAGCCAGCACATGCTGTTCCTGTTTAAGGGTTTCAGATGCTTTCAGACAGAAAGCTGTGATTTATTAAAATATAATGTAAGAAGTAGCCTTTACATTTTTCAGTTAACAGCTTATTTTTCTTATGTTACTTTAATATGTATCAAGACTATCTTTGTATACATCCATCCATCTATCTATCTATCTATCTATCTATCTATCTATCTATCTATCTATCTATCTACCTACCTACCTACCTACATATACAGGAAACTTCAGTAAAATGTCAATGAATAAATTACAAATAAGTTTAAATGCCAACCAAATGGTCTTTTGTATCCCACCTGTTTCAAAAGAGGACCTCACTTAAGAGTTTTTGTGTCTCACAGCAGGAACTGGAGCATCCTACCCCTGAAATACCAGCTGCATAATCTAAGGCCAACTTGCGGCCCAGAGAAGCGCTGGAGTTTCCCTTTCTAGGTCTCAGGACTCCACAGGCCAGCTTCTGACACGGGAAAATGACTTCTCCCCGGCTTCTTTGCAAACGCCCAGAAGTTAGCAAGTTGCTCTCCTACCACAGCAAGCATTGTAACTCAGAGTTTGAAAGCGCACAGAATCGTTCCTGGGGTGGGAAGGCCAGTGCAAGTGTACTGCAGAAGTCTCTGGTCCATCCTCACCAAAGCCACTAGGAGCCCAAGGGCCTAGAGAAGAAGCCCGTGCGCACTCCCTGCCTGGCATTTAAGCAACAACGAGTGCCTTTTCCACCCACTTATTCTCAGTGATGCAGCTCCACAGGTCCTGCAGTTTCTCTCTCAGACCCGAGGAGATGTGAGGGGGAAAGAAAACAGCTACGGATTTACTGTCCTTAAAAAAACCCAGGTTCATTCCTGTTGGTTTGTCTCTATGAGTCTATTAAAAAGCTATGATCATGCCACGAAAATCCCTTAACTTGAACTTGGCCTCTATAAAACCCTCCAACCCCAACCATTTCATTAAGTTTGCACCAACTCAAGACCACATTCTATGCAATCAGATATCTAAGGATAGTGGCATTGCCCCAAACGTACCAACCTCTTGGAACTTAATGTCTTTGTACTGTGAGACAAAACACAGAGCTGAACCAGAACACCTTCATTTACAGCCAAGGGCTGCTGTGCATCTAAAAGCTAACGGCCATGCAGAGCTAATCAAGTAATTGTAAACTGGTTACTGGTAGGAACACCAACTCTGCACACTGGAACAGAGCAATGAGGAGAGCCCTGGTGCAGTCTCCACTTAACCCCGGAGTTCTGCATGGAGGAAGCACCAAAGGACACGGTCAGACACTTCAGTTACCACAGCAATCCAGAGCTCAGCAGAACCCAACAGTGTTCCACGGTCAAACATCAACTCCCCGCCAAGAGAACCACCACACAGAGAGAGGGAGAGCAAACAGTTAATGTGGGTTTACCTCTGAATCTTTAAGCCTCACATAGTTAGAAGGGAAGACTCCGGACTTGTCGCCCACCGTGCCCGTCCACCAGTCACCATCTTTCTTGGTAACCAAAATCACATCCCCTTGCTGAAAGGTTAAATCTCCTTGCTCAGAACTCTCGTAAGTGTACATGGCAATAAATTCTGGAGAAATATTGAGATACGAAGAGAGCTTGATTGTTTAAAGATATCCCAGACAGCTTTGCAAAAGCAAATTTATGATTCAGGAAGTCAGGGTGAGATCCATTCAAGAAAAACTAGCCACAGATTAAAACACAGGGCTGTGCCATTCCTGGGCTCCACTTCCCCACTGCCTATACACATGCAGTGTAGGCAGAGAGGAACCTCTGTGAGGATCCAGCTGCAGGAACACAAACCAAAGGCACTGTACATTTCCTGACTGAGCATCAAGAATGATCTATGATCTATTTACATATGTCGCCTCTTTAAATAAAAAATGTTTCTCATTTAGCTTTAGCTAATGTTGATTGCCTACTTTGTGCTATGTACAGGGTAGGGCGTGCTCACATGCAGGCTCTTGGCGTGCAAATATTTCTATATACAAATATTTGTATGCAAATATTTCAGATACACTTCACCCTTTATATCAATCAAATGATACGCTTTTCGCTATTTAATTCCTCGAGTGAATGTCTGAGACATATATTGTCGTGTATATAAATGGTTGGGGACTGTTTAAGAATTAAACAGTAGGCATTGGTTACGGCTGGACATCTGCTTGTCACTCAAGTTGCATAATCAGGTATGGGGATTGATGACCCAAGGAAAGAGCCAATCGTTTCTAACAAGCTTATTAGCAATTATTCCTCATGTGGTTTCGTCTCAAGGAGTAAGCGCTGGTGTTCTCTAGGGACTCCAGTTGGAGAGGTATAATCCACAGGAACGTCTCCCTGTAACTCTAAGGAGAACTCTGCTTTGCTTTGAATTAACCCTGAGGCTCAGAACAAAGTCATAGTCAAGATCACAGGACACAAAAATTCTAGTCATTAAGTACAGAAGATTTACAGAAAGAGGTGTATGTTTCTTCTTTCTATGTTTTATCCACTTTGTCCTAGGCCTTTATACATTTTTAGAAAGTAGTATAAAAATCAAGTTTTTCATAAAGCTTACTCTCAGGACAGCCTGTATTGTTACACTGTAACATAGCTTACATGAGTCAATACCCATCAAAGCAGAGTGCAAGGCTGGCTAGCAGCTGGAACTTTGGTATAGAGATCTCCACTGGCCAATCTCACATTTATTATGTTTGTGGCTCATCTGGAGGTCAGATGGCAGGGTCAGCAGTCGGGTCTCCCCTCCACTGTGGAGCTGGGAATCACATTCGGGCTGTCAGGCTCGGCTGCCGAGTCGTCTTGGCAGCCCCTCCCTGACTATCGTGAACACCTTTGTCCTAATGAAAACTGAAGTACACAGAACCAAACCCCTAGGGTCTGAACCACAAAGATCTCCCTCAGAGGACCGGTGACCTGTGTTTGAGCCAGCACGGACTGCTAGATCCACAGCTGACCGGGGTCACCCAGCTGCCCTTGGGCCTCCCTGGTAACGTGAAGCTCCACAGTTAACACTGAGAAACCATAGCATGCCCGCAGAGATCGCAGCTCTAACAGGGCATTCTCCTTTCACTCTCGCACGTACTTGATGTCTCAGTATTCTGGACACTGACGGTCATGTCTGCCCCCGTTCACCGCTCACTACCATCCGGCCACTTCTGACAGGGTTCTGGGCATTCTGTATCTTTTCCAGATTATCCAATATATAAATCACCCTCTCTAAATCCATTTAAAATTTTGGAGTATCTTTCAAAATGTTTAGGAAACTCAGAAGTGGGAGCGCTAGCTGAGCGCAATGCCGCAAACGTAAGGGGCCTGCAGGGACTGAGCATGCCCCGCTCCATCCTGCACAAGGCTGTGGGAAGCCAGAGTCCAGGAGAGAATTCAGGGGGCTCCCAGCAGGCTCCCCTTTCAGGAGACACTAAAGAGATAGGCACAGGCCAGTTCCAAGCCACTACTTTGACCTATCCAAATGGATAATTGAAATCTACAGTTTAAATGAGATGATGCTTAATGTATTATTAACAAGAGGCTCATTAATCTATCGGTAGCCTTTCTCAGAATTTCCACTGTCAGTGTGCTCCTGTAAGCTCTCCTTCCACGAGGCCAGCAAGCTTTCCCGGCTTTTCTAATGCCCAGACAGCCACCACCTAGGTAGGAACTGCCTCTGCTCTGCGGCCTGACTGGAAGAGTGAGTGAGGGTCTGCTGTGACCTACTTCTTAAGACCTCACGTGCTGCAGTCTCTGTACATGTTCCTTCCACACCGCTGTCAGATGAGAACGTTTACTGCTCTAACTGCCTCTCCCAGCAAGCAAGGACACGAGGCAAACAGAAAAGGGGCGGGCATTGACTGGCTTTCATTCTAAAAGCTTTATACATTTTATCTCATAATCCCTATAATAATTTCCACGGAAAAGGATGATAATTATGCCCACTTCACAGATGAAGTTGAGGCATGACTGAGACTACATAATTACTATGAGAGAGCCAAAATATGAATTTTCCCCCTCTAGTGAGACCTGTTGACAGATAATACACAAGATTGCTGTTGTTGTTTTGTTTTGAGGAAGAGGTAAAATTTGCTTTTAATTAGGCCGAAGGCATGCTATATCAAAAAAGAGATTTTTGCCTTTTTCTAGTAGTGCTAAAATAATTATTTAGAAAGTATGAATGTACAAAGATGATTATCCTAATAGAGTTAACATAATAATACACAGTCATATAAAAATAAAAATAATAGTTATGTGGAAAATGTTGGAATTTTTTTAGTAGTGATGAAGTTTTGTAACTATGCCTATAAACTAAGCAATTTATTTTAAATTATTTTTAAAAGGCTTAAGAATGTACTAGTGCTCCTGGGAGTCGGAACTAGTGGTAACCCTTCATTTGTGCTGCCTCCGCTGAAGCAGTTATTCCAAGAACTTGATTTTCCACTGGCCAAGTTTCCAAGGAACGCAGCTTCGCCACAGTGCATGAAGTACATTCTATCGTTACATATGGATTCCAGACACCGTGAGAAGATCACCACACCCCTCCGCTGACATCTCTCACTATGGAGCCTGCTCACTGTCACACAGAGCTTAGCTCAGGTGGCCCCGGTCAGCGAGTACCAGGTAATGACTGCAGTGAGCGTGGAGAAGACCAGTGAGGCCTCAATTATATAGATCTGGGTCATTTTTAAAACCTTAAAATAATGCCTCCTTCTACAGCCTGGCACATAACAAAAATCAGAAGGGAAAGGCAATTAATCATTTGTGTAGTAAACACTGAAAACCAATGTTTCAGGCCTAAATAATCCGGCTTGGCCATTCACACAGCACAGAGAAGCGATCCGCTTCTGCTGGGTGTTCTGAGAGCTTCCGTGGACTGTGCAGTCAGTCTAAAGCGATACAATTATTCATGCAAATCAGACAAGAGGGCTACATGGGGAAGCAAGGCCGTGATTGACACATGCTCAGGACTTGACCCTTAGTGCATGCAGTGGGCTTCCCTCACTGCCAGGCATAATTAGAGAATCCAGTTTTGGATGGTTACTGCCTCAAGCACTATTTTGAGAGGACTTCGTGAAGTAGTTTATAGAAAGAGCTCCATCTCTGCTTTACCTCAGAGTTCAGGAGGAGGAATCAAAACTTACAGCCTGTTTAAAAGTGAACCTGTTAAAAGTGAACCAAGTCATTACGATCATTTCAGTCTGCACCGAATAATGTGCTCAGCCTCCTATGGAGCTTAACATACTCAGGGCCTCACCTTCTCCAGGAACGGCTGGCTTGGCTGCCGGGGAAGCCACTCTCTTTAGGCTAGCAGGACTTTCTGCAGGGCCAGTATCGATGCTGCAAGAAGGGGAGGAAAGAACATTTAAAATCTCACCTGAGAGTGCCAAACAACACTGGTTTTTCTCTTTGAAAGCTAGGAAAAATCACAGCTGTAGCAGCCAGCAGTAATTGGGCTCGGACACAATGAGAGCGCTAGAGGCATGAGTGACCACACTACTCCCACTGACTACACAGGACACACAAGCCCACACCGCCGCTTCTCCCACTGACTACACAGGACACACAAGCCCACACCGCCGCTTCTCCCACTGACTACACAGGACAGACAAGCTCAATGCTAGTCTCTTCAGCACTGACTAGCAGATGTCATGTGGTATTTCTGTTAGTGGTGTTCCCTTAGAACTCCCAGCTGGTTCTGGACATCCTTACGTGTTGGAATAAACAATAGCAACCTTGTGGGTTCTATGCCACATGCACACGCTAATGAAGAAAGCCATTTACTCATTCTTCCACTGACACCCCAAATGCCTTGATCTTAAGTATTTGCATGTATTCAGCACTGTACTGGGTACTAAGCAGAAAGAGTCACATCCCAATCAGTTCAGGGATTCCTAGACAGGTCAGTGCACAGCATGACACAAAGGTTTCCCCGACAGAAGAAAGCAATGGCTCACGTCCTTCACACACACATTCTAACTTTTTAGAGGACAGTCGTCCTGCGGCTCCCACCAATGAATCTTAACTAGCGCAAACAATAATTTCTAATATGGTTTTCATCAAATAGAAGCAGATAAATAAAGTACCTTGAAGCTTTCCTGACGGGACCTGAAATGAGTTTCACGTAAGACTTGGGGAACCAACCCTTGTGACCTTGAACTTCTCCAAACCACCACATGTCTTGCTGTTCCAGAACGGTGATGACATCATTTTTGTTAAAATTTAAGTGGTTGTCTTTTTTGGCTCTCCAAGGATACAGGGCTTGTGCTTGCAGCCCTTCCACTTTTTCACCCTTGTGTGGAATGACATAAAGACCTGTGTTACACCACTGCGGTTTCTTATCAACCAAGACAGATGTGCAAAGAGCGCACACACAGCCAGAGACACTGCCTCTGCCTGGCACGAGCGCTAGGCACCTTGTGGCTTCTCCGCAACTGTGCATCTTAAACGTGGAGACAAAACTGCCAGCTTCTCCCAGAGCCCCTGTCCAGCCTCCCTTCCTCAGAGGCACTAGCCGTGTGTCTTTTACATTTCACCGTAATGGGGCAGGCACTTTAGGAGCTGAATGGGATTTTGTGGGTGGACACGTGTAAACAGGCCATGCACTGGGCTGTGCTTGTTTCTCCCCCAGAAGTCTAGGCATTGTAGGGTTTTAAGGTGAAGAAAACATCACTTCTCCTCTCTCCACATAGTTTGGGATAAGCATTTTATTAACCTTAAAGTGTTATAAGTCCCCCTAGTAAGGAACTTAGTGTACAAGGAAGAGATAAAAACAGCTAAATATATCATTTGGAGGAGCAAGATACACTGCACAAAAGGTCTCCTGCTTCACTGCGGGACCAGAGAGGCAAGGACAAAGCCTGCCTCGGGACCCCAGGTCCAGTTTTACAGGGCAAGAGGCGGGCCTTGAGGGACGAGAAGCATTCTGAGAGCCAGTGCTGCAGAAGGGCACCCCAGGCCAAAGGCACAGCACAGGCACAGGCCTTGAGGTGGCAGGCTGAGCGCACTGCAGGTGGTCCAGGAGAAGAAGCAGGATCCGGGGCTGTGGGCAGTGGGGCAGGAGACAAGGCTGCAAAGGCAGGTGAGGCTCTTATTATCTATTTAGAAATCATGACGATAACTTAAAGAAATCAAACAAGCCCCACTTCAACTGTCCACGTAAATGGATAAAGAACAACAGTTAAGGCGCAAGGAGAGTTGGTCCAGAGTTGTCTGCGCTTGACTGAAGTGATTTTATTTCTGCGTTAAGATCTGACTGGGCAAAACAGGAAACTTGAAACTTGGTCAGTAGCATCCATGAGTGTGTCCGTGACCTCTAACCCTTGCTCTGTGTGGATTCTTACCTCCCTATACTTACACATTTTGACTCTCTTTCACATTAGCCCCAAGACCACTATTCTTTGCCTCCCATTTCCCCCTTGCCCACTGATCCACAGAGCTTCCACCTGGCCTAGTCCGCCCAACTGCTTTAGGACTTCCAGGCCAGAATGGAAGGGAAGCCATTTGCTCTGCGTCTTTACAAGTCTGGATGTCTCCCTTGGCACTCCTTCCCTGTGTGGGGTTTCTGAGGCAGCCCGGGGTCAGACAAGATTGCAATGCGAGGGCTGAACCCCAGATTCAACTCCCGTGACACTTAGGCAATGGACGGACTTCTCCAAGTCTCAGTTTCCACATCTCCCAAGAGGGTGGCACTCTTCTGAGGCGGCCGTATGTTCAGAAAGCCCTCTGCAGTCGCCGCTGTGCTTGCGACAACAGTCAGAAGGCTACAGCACCATGATCTCTAGTCCTGGGCTAGGCAGCATGGCCAGAGAGTGGAGAGCGCGGTCACCAGGGGACCCTCTCCACTCCGCAGGCCCCAGGGCTTGCACTGACTGATGCTGTCACTGTGTGACCTCTCTGCTCCACCCCTCACAAACCAGCAGAGTCCTCATGGTTCAACTTCCTCTTACCTCACCGCACTCCGGATGACTTTCCCTGTCTTTCAGTCACCAAGAGACGGCCCTACAGGACGGCCTCTTCTCTGCCCTCAGCACCCTTTGAGGACACATGAGTACCTCAGTCCTTCACGAGTTTAAATCTCGCTCTTGGCTCCACAGCTCTCACTCACGCCTCACCCACAGCACCGCCTTGGTGGCTGAGCACCGACGGGATATGCTTAAGTGCCCAGTGTGGGCAGAAGCAAAGGCCTACTGTGCAGCCACCCTTCCCCACGGCTCCCTTTAGGGAACTGGCTGCTTCTCCCATGTCTGCTGTCCCTGACGGCCTCCAACCCCAGGATCTCACTATGTTTGCTATAGTTCGGCTCCCATCTTCCATCTCCTTCCAGACCCATGTTCTGTCAGTCTCCCAGACAGCGCTAGTCGGACGTCCCGCTTCCACTACCTCACACTCACTTCTCACTAGACTCTTCTCTCCTTCCTGTTCTGCTGTTTTCCCACTTCTGTGGCTTGGACAGAGAACTCAGCAGGGTCCAGGTTTTCACACAGAGTGCCCTCATCAGTAGCTCCAATCTTCTTGCACACCACTGCCCCATGGATCTGCCTGGTCTCTCCTCCAATTTAAGATTTTCCAGAACAGAAACTCTCTGCAATCTCCTGGGGCCTCCCTGTTTGATTGATTGATCTCATTTCATCATCATTATTGCATTAGCCTAAAGACAAGTGTTCACAGTAACGACCCCTGTGCTTTCAGAAACACTGTTCTCCAGCGGGTTTCCCATTAGCCTGAAATCGGCCTGCCTTCTCCAGGAAGGACCAAGTGGGTAGAAGGGGGTAGCCCAACGGACCAACCTAGAACTTTCTTTATGCACTCCGACTCTCCCCATGAGAGTACTGATACCTTTTTAATTGATCAGCATTGCAGCTCTGGTGTCATTCTTTCAATGCAGCTTCTCAGACAGACACGGGCAAAACAGTTTAAGCCCTCTGAACTCTGAGGATTACGGTAAGTCTCAGGTTTCTGAACTGGTTCAGTCGGCCACCCCAGTTTCATAGGTGGAGACTACTGAAGCGGCTGATGTAAACGCTAGTCGCAGACCACACTCATTTCATGCCCTCATCGACTGCCCCTACCTGGCCCAGGACGGGAGATGGGGATGAGCCAGTGGCTGTGGCTGGTGTAAAGGCCGATCTCTGCCTTAACTGGCCAGCGCTGGGCACAGTGAGAGAAGGCTGGGCTGCCCATGCATCCCAGTTATCCGTTTCCGGTTTCTCGCTTGTGCTGGTGGGCCACCTAGAAGGAAAGGCATGTCGTGAGCAGTAGGCACTTGCTAGTGCCCTGGCATTACAGGGCAATCAATCACAGTTCTGTGGGCTTCTCTAGTTGAGAAGAGAGAGGACAGAAAAGAATGCTGGGCTCGGGTTTGACTCTGCTGCATACACTACAGCGCCCCTCAGGCTGATTAGAAGGCTGTTCTTTCTCTCAACCTGAGTTCTCTAGAACAATGCCCAAACACTCTGGATTAGTTGCGAGGGTCCCCTGGATCAGCAGGCAGGAAACGCTCACAAGCACTAAAATTACCACGACAGCTAAGTAAGAAGGAAGTGTCCCACAGCAAACACCTGCTCAGATGCCCAGAACCACAGCAGCCACAAGGGGTACACCCAGCAGGCTAGGTGTCCTGTCTCAGGACAGTCCCAGTGCTGTGATTGTATATTTTCAGTACATGCGCTCAAGGGTAGATCTGAATGTAAATGCTGGTTATAGCTTTCTAAGACCTATAAGCAAATAGGAAAATCAAAGTACCCCCCCCCCCCCGAGACTGCCCATTTTGATGTTTTGGTTTGGAAAGATGCTTTTATGTACATCAGAAAACTTATACACCACAGAACTCCTAAGGGAGGGGTAGTGATCTGGTTTACAGAGGAAATAAAACCAATCAATGACAAAAATAAAAAATGACATCAGGGCTGGGACTAGAGCCTGCCTCGCGCAGTGCCCAATGCCCCAGACTCTGCCCTAGCACCACACACGGTAGGTTTGGAGGCCTTGGTAGAAGCTCAAGATCATGTGATGAGTTTGAGGTTAGTCTGGGCTATAAGAGGCCCTGCCTCAATAAACAACCATGGTACCAACTCTATATTCTAACTGGAGCTTCACTTTGGGAAGCCAAGAGCTTTTCAAATAAGACCCAAAAAAGTAGGGTTAGTCTGATTTAGTGCTCAGCCAGTGGAAGGCCAATCTTACGCAGACGTTCCCAGGACATTCTTCAGCACCTTCACCTTTATCTGAAAGTACAGGCGATTCCTCGCACCCTTCCCTCGGCTTCTCCCTGTCCTTGGTCACTACTCTCCTCTTCCCGTTTGTTTCACCCGACCTTTCTCTAAAAATATGCCTGGATTCCTTGTCTTCAGCACTGTTTCTTCTGAAAGGTTATTTGACTTGAAAAGAAATTTAAATCCTTCCTACTCACACCCTTACTGCACAGTAGTTTGAAATATTTTTGGACAGCTGTACATGTAGGTCATGGACCACAAACGGAGGTCTAGGCGGTGGCTTCATCTATCATTTGAAACTGAATGCAATTTCCCGACGACAGGGGCATGCACCCTTCTCTACACTGCCCATTTGTTCAAGGTTAGCAGCAGCAGAAAGCGTCCACAGAAACCACTTTCTGTCTTGTTCCAAACCACATGACTGGCTGCAATTTTTGCTCCTTGCTAACAAAACAGTGTCATTTCCCAGCCTGCAGGAAATAACTGAATATTTTGCTGACTGACACAAATGTCAGCAGAGATTAGAAGGAAGTTGTACTTCTCCATTTCTTCCTCCAAAATGAACGATACAGATGAATGATGGGACAAAGCACAGATGGCTTTCTTTTGTACCCTGGTAAACTGCTGTTTGCCAATGTTATTATTAAATCTGGCTTGGAGGTCAAGGACCCCAACTTGTCAGTAGGCCAGTCAGAGGAATGAACACATGCCATGCCCTTTCAAAGACGAACAACTCAAGACTCTACAAACTGGAAGAAGAAAATGATGACTAAGTTTGGATTTCAAACCTGTCAAAGACAGCATGTGAACACGTACGTGGAACTGAAGTCTGCCCAGTTGTTGGGGGTTGTAGAGGGCTCAGAGGAGGCCACTGGCAAAGGAGCGGGGGTCTCACGCAGAGCCAGTTTGGGGACAGGGGCAGATGTCAGATCAGTCACTGGTTTGGCTGGAGTGGGAACCTCATTTTCTGGAATCTTCTCTGCATAGTTTGCAGGGAACCATCCTGTCTTTCCTTTCAGTTCTCCTCCAAGCCACCCTGGCTCTCCAGTTTGGCTTTCATCCACCTGTGGGAAGTCACAATGTTTCACTGAAATGAAAAGTCGTTAGCCCTTGAACACATCCATCACTCCACCGCAACACAGCCACAAGGCTCTGCCCAGGACTGACACACAGCACAGACGTCCAGAAAAGTGACAAAGCCTGTTCTACTCTGCACCGCACCCCCACCCCCACCCCGAGTTCCTGACCACAGCTCAGATAAAGCACCTCAGGTCCTTGAACATTCCGCATTTTGAATTGATCTGACACTTCTCCACTCAGAAGCCACGCAATCATTAAAAATAATTTGACTTAGGTTCATTACTTCAAACAAAGAGTGCAGCCAACATAAGGTTAGTATTCTTAAAAACCCTACTAACTAAGCAATTTTTTTTTTTTTTTTTTTTAGAATAAGGACAAGGAGGATAGAAAACAACAGCCGTAGCTGGTTTTGCTGGGAAGCAAAGCTGACCCATGTGTTTAGAGGAAATGAAAGTTATTTACAGTCATCATCAGTTTTAGTCAAACTATAATTTTCTTTTGTACAAACTAAATTTTAGAATCCATGAAATCACACAAAGAGTAGGGCCTTTTGTTTAAAATTTTCCGAGGGGGTCATCTACTGTGCCAAATGCTTGTGTTTAACCTCATTTCTGCCCCAAAGGAATTATTCAAAATGGCCCAAGCCATCCTACATGTCCCTAGTTACTTCACTGGCTTATGAGCAGTGGGGATGCTCTGGAGGACGCCACGCTCCCGATTAGAAAGCCGGCTCCAGGACCAGAGTCCAAGGAGTTCTATTCTCACACCACACAATGGCCTGGAGCTGACGCCATCCAACACTTCCCTAGACACTCAGGTGGCTTTTCAGAACACACAGGAATAGGGTAGGTCTAAACATCGAACTTGAACCAAACTTGGGTCCTCTGAAGGGCAGCACGTGATCTTAACCATTGAGCCATCTCTCCAGCCTCAAAGAGGAGGACTCTCAGGCCATGTAAAGGGTTTCCAAGGGCAGTGGGTTGGCTTTACAGTTTGATAGCTGCTGTTCACACTCACATGGCACACACACGCCTCCCTAGCCGCGCACACTCACATGGCACACACATGCTTCCCTAACTTTTCCCCTTTTCTGGGCAGCCCTGGTCATTTCATTTCTCCACAGGAAGATTTGTAAGAATTCTGCTTCCTATTTGGATTCCCTTGAGGCTGAACTGCAATGAGGGCTGCTCTGCCCTCCTGGGTTTGTTTCCTGGCGGTGTCATCGTACACCGCCACACTGCTGGGCCCTGGAAACACAGCCGCTCCTCCCTGAGCAGGCTCAACGGTCAAGCTCTTCGACCTCCAGCTCAGGACGGAAGGAAATGTCAAGTAGTTATGAGTTTATATCAGACACAAAGGATGGTGGACCTGCAGTGATGGCGCGGGCCCTGCATTCAGACGGCCTCAACTGTCAGTCCAGGTTCTGTGGCTATTAACTGTGCACGCTGGAGGACTCAGCGTCTTTGTCTAGCACGCTCATTTTAGTGTGGTGCTTTGAGAACTGATACATCTTTGTTGTTTTGGAGACAGGGTTTCTCTGTAGCCCTGGCTGTCTTGGAACTCCCTCTGCAGACCAGGCTGGCCTGGAACTCAGAGATCCGCCTGCTTCTGCCTCCCAAGTGCAGGCACTGAAAGTGTGTGTCACCACTCCCGGCTTCTGATAAATCTTTATAACTCTGCCTGGTACGCATAAAAGTTTAACAACACAGCTTTAAAATCCAACTCTGACTTTATACGATGTTCTCATATCTGGACTTTGGTCTTGCTTTTCGATCTAGTTCACTCAAAACAAGCTTTGGTTCTCTGCTCCGGACGCCTGTCTGGAACCCTGGCTCTGGTTAACTTCTTGCCACGTCATCTCCTACAGGGACCCATGCGATATCTGACTACTGTCTGTCTGGAACTCTCACTGCCACAAACGCCAACTGCTTCATCTCACCGTGGATACAAGGAATGAGATCAGAAGTCCTGAGGCAATGTCCGGCCCTAAGGAACCACACCCGGTCTGTCACCCGCAGAAGCCCCACTGCCCCACTAAACATCCTCTGGAGCTAGAGGGACCTCTTGGCTGCTGGATGTGGTTCCAGTTCCCAGCACATACAGAGGACTGTGGATCGCTACCGCTACCCTTTCTGTGAGTTTACCTCCAGATAAATAAACCTTTTTATACTCCATTTCCTGGCTACTTCGGAACTCTTTTGAACACCAACAACCCTATCTTAAAAAAAAAAAAGCTATGAAAACAAGAAATATTTCTCCTTGGATTTGGAACACTTTGCCCAATATGCCAATCAGTTCCGAAAAACTGTGAGCCTACGACAGACCGAGAAGTGAAGTGCATAATTTATGGCATGGCAGACCCAGGGTCTATCCCACTCACCCCAGTTTCTTTACAAGTAATTCTGACAGAACATCATGGAATTGAAGCACAGACTCTAGGTTCTACTTACATTTCTGGGGTTTGGGTTCAGAGCAATTCGACAATACTAACTATTCATGTATATTCATCTGCTGAATGTAAAAGTCAAATGTGCCAAAAGTCAAATGTGCACAGTGGCCAGTCCAGATTTAAATCAATGTGGTTAATGTTTAAAGTCTAATGGCTACATGCACCCTGGCCTCCATTTCACTAGGTAGCTTTGGTTTTTCTTAAATTTCCAACTTGGTTCCAGAGGAAGTGCTGCTGGTACATTTGGGTCCTGAACGACACTCTTGGCTGTGTGCCAACAGGATGACACTATTGAGAGGTGGGACCTTCAGGAGATGGAGCCCAGTGAGATATTGTTAGGTTTGGGGGTTATATGACTTTGTAGGGGGACTGTGGGACTCTGATCCATTCCTCACCCCTCCTGCCCCGGGGTACATTATCCAACTGTCCTTTGAACTCTTAATTTTTTTAACTTAAAAAGTTATTGTGTGTCTATGTGCACATAGGCACATATGTCCACTTGTCCTTAGAGGCTAGAAGAGGGCATCAGATCCCTTGCAGATCTGATGGATTAAAGATGGGTAAGAGTTGTCTGTCGGCCAGGCAGTGGGGGCACACACCCCTAATCCCAGCACTCAGGAGGCAGAAGCAGGCAGATCTCTGAGTTCAAGGCCAGCCTGGTCTACAGAGTGAGTTCCAGGACAGCCAGGGCTACACAGTAAAACCAACCCTGTCTTTAAAAAAAAAAGGGGGGGGGGAGAGAGAGAGAGAGAGAGAGAGAAGAAAAAAGTGTCTGCCATGGTTGCTGGGAACTGACTTGGGTCTTTTGGAAGAGTTGGGTAACTCTCTCTCTGCTGTCCCCTCTGCCACGCCCACCCCTGGACCTTCTCCACCCTATGGCCCCCATCCCTGATCTAACCTTTCCACCGTCAGCATCCCCTGTACCACCCCCACAATACTTTCCTGTCACCTATATCCTACCAGTCTCCTCCCACAAGACATCCTTCTTTACTCCCGTGATCCTTGCTGGATTCTACAGCTACTCCAAGTTAAGCAGGCGAAGCTAAAGTTTCCAAGCTGGGATCCACACATGCAAGAGGAGACACAGCACCTGACCTCTCCCTGAGTTGCCTTACTCAATATAATTTTTTCCAGTTCTACCTGTTTAAAATCTTCCTAACTCCATTGTCCCTATGTCCCACATTTTCATTAGCTATTCATCAGCTGATGGGCATCTAGGCTGATTCCATGGCTCACATGAATATAGCAATGAACATGGAGGAACTGAGCATCTCTGTGGATCAGGATAGCGTCCTGTGTACATATGCCCGGGGTGGTACAGCTGATCACATGGAGCTTCTATTTCTAGCTTTATTATTCTTATTAAACTTTGTGCATGGAAAGTTATATAAGGAAATCTAACGTCTCTTCTTTTCTTCTATGCAATTTAAATTTACTTTATTTGCATTGACGTTAAGGCTCCAGATTCCTCCCCTGGAACTGGAGTTACCATGTGGGACTTGAACCTGGGTCCTCCAAGCAGCTGATGCCCTTAACCAGTGAGCCATCTCTCCAGCCCCCCAAATATCTTTTATAAGGCAGGAGCCTAGAGGACAGGGAATCCTTCCTTTAGAACACTAAGCAAGTCCTTTGTGGTGGCACACAAGAGGCTGTAGACGACATGCGAATATATGAGCCTGGCGTGTTCCAAAAAATCCATCTGAAGCACAGAATTAGTCAGCTCTGGCCTGTGCCTGTAATTGGGTGTGCACACTAGTCTCTCAGTGATGTTCAGACCAACTGTGACGTGAGCTGAGCTCAAGTGGTAAGATTTTGGAAATCTAAAGAAAGTAGAAGAAAATGCTTTTTATATTAAGTTTTTTCTTTGCAAGTAGAAAAAGAATGCACACTCTTGCCACACAGGGATGAGGACTTGAGTTTGGATCCCCAGAATCCATATAAAAGCAAGGAGTGATGGCTCATGCCTATGATCCCAGTGCTGGGGAAGAGGAGACAGGGCGCAATTTCAGCACCAAATGACCAGGTAGCTGGAAACTGTGAATTCTAGAAGTGATTTAGGATTTGCTCTGACAGGACAAAGGGTGGGGCTAGACCATAGGTTCCTGAAGGTCACCCCCTAATGAAAGGACTGGAGAGAATTCTGAACTGTGGATTGAGATTGAAAGTTGTTAGAATGTCAGGGGCTAAGCAAGGCAGAGAGAGAGGGAGAGAGGGGAAGAGAGAGAGGCAGGGGGGGGAGGAGGGGGGGGAGGGAGAGAGAGAGGGAGAGAGAGAGAAAGAAGGGGGAGAAGGGGAGAGGGGGAGAGAGGGAGAGAGGGAGAGAGAGATGTTTTTCCCTAAGAGTGCACGGTGTGTGGAGGTGGCACACGGGGTGGGGTGCAGACTGCATGTGAGAGTCAGAGGACAACCGTAGAGTTGATTCTCCCCCTCCTTTCTTTCCATGGCTCCGGGGATCAAACAGGCCGGGTCAGGTTTGCTCCTTTACACACCAGGTCACCCCGACAGCACAGTTACTTTTTTCAAATTCCTTGAGCAAGTCTGACACACCTGATGCTACTCCCATCTTGGCACCAGCATTTATTCAGCTGGTGTTCGTTCCGCAGATAAATCTTAACAGAAAATGGCAGTAAGTTCCTCTCACTGCTTATCCAGGTGTGTGACCAGCACACAACAGTAGGCAAACTTCTCACACACGTGCACGCGCGCGCACACACACGCCGACACACACCCTGGAAAGGGCGACCCCAGAAAGGAGGCCATCGCAGCTAGAAGAGTTCCTGAGCACATCACTGACACCGATTCCTTTCCTCTGCGTTGCTAGGCTGCTGGACAGACAGGGAACCACACCACAGACACGGTTCATCTGTTCCTCGTGCCTGTTCCAAAAATGACTTAAATATTCGAATGACAGACATCATCTTATATTTATTTATTTAATCAAACCTTCAGAATATGGCAACACACAAGATGGCACATTAAACTGTTAACAGTGAAAAATAGTTTGGGAGTAAACTGGTCTCAAAGCAGAGGTTCTAAAAGCAAAGTTCTTAAGGACCCTTCCCTCCTACAGCCAAGACTTCCTGTAGTCAAAAGGGGGAGCATGGAGGACTAAAGTGGAGCCCTGCGATTCCTCAAGGAAGCCCTGAGGAATCGGAGAAACCGATGGTTACAAATAAAAATAAAATAAAAAATAAAAGTGAGCCCTGGCTTATGCAAAGGCAAGAGATTGACAAATAACTTGCCAGTCTCTACTATTTTCATGCCCATGTTTCTTAGGAGATGGAGGCAGGACAAGTAAGAGTTTGAGGCCAGCCTGAGCTACATGAGACCCAGTGACAGAAAGGAAGGAAGGAAATAAATAAGTGGCTTTGTAAGCCAGGAAATCATTCTAATCTTTTTAAAAAGAAAACGTTTTGAACATTTAATTATAAATTTAATCTACCTGGAACTCCTGGCGTTAGGTGGAAACCTTGCCAAGTGCAGAACCTGCACATTGAGTTCAGCAAACAGAACCCAGCACACAAACCCTCACAATTTACACGTTTCTTTTCAGTACAACCCTACAGTACGAATTCCAACATGTTTTCACTGCCATAACATCCAAAGATCCGCTCACTTACACAGAATTAAAGCGACTTAAAGAACGAGACACGAGCGAGGGGCAGACTTCCTGACAGGAGGCACTTACCCTTTCCCTTTTAACCTCCACCAGGAAAGCAAAGGGTTAAAAGCAAGGCAAAGATGTTTAATGAAATGCCGCACCTTAGACATCTAAACTCTACTCATTGACTCCAGCTGGGGGTAAGCTAGGCGACTCCAGGAAAGGAGTCAGTGCCATTGTTACAGCTGCAGGATGGAAGGTTTCCCCTCAAACAACACAGACCTCTGCTCAGTGCCCTAGGATGAACAACACGTATGTCTCAATTCTTAACTTTCAGTTACTTGTGAGTGAGGAAACTCAAGTTGTCATTTAGAAAACAATTTAGATCAACCACAGCGCTTTATTCTCCTTTAAAATGAGGTCTTATAACGTTTCAGTTCTAAGGCTGTATTGGGTTGTTAATATACATACGCAAAGAGCATAAACTGCAACAAAGCAAGCTGAACATTTTGTTAATTTTCTAAATAGTAATGCAGATTCTCTGTATTTAATTCATTACTTAAAAAAACAAAACAAAACCATAATTGGCAGCAGCTGTGAATGAAGGAATTCTGCATTTGTAGCTATTTCTTAAAGACTCTTAGTCTAGTCTTAGACACTATCAGGATTATAGCACTGAAAGTATGCTACGGTCAATACAAACATTGTTGCTAATGCCTGCTGTCTAGACACACTTTTGAAACAAAACTTCTACTCTGATAAAGAGAAAGGAAGGTTGAGTTGCTGCTTCAAAGACCTCGACCCTGCATCTCTAAGTGTCACACCTGGAGATTTCCTGATTGTGCAACAAAGTGTAAAGAAGAGGACAGATGCCAAATTTGCCACCTTTGCCATCAGGCAGCCATCTTTCTTACCATGACTACATCACCCGGCTGGATTGTGATTTCATCATGACTTCTGGATTCAAAGGGGTACAACGCTCGGTAATACACCACTTTGACGTTGTCCTGCGCAGAAATTGCAAGCGGGCCTTTCTCTGTTTAGGAAGAGGAGGAACACATTACAGGAATCGCTGACATTGTATTGCAAAGATTTCCACCCATTCAAGGAATTTCTGAAACACACACTGAATGCTAAGAGAGAACAGATCTGACAGGCGCAGCTAAGATCACTGATAGCTCATCAGTGGACTCTCCACAAGAGTTCCCAGAACCGAGTGTGGTGGGCGAGGCAGCCCAGAGAGCCTTCTCTGCCTCTTGGCGTGGGCTCTAGCAATACACATCTGTAACTCATCAAGAGTTCTGCTCCCCACCCAGCAGGTCTGATGGCTGGAGAGCTTTCTCGCAGGGGAAGAGGAAGAGAACACAGCTATCCACATAAACAGAGGTTGGTCTTTGGGGTACTTAACAAGATCACATGACCCCAAGTGTTGACGTCACACAACATCCTAAGGACCCTGGGAATTGAGTCTTCTGCACTTCTGGGTAACGATTAAGCCCAAGGGTGAAGACAAATGAAAACATTTTAGACTTTAAATCAAATGAAGAAATTCTGAAATGCATTCAGGCAGAGGATACTCTTGGATTCTGGCTAACAGTTAATTACAGCCCTCTGAATTTTTCTACACACTAGCTTGAAACTTGGCAGCCATCTTGGCTGAAAAGCAGTGAGGTAGATAGATTATTATCTCTGTGTGAGACGCAAAGGTTCCTACTGACCTAAGGGGAAAAAGCATCCTCAGCTCATACTGAGAAAAGGCACAGGGACTTCACTGGCCCCGAGGTTAAAGGAACGTGAACTCCTCTTCAGACCACAGAAAAATCACCAGATAGTAAGATTACTCTGCCCTGACACTCCTACGTGCCCAAGCCAGTCCTTCTTCCAGCTATGGCACTTTAGGCTCCTGCTCAGCACCACACCTCACACCCATCCCCCACTGTGTGGCCAGGGAGCAAGAAAACGGTTTGAGGTGTGTCAGGGTGTTTCTTGCTTATGTGGTTATGGATTTTGAAAATACATTTCAGTTTGTACCTGATATTATCTAAGGGATAGCTTTTATTAGTTAACTTTCTCTGAACAAGTTTTGGTCAGTCTTTTACTTATTTAATTTTTTAAAGAGGCAAATTGTACTGAAAGAGCAAAACACCCAGACTCACTTTGAAATGGCTCAAAACCCAGTGTAGACAAAAAACAAACAATAACAAACAACAACAACAACAACAAAAACAGTTGAGACAGCTTAGCGACTTCAGGGAAAAACAACGAACTAGAGAAACAGTGAGGATTTCTGCAAAATCGGCCAAGCTCAGCATTTGTGACACACATACTAACAGGTTTGGTAACAGATTCTGGCCACTGGGATCAGGTCTGCGGGGGCTCCTGGATATCAGTGGAGGGAGGCTATCTGAATGCTCCTGAGGAGTAAAGAGCTACGGTATCCACACAGACAGACATCTGTCGGTATTAATATAAGCAAGGGGAGTGGTGCACGCCTGTAGCCCCTGCACTCGGCAGAGGCAGGCAGAGCTCTTTGAGTCTGAGGCCAGCGTGGTCTACAGAGTGAGCGCCTGCCTCAAAAGCACAGCCGTCAAGACAGATCCTGATTAGACAGGCATTGCTCGGAGGCTCTGGGAGATGACATCGTCTGCTGTACACACACGTACATACATGGGGTGACTCTGATGGGACCTGAGTCACACAGCGCTCACACACCACTGAACAGCCTCCACCCCGTCTGATACCTGTGGTAGACCAGGGTGCTTGGACAGCTGGCTTAGCCGGATCTTGATGCGGATGGAAAAGCCGACTCAGCTTGTCCTGTGCTTCCGGTTTGGCTCTCTCTTCGCCCTCCTTCTTTTTGACACTCTCTTCCCTTTTCAGTTTGTCCTCCTCGTGGGGTCTCCGTGGCCGTGAATGTTCCTCCTGCTGCACGTGCTCCGGCCACTGCTTGTCCCTGTCCTGAGCTCGTCTGCCAACAAAGACGCTTGGTTACAGCGAGGAAGCCGCTCGGACCAACAGTCCGGCCCGCATTCCAACAAAAAGCGCCCCCTAGTCAGAGAGCTGCGGAGCATCAAGGAACGCTGCTCTGCACACGGACAACCGAGCCCACAAAACGGTCTCTCTGGCGTTGAGCAAAATGAAATCACATGGTTTAAAAAAGCACAGAAAGAAAACAATGTATTTCATAAAGTGGCAATAAGATCAAGGAAAAGTACACCTCAATGCTGAAACTGATACTAAACTACAAACACCAAACCTCAAAACAACCACAGAACACGGATGAACATAAACTTTATGAAAACAGAAATATCCAACATACTGTGGACGGGTACTGCCTAAGTGAGCGCAAGACTGTGAGATTCCTACAGTTCCCGCCAGGCAGGAGGCACCAAACCTGAAGGTCAATCAGAGGTTAACTGACATCTGGGGCTGGAGAGATGGTACCGGGTGACTTGGGTTGGTCCCAGCATTCACAGGACAGCTAAAACCATCTGTGATTCCAGAACCACAGGATCCAATGCCCTTTCCTGGCCTCTAAGATACCACATATACACAGTGCCCAGAGATACATTCAGACCCAAACCAAAATATACAAATAATGTCTTTTAGAAAGCACAGAAAGGCCAGGTGTCGTGGTGCTCACCTTTAATCCCAGCCCTCTGGAGGCAGAAGCAGGAGAATCTCTGTGAATTGGAAGCCCATCTAGTCTACAAAGTGAGTTCCAAGACAACCAGGTTACAAAGAGAAACCCTATCTCAATGCACACCCCTAATGCTTCTCCCACAAAAACACTTAAATACATTTGTTAAAATGTAAAAAAAAAAAAAAGAAAGAGACATAGCGAGTTCCATGGATACATAGAGAAACTCTGCCTCAATATCCTTCACTTCCAAAAAGTGTCAAAGTGCATTTAATAGAGAGTAAAAACATAAGAGATTTATTAGTTAAGTTTGGGGTACTATTTACTGATACGGCTAGTTAGAATGTGTATTACGTATTCTATTTGTACGTTGGTATTTCCTACATTACATTTTCAGCTAACTTATACTCTGAGGAGTGCAGTTTCACGTGGCAGCGTTAGTAAAGCATTTCATGAACTATAGCAACAATTGGGGGCCAGGGAGATGGCTCAGCTGAGAAGGGCGCTTGCAAATGTCAAGTCTGACGACATAAGTTAGACCTGAAGAACTACATGGCAGAAGAGAACCTACTCTTGGAAGATGTTCTCTGATCTCTGCATATGCATAACCACACAAACCTGTACGAATGCACAGGCGCGCGCGCGCACACACACACACACACACACACACACACGAGAGAGAGAGAGAGAGAGAGAGAGAGAGAGAGAACAACACACACACAAAAAACCCTATAACATGAAGTTGGGGAAAACTTGAGTGAGTTAACTGACACATACGAGTCCCACTCTAAGGGGAAAACAACAACAACAAAAAGGCCCAGTGTAATAAACTGGAACGAGCTCCTTGGCATTAAAAATAAAAACATACAAACACAAAACAGGCTCAGACGCGCCTATGTGCTCAGAACAAAGCCGGCCTGAAAGACCTCAGCAGTGTCACTGACCCGATGCCCACCGTCACCGACTCACCCCAAATGTCTAGTGTCCTCCTCTTTTCACAGTAATTTCAATAACCCCTTTTTATAATTTGTAGCATCTTGCTGGGACATTTGGTCATTCTTGTTTCCTGGATTACAAAATTAACTGAATTTCAAGCAGCACACACCCATGAACAAAATCAGAGACACGAAAAGGTAACAAACAAATTCACAGACTGTTACTTGGAAAAATACTAGACAACTGGCACGGACATCTGAACAGAAACAAAGTATGTTTGTGTCCTGAGAAGCAATGGCGAATCTTCGCCTTTTGTACTCAGGCTTAGGCTTAATAATTTGCAGTTGCAAAGAAGAAGAAAGGAGCCTGAGAGGCGCAGTCCTAGCTGGAGAAGCTGTGTGGCGAGCGAGCTCGGGGGCTTGGCTTTCAAACTGTGCACTCTGACCATCACTGTTATTAACAGGCTGTGAACTGGAAACCTATTTTGGTCATTGGCATGCAAATGAGCTAACCAAGTGTCCCAGTTCCTTGTCTGCTTCCATTAGCCACATGGGAGAGCACTGGAAACTAAGGAAAAACTTCAGGGGTACTTACATATGCAAAGATTTATATACGTGTGTCTGTTTGCCCACACACACATGAGGAATAAAGGCGCCTTTGAGAAGTGAGACCCAGCAGAGCAAACCCCGGTTTCCCCGAGAGGGTCCAGTCCGACTCACCTCTGAGTTTCTTCCTTTTGCTTCTCTAACTCTAGGCTCTTCCGCTCCTGCTCCTTCTGCCTCAGCCGCTCTGCCTCGATGGACTTCTGTTTCTGCAGCTGCTGCTTGCTGTGTATTTCTCTTAGTTCCTAGGAGGAGTCAGGGCAGGTTATGGAAGACCTGAGCAGAAGCACATGAACGCTGACCAGCAGGCAAAGCCCCAGACATTGGCAGGTGACACTTCAGGGTTGACAAATGTTCACTTAGAAATTGAAATCACTGTACTTTGGCATGACTGACAACCGGTCATCGTCCCAGCGCACATTCCAGCAGGCTACAACACACTACGTCATTCCCTATGACATTTACTTATCTGTGCGGCTGGGGACTGAATCTGGGATTGCACACACTAGGAAGCCACACCCTTCCCCTGCTCCACCTCCCGGGTCTGTCTGTAAAGGACGTTGGCTGTGAGGGGTAGTGGGAGAGCAACACTGGAAAAGCCTCATCAGGACTGAAGGGCAACTAGTTTTACGATACTGTGATTTATGAATAAAACTATAGTTATTATGATAACTAATCCATACCAATTTCCCCTAGCTTTGAAAACACACACAGCATTTCACATACAATCATTGTTAAAAATTCTTTAATCCCAGTATTCAGGAGGCAGAGGTGGGCAGATCTCTCCAAGTCAGCCTGGTCTACAAAGCAAGTTCCAGGACGGCCAAAACCACACATAGAAACCCTGTCTCAAAATACCAAACCGATTAACAACAACAAAACAAACAACCCTCAGCTCCTTCTTATGAATTTGAGCCCCAAGGATTTGGGGGCTCTCTGCTCTGTGAGCTTCACCCCCCAACACACACTGTGGGGGCTATTTTTCTTCAAATCACATCTACTGGCGAGCCTCTATCCGCACAAAAGCCACATGTACAGCACCAACTGCCCCCACTAAAGCAGCAGCTACTTTCAAAGTAAAAAGTTACAATTTGATAGCAATCTTTTGCGATTTGATACCCCAAGAAATAACTGCAATTTCCTGCCAGCATACTGAAAACCAAACAAATTATGTGATAAAGTACTTAAGCTCAGAAGTGTAAGTACCTAAAGATATGAGAAACATTAGGCTAGGGGCTGGCTTGGTGGGCACAGCCTTTGCCTAGCACATGCAAAGCCCTGGCTCAGTCCCTCCTGAGAGAGAGGTAACTTACTGGACACGGGGTGGTAGAGAGTGGGAGGTCCTAGAGAGGACAGGGGGAAGGGGCTCCAGTGGGAGAACTGGACTGGACAAGCATGGAGAACGTGGCTTGACGCAGCCTGGGCTATCCCTGAGGCGGCAGCCCTAGGTATACAGCTGCTGAAATAAGGATACCTGGGGCAGGGCTTAGCTAGGAAGGGGACAGAGGCATCCAAGAATGGCCACTGGGGGACAATGACAGAGCCCCACTCTGACTGAAGCTGTAATGGAAGAGAGAAGGCCAACTCTCAGCGGGAGAAAGAATTCCATTTTCATCACCTTCCTAATTGAACACCATGGGACGTTATGACCTGACAGCATTATGCCAAACTCAGTCACACAGGCTTCCGCAATCATTTTTAAGGAAAAAGAATAATTTTGAATAACATAAATGGATAACCTGGTTACTGATTGTCTAAGACAAGCAGAAGAGATCAATTCATCTAAGCATTCTTGGCTATGGCTAAAGTTAAGTGCCACCACACAAAAGAAGCAACTGTTGGGAGTGACCCTAAATCAAACTCTAGTGTCCTGAGGAGAGGCCAGGACACACAGTCAGAGGCTATCTTGTCTATCACCGGCCCAAAACAGACCTCACCAGAGGCCGTGCACATCTGGAAAGATTGACATGTTATCTTCCTTTAAGACGTCATCATCCACAGCACAATCCCCCGGCTTCTGCCATGTTAAGAGTAGGAAGGAAAGGGAAAAACCATCTGAGGCTCAGGAACTTGACTGCATTATCTTCTTACCCACTTATTTGTGGTGTAAGCACATAAGGTCAGGAGGACATGTGGGCAGGAGTGGGGGGGCATGTGGAGGCCAGAGTCTGACCTTGGGAGTTAGTTCTAGAGAGCTGTCCATCGTGGTCACTACATAACTTGAGTTGATGAGTATGAGGGTTTTGCCTGAATGTATATCTATCTGTACATCATGTGCATGTCTGGTGTCCATGGAGGCCAGAAAAGTGCAATGGATCCCTGGGAACTGGGTTACAGAGGGTTTTGAGACATCCTGTGAGTGCCAGGTCCTTTGGAAGAACAGTGACTATTAACCACTGAGCCATCTCTCCAGCCCTGTCTACCCTGTGTGTTAAGGCAATGTCTCTCTGTGAAAGCCGGCTGACCCACCATCTCACTCACATTTGTGTGTGGGTGCCAGGAATTGAACCCAGGTCCTTCAGCTTGTGTGTCTTCTTCAAGCTTATGTGGCAAGCATTTCACTGACTGGGTTATCTTTTCAATCCCTAGTTATGCATTTTAAAAATAAAAGTTCTTGTCGGTTTTGGTGGCACACGTCTTTAATCCCAGCGCTCGGGAGGCAGGTAGATCTCTGTGAGTTCAAGGTCAGCCTGTTTTACAGAGTGAGTTCCAGGACAGCCAGGGATGTTACACAGAGAAACCCTGGATTGAAAAACTGAACAACAAGTTCTTATATCATTTAGCCTTAGGAGGATAACGTTGAAGACATTTAACGAGAGGTATTGTGAAACCGGGCGAACACCAGCCATGAAGTCCCAATGGATCCGACAGACCACGTGCACAAATCAAGACATTTCATTTTTCCAAAGAATTATGCACATTTCCTGTCTCTGTCGAACTCAAGGAATCAGGCTGTGGCTAGAAGCTGGTGAATGAGCGAGCCAGTCCAGACAGATGGAAGCAGCTAGAGACGGGTTAGCAAGCGGCACAAAACGAAAGAGCAACAAGGGGAACAAGATTGAACCAGCTGCGAACAATCACACCAATGAAATGGCTATAAAAATAAAGCTCAAAGCATCAACCACACCGACAATTCAGAATCATACTTGGTTTTCCAGACACCAACATCACAGGTCAGGCTGAACTTGTCCTAAGAACTACCAAAAAGGCTGCAGCCTCAAGTGCCTCCAAGGAAATGGAGCTCAGGAGCCCTAACAGCAGCTGTCAAAGGCTAGCAGAAGGCTCTCGCGGCTTATGACGCGGCCTGGAAAACGGCAAGGATTTTCTGCTATTTATTTCACCCAAGTCAAACACCACTGAGACACGCAACCAGCTTGAAGTAAACTGAGGTGAGCCGAGCAGGCTTGGCAGGCATTCTGGTCTTTTTTCTTTGGATTCGGGAGTTTCAGATGATAGGAAACAATGAAAGTCGGGCATTCCAAAGTCAGTGCTTCTCAACCGTCCTACTGCTGCGACCCTTTAGTGCAGTTCACGCCATGGTGGTCTCAACCAATAAAATTTTCGTTGCTACTTCTTAACTGTAATTTTGCTACTGTTATGAATCATAACATAAATATCTGATATGCAGGATTGTCTTAGGTGACCCCTGCGAAAGGGCCATTTGACCCTGGGGTTGAGACCCACAGATTGAGAACCACTGTTCTAATATAATAACTTCTGTGCATAGCCAGAATATGTACTAAAAAGCAGTGAATGGCTTTCTTTCCTCAGCATGATGAAAACAGTATGGGACAGAGTCCGTCACAGGGGGCGGAGTTTGGCTCTTGTCAGTCGCCTTTCAACCCCGCTAAGGCTGGAGTCAGGGCAGTTATTTCAAGGTACCTTTTTCAATCCTTCAGGGGAAAATTAAGATCGCAAACATGGAGTTGAGTTGTTAACTTATCAAATTCTCCTGACAGGCAACCTAATTGAAGTGACCCTCAAAATCTCTATAAAATATACACACCCCTTAGCACACTTCTTTACTTCAAAGCCAAAAAGAAATTATAAGGCATCAATTGGCAGTAACTTGTCTCTTTTTTGTCAAATGAACTTCTTTCTTTCTAAAACTAGTCACTAAAATTATGTACTTTGTGGCTTAACACTTATGATAGTACTGAGTGTGTAAGTTCATCGGCTTTTCTTGAATTAGTTTCACTCAAGGGTATGAAATGTTTTACCGTAGACAGGCAGGCAATATTATCTAATATGGTATGCCCCTCCCCCAGTGTTGAGGATTGAACCCATGGCCTTGTGTGTGCTACACAAACATCCTACCACATAGCTGTACTTCCAGGGTTTTTTGGGAGGGGGTGGGTGGGAGTGGAGGTGAGTTGAGGCAGGGTCTTATTTGGCTTCAAATTCACTATGTAATTGGGGGTGATCTTGAACTCCCTCCCATATGGTGGGAGCATGTCACCACACCTAGTTCCTAGCCCACTTTCTTAATGAATGAGAAATCATTAAATAGGAATTCTGGAACCACTAGATACATTTTACCACAAATAATTATATGAGTCATAAGATTACAAAACATATATTATGTAAATAAAAATTATGAGATTTTAAAAAACTTTATTACAGGATAAATGACTGCCTATACTGACTGGACTGTCCCTGTTTGGTCAAAGAGGTCTTCCAGGTTCAAGCTGATGAGTGTCTAAGAAAAAGGCACATGCAACACATTATGGCTTAAAATAATTTTTTTGGTTATTGTTGTTTGTTTTTGAGACAGGGTTTATGTAGCCCTACCTGGCACCAAACCCAGAGATCCATTTGCCTTTATCTCTTAAGTGTTATGATTAAAGGCATTTGCCACCATGCATGGCTAAAATAATATTTTTATTAACAGTAACATGAGCAGAATTCTAAAGACAAATGGCCATGCATCTAACCAGAATCCATGAAGGAGCTCTGACCCTGTGAAGGCCGTCAGAGTGCATGCTCCAGGCAGAGAGGGCTCAACATATCTGTCAGAGCCTCAGAGAGTCTCTGATCAAACACCAATTATAAACCATAACTTAAAAAACTGGCAAAGGTCTGTTTTATATTAAAGATAAAATAAAAATCAGCTTGCTTTTAATTTTCTTTCCAAGGCCCAAATGAGAAAACTCACTTCTTTTCCCTGAATAATTGAAGTTTTTGAGTCATAAGACATCTTTGGACATCCTATGGCATGTGGCCAAAGTAATTCAAAAGCAGTATGCTTGACAAATTGAATATCCAAGAAACTCAGCTATTTCTCCAATGACAGATATGGCTCAATTTCAAGTTCACAGAAGATAGCTGTTCTCGGGCTATGCCAAGGGACACAGAACTACTTAATCACTATGGCAGCTTCTCCTTTACTTGATCTTAAGAAGAGTCAAAAATGCTGTATTGAGTGAAGTATTGTTATTTAAAGTATGAAATATTCACCTGAATGATGTGTACAGGGTTCTTCCCCATAAAGATACTTTGCACAAATGCCCATATTGGGAAAAATGAACTGGTATCAGAGGAGAGGCCAGTACCCAGCCAACCTAGATATCTAACTTTTTAGAATTATGCTGCTTCTTGTTTGTGCCTTAGGCTGTCCTTTAGAGGTAAGAGGCAAAAACATGCTCTTAACTACTAACTGGCCATTTCTAAATTTGACATCACAAATCTAAAAAGTTTTACTACTCTTAAATTAATCTCAGAGGAAAACTAATCTGGGGAGCAAGATGAGGAATTCCAGCTACTTGTTTTACGCGTATTTTCAACATCCATCCGTCTGTCCATCCGTCTGTCTGTCTATCTACCATCTATCCATCCATCCATCCATCATCTATCTCATCTTATCTATCTGTCTGTCTGTCTGTCTATTGTGTATGTCATATATGGCAGTCAGAGGACAACTTCTAGGAGTTGGTTTCCTGCTTCTATCATGTGGGCTACAGGGATTGAATTCTTTTCTTCACTGAGCCACCTTGCTGGCACTCTTTGGAGTTTTAAGAGACAATAATAATTCCCAATTGAGTAATGAAATGAACAAACAAAAGAGAAAACAAGTTAATGAGCCCAGAAGATACAAAAACCTAAATCTGATGGAAAAATCTAAAAAGAATTGTTTGAAGACAGAAATATACATGGCCAAGGAAAACAAATATTCACTTAAGTCCAAATTATAAAGATTATTCACTAAAAATGGGAAGAGCACAGAGAATTTTTAATTTGTTATATAAGTTCTAAGGTCTATATTAATGTTTAAAAACATGTTCAGAACATTCCTTTTAGACTGAATTCCACACTCACCAATAGCAAGTACTATACCCCACACACAGCCGTGGGAGGCATCTGACCCTACGCTCTGCTACAGAAGAGAGAGCCAGGAGCCTTGCCCCAGGAAGCTTGCAATGCTCTGCTGCTTCCAGACAGAGAAAACCGACTTAGTGTGTCTTGAAAACTCTCAATTCCCTCTCCCACAACTGTCTCAGCTTCACGCGAGGAAATCTGCCGTTATAGTAGGTGTGTGCTACATACTATAGGATGCTAACTCTAAAGCATAAAGGTGTTGGGCAAATGAAGATAAGGAGGAGAAAAAAATGTTCAGGAGGCTGTCTTTGTTCCTCTATCTGATAACCTTTTCCTAAATATTTTACAACCTTATAGAAAAGGCCCATATTTTACCCACAAAAAACTCAACTGACCAAATCAGTCTGCTGGTGTGACACAGAATCTAATGCTTAATGCCTGCTGTCTGTTTTCCATCTGGGGAGCGGTCTAGTAATTGGTTCATACTCAAGGAATCTATATGAAGTTGCCACAATCAAAAGCTATCAGTTAAAGGATTTTATTATTTCTGGGCAGGAGTGGCCTTTTCCAAAGGACATGTACGTAAAAATAGAATTTCATGCTGAACAAAGGGAGAAGGTAAATGTGAAGCGGACAGACATCTGTCTGTCATGGAGGCACCACCGCTAGGTGCTTTCTCCCGCGGTCTCTCCAATCCTCTTTCTGCCACTGTTTCCCTCCTGATTTCTCAGTCTGTTCTGGGGTTCTTTCTCCCCTTGCTGCTAACATTCTGCCTCTCACCGCCTTCACAGTGAATGAGCCTGCCATGAAAGGCAGTGTGAAACCAGGAGCATGAAAGCCTTTCGTGAGCAAGCAGCCTCATTCACCACGACTGGCACTCACTTCAATATCCATTCAGTTCTTAGCTATCGGCATGGACAGAATCTCTGATGATCCTGCACTTAAAATAAGAAATCAGATTTCCTAAGTGTATTATGGACCATGATTCTTAGTTCTGAATCTTCCCTAAATACTCAGATTTCACTAAGAAATAAATAAAATACGGTCAGCTTTTGTAATAATGTACCAAGCGCAGCTCTGCCCATACATAATGGAAAAATACTCATAAAACTAATTGCCCTCTTTTACATTTTTATACTGTTAAATTCAATTATCTAAAATGTCTGTTATTAAGAGACTACAATACCTTGTCCTGCTTGTGATTTAGTGTTCACACCTCCTCACACACAACTTGCTGGGAGGGAAAAGCAAGTGTCCCCAATCATTACTATTAGCAAGACGTCTCAGGGCTCCCTGCTAGCGCCATCTCAGAGCCTGGGCACTCATCCGGAGGGCAGATTGAAGCACAGAGCAGGAGACTGTCACCATCCTGAGCCTGAGAAAGGCTGTTTGAGTAGGGCATGGAGACCTTTAGGAAGAAGTCTAAGTGGATGATGTGGCCAGAACTGTAAGGCTCCTCCCACTCTGCTTCCTCCATTGCCACTGACTAGAAGTTCAAACGTTTAAATGTTAAGATGTGTCCAGCAGCACTCAACCAACGTTTGAATGGGAAACACAAAGCCTCACCTCTCTGGGTGCTGGAGTCTCTGTATTTGATACACAGCAAAGTTTTATAAACTATAAGCCATGTTTATGCAACTACTCAACATTATGGTTAAAATATTGGAATATAATTAGACTGTCGGTGCCAAGGAAAACTGTTCCAATAGCCACTAACACTGTCAAAGACAAGGGGAGGTAGAGAGCTTCTTCGCAGTGTTATCGGAAGCTTTTCAGAACCATGATTTTGTATTTCTAAGCACTGTAAGTTGAAGAGCCCCCAATAATTATACACATGTCCCTATGTGTCCTTTAGATACCACAAATTGTCTGAAAAAGTTGAAACTTGATTTCCTGTAAAATGAGATATAGCAACAAAGTTACAGATTAAATCATTTAAAACTGGTATTTTTAAGAACATGAATTTGAGATGTTTGTTGTACATCAGATACATTTTATCAATAAAAATTTCTGGTAAATAAATTTGGACACTGAATGAAGATATAAGTAGTAATAACACAGCTGGGCACAGTGGCACAGGCCTTTAATCCCAGAACTCCTGAGAAAGAGGCAGGATATACTGAGTTCCAGAACAACCAGGGCTACACAGACAGAGCCTGTCTCAAAAGTAGAGGAGAGAGGAAGGGAGGAGGGAAGAGAGGGAGAGAGGAAAAGAAGGAGAGAGAGAGGAAAAGGGAGAGGGCGGGAGGGGGAAGGGAGGGAGAGAGGAAAAGAAGGACAGAGAGGAAGAGGGAGAGGGAGGGAGGGAGGGAAAGAGAGGGAGGGGGAGGAAGGGAGGAAGGGGGAGGAAGGGAGGAAGGGAGAGAGAGAGAGAGAGAATTTATAGCAGCAATGCTGGCTACTGACTCTGCCCCTGGGTAGTAGGGTACAGCCTGAATGGTTTATCTGACCATCGACTGTCCAGAGGCTGACTTAAAAAGTTCCCATCAAATCTTTTGAGTCTGAATTTTAGCCATGTCAAATCAGGAATCACCAGCGTAGGATCCCCCAGGTGTCAGGATGCTAAACTTCTGCCTCCCCCACTCTCCTTTATAGACAAAAGCAAGGTCTATGGCTTGGTGGTAATGCAAAGCTAAGATCATCCTGGGACTTTGTGGGATTGGTGGGTGAACCCCAGCCTTGCTCATGCTACCACTGGGCCATCTGTCCTCAACACTATACTGACAAGGGATCTACAGATGCATGGAAAGCAAAGAAGGAGCCTGCGTTTCCGAGAGAGCACTTGAGGACGTGTGTTAAAGCTGAGGTCACTCGCAGTGTCACTCTGAGAATGCCAGCTTACCAGGTTTTGCAGTCTAATATGCGGACTCCGATATGAAATAAAGGCCTGCTATCTGCCTACAGCAAGACACTGTTCTCTCTTTATTAAAGACTTGAAGCCTGCGGGGGTGGTGGCGGTGGCATACACCTTTAATCTCAGCACTCAGAAGGCAGAAGCAGGCGGATCTTTGTGAGTTTGAGGTCAACTTGGTTTACAGAGTGAGTTCTAGAACAGCCAGGACTACACAGAGAAACCCTGTCTCAAAAAAACTAAAAAGAAAAAAAAAAGACTTGAGAATTTCCACACTGTTTATCAGCTAGAGAGTATAGATGAGTAATTCTTCCTAAAATAAAGAATATGAGAAAAACCCTCAGAGGAAGAATGAATTTGAAGTAGACATTCTACACAAATGGACAAATTAGATTATGTGATTGTTATTTGCTTATAAAAAGAAAAAATAATAAACATCCTTAGTCTTTATTTCTCTGTCATAAAACTAGACAACTTATACCCGCCCATGCACAGTCTTACCCTGTACCAGGGTCCGATTATCCCCTTTGCGGCTTCTGAGTCCAACACTGCGTGGACAACTGCTTCACGTGGCCTCAGGGTCCTAGGCAACTCACTAAAGCTTTGTTGGGAGCCCAGACAGTGAATACCTTCATCCTTCTGCCTGGGGGACGAGCAACCTTCAGTAACATGAACCAAATCTGCTAGCTAGGTGTGTGGGATGACTGGACACTGGCCGTGCTCCTCTCTGGGCAAGACAGAAGTAAATCTTGCTCCATTTACTCCAGTGGCTCCGAAGCACTGCTGTATGGAGAGGACTCAAACACTAGGGTCAGGTCGGGGCTCCTGCTGATCTAATCCCTACAAGAAATGATGGTTGCTAATGAACACGTAGTCTCTCCTCAGGGAAGGTGCTTTGTGTATCTTCCAGTGTGGCGGAATAAAGAACAGCAGGAGACCACAAAGAAACCAAATGCTAACACAGCCCAGCCCCTCTGTTGTCTCAACAGAATGACAAATCTTTTGGTTCTGCAACAACGTTTCTGTTTTGGTTTCTACAGGCTTCACAGGGATCTTAGAAGCAACAAACTGAAGACAATAAAATACCTTCACCTGACCCTGCAAGTGGATGTCAGGCTACAAATAACACAGCTATGCTTGCATTTGCCACATGAACTTTACAGTTAATAAAAAGCCAAACAGGAATTAAAACGGCAGAAAGGTTATAATTTTAAAATAAGCATATTTGGGAAAAAACCAGTGTGTGGGGAAGCTAAAATTAGCCTTTGAGAACCTTTGATACCACAGGTATCGACAATTAAACACTAATTAGTCACAGAGCAACTCAGCCCTTTAAGG